>NW_026623356.1:109958-127547 GCF_030028575.1 Malurus melanocephalus
CAACCACCTTGAAAGAATTTTAACCACAGCAATCATATTACTGTTCTTTCTTTAAGATTCCACATTAGAAACGGATTTTGTCTGACAAAATGCATGTATTCAGTTCAGCTGTAAACTCATAAGGTTCTAGTAACATTGTAATATTGTAAGATATTCCGCCTGATCCCTAGACAACACTTTGGAAGGTCTTGTGTGTCTTTTAAGTCCTGCATCCTTTTATTTGTACCTGGATCTCTTAGATGCTCAGATGAAACCCATGYGGTAAAATTAAACAAATTTTATACTTTTACATCCAAGCCCAGGAAGATGAGATGGTGATGAAAGATGGTTGGATTTTCAGCATTACACTCCACAGGCACACACAAACRCAGACCCTCTCCCTTTCTGTCACCTTTGACAGGCAATGTGATTTTTCCTAAGGTATTGCAGGTGGAACTGTCTGCATGTTGGTGTAATTATTGCATTCCAGAGAGGGGAGAGCTGAGATGTTTGTGRTTGACTTTGGTACTCATCAACCCACAAAAGTGTATAAATTGTTGCTGAGGACTCAGCCAGTCAGATACTGCCTTAGTAATGACTTGCTTCTCCCTCAGGAATTCAGAATTGGAATCATTGAAACCTTTTAAAATGCTTTTGGCTAATCTTAGGTGTGATACTATGACTTCTGAWTGGAGTATGCCACTCAGAGGCAAGTGTTGCACCTTCATTGCTCTTTAGGTGTCTATGCAGACACTTTATTGATTGATATTTAACAGAGCAGCAAAAATCACTGTGCAGATTCCTGAGGAACACCACTTGTTACTGATCTCCACYTGGACATTGAAACACTGACCACTGCTTCCCCTCTGGATGTGGCCTTATCCACTGAACAATCCACTCAYCGAATCCATCTCTTGCCAATTCAGAGAGAAAAAAGTTTTTTGGGGACCATGTCAACAGCCTCATGGAAGCACAGAGAGGTAATTTCCATAGCTCTTCCATCTGATTCATTCAGACAAGCTAGGTCTGAAAATGAGTGTTTTGCTAGATATGTGCAGAGACACTCAGTCTGAGCAGGTAATAAAAGCTCAAGAATTATAAAACAACAGGTAGACCTTTCAGCTAAAAGTTCTAGATAAGTACCTCTGCTGTATGTCCARTCCAGTTCAGCTTTCATATAGCCATGTGAAGGAAAGACCCCACATTGTTTCAGGACTGCTGTACATTAAGTACATGCAAAATGTTTTTTTAAGTATCAATTTCTCATGAAGTTTTTAGAGATATACACACATGAACACAAAAATATCCATATGTATCTGTATGTATATATAAATGTCTACACACACACACACACACGCACACACACATATATATAAGTAAATTTGAAAGTTTGAACCATACAACTTACTAAGATTGTCTTTGACACTTAGACTGTCCTGAATTATGCACCAATAATGTGTACAAGGTCTCACTGGTGCATGTATAAGACTACTGAATTTATCTTTGCCCTCTATCACTGCTATAAACACATGTTGAGAGTAACCCAGATAGGATTTATAATTTCTCATTCTTTCAGATGCTTTTTAATATTTTCATGTATTTAAGCTCAAATCCATTTCTACTCAGATATTTATCAGTTATTTCCATTTATGAAGTTAATTTTACAAGTTGGGAGATGCTGTTGTGAAAATAATTCTCTATTAACAARTTCATGTTAAAACTAGAATAAATTCTAAGCTGTGTTTCAATTCTAAGCTGACAAGAAGCATGAAAAAGCACTTAAATGAAAAAAAGATTTTTTAAAAATAATACTTCAAGGCTTTCATGAGACAACTGTGCATCTTCTCCTAATATATATATTATACTTCACGGTGTAATTGCATTGATTTAAGCAAATAGATAAACAAAAGCAAGAAAAATAGAGGAAATAATTGTCAAATTGTTCTATTTTTTTTTCTGTCTACTATTGATTTTTTAAATTAAGTTATTTTTAGAAAATATACAGGGGTTTTTTTTGGGAGGGCAGAATGTCAATACTTGTGCATGTGYTCCTAGTATATGATAAGAACGCAGAATTTTTAAAAAATATTTGTGATTGTCCTTTTTTTAATAGAAACACTGCGTTCAGTTTGCTATAATAAAGACATTGCAATATTATAGCTAAAATGAGCTCTAGTGAAAAAAAAAGGAAAGCATTCAGCAAAATATTTGCTGATTCCAAGTGTTTTTAAATTTTRCACACAAATAGATTTCTAAATGTTTCAAATCAAAGTACAATAGGGAGGTTTTTTTTTTTTTTACTGTAAATAGGAAATAAATGCACCCCACAGAGATCAGCACCAGCTTAGAATACTATCGACATCATTATTGAAAACACTATTTGAAATCAATAATATGGAGTCATGTATGTAAGTCCTGATGTATTTATTGCAAGCCCTGCCTAGAAGAGTAGATTTAAAGCTGTACTAGAATATATTTTGAAATGAGGCCCTGAGTGAGTAGTKGCAAAAAGTCAAAAATCCTTCAGCACAGACACAGACACACAGACACACAGCATGATATTGTGCTGAATGCAGATAACTCTGAGTGAATGCTGGACTGTGGCATGAAGTCTTTAAAACACAGCCCAGGGAAAGATAATTGCAAAATATTTGTTTGGTTTAATTACTTAAAGAGCCTTATTTTAAGTCAGATAGCCCTTGGCAATTCTTATGAAGACAACTCAGAATTGTGTTATGGATTTTTTTTCCATCAGCTAGAATTTCAAAATGCATAGACAACACCTGAATTATAAAAAAAAAAAAAAAAAAACCAAAAAAAACCCAGTTTGTTCTCCAGTGTTATTGCTAACTTGCACCAGGTTAGTTTAAGCTATTTAATTTATTTCATTTTTTTGTGTGTTAAATAACAGCTTGCCTTTATTTTTGCTGWTGCATCTAATGGACCCTTAAGTTTTAATAAGCTTTCCCATGAAAATATTAAAATGTATTATTATATGTCTACAGGTTCAGTCTAAGTACATTTGTCAATGTGAAAAGTGTATTCATATCACTTGTTCATTCACATTATTTACATTCCTTATTCTTCCTTTCTTTCCTTTTTTNTGCTTGACCTTCTTCCCAGTCTCCTAAGAAGACATTCCCCTATCTGCTTGTTTCTCTCAAACCTCCTCAAACCTCCCCTGCATACAGTGCATAGTTATCCCCATTTCCTGAGAAGATCTAAAACTGACTTCTTTTGTCTGACCTGACCTGTACCAGAACTCTGGATCCAACTTGTTCAAGTTTTAATAACATATAGCACATTTAGTTCCAGAGAGAGAGGAAATGAATAATGTGCAGCATCACAACTGCAAATAAAAAGCTTTTTGTTCAAATGTATAACACATGAAATAAAGAAGTGAGCTCCATAAATCTGATATGAAAGTCAGTATAAAAACTGAAGGTCGACAGGTCTTAACATTACATGAGAATTTTTTGTATGATTTTATGTTTTCACCAGTAGTCATGTTGCACATACAGAAAGAAAATTGCCTCCCAGACCCACACCAAAGCACTTTATTGCAGTAGAGTTTGGATAAAATATAACTGTCAATAAATTATAAAAAAATGTAATTAAAAACCCCACATATTTAAATGAAATCCATATAGGACAAAAGAAAAAAAAAAATACATGCTGAGCATATCTAAATAGCTTTTAATTCAATATGCAATCATTTAATGAAGAAGGAAATAAAATAGGTAACTTCAATAACTTGAACAAGTGACACAAGACTGTTCCATGCTGTGGTGTCCTATGGCTCTCTTATTTATGATGTATTTTGCATATCAGAATCTGTTTTTGCTTAAAAGAAAGATTTGTATTATTTGTTTTTCTGTAGKTTTAAGGAGTGCCAAATTAATATTGAAATACAGGGCAGTGAAATGGCTGTTGTTTGATAAACCTCCTTCAAAACCTGTTAGATCAGCTCAGATTATCAAAATGCTCCAAGAGCAGCACTGTTAACTTAATTCATATCTCCAAGAGAAGTAAGAGAGGAAAAGGATTCACATGAAAAAATTGTACAGGTAATGCATAATGCAGCTGTTTATCTTTATTCTGAAGAGTCCTACATGTATGACATTTCCTATACATTGTACAGTCTGCTTAGGACATGCTGAGCACTCAGAACATGACTCCTGACACTTCATGTRTTATCCACGATTAAGTTGTACATAGAGTTTTCTCTGATATTATGTAGACATGAATGTCAAATAAGTGACATCTGTTTTATCTGTTTTCTCAGACAAGATGGGTTTTTTTTTYTGTATTTTCTCCACTCTTTGGAGTGCAGATCCACATGGGCATTGGCAAACATGCTTACAAACACTTCAGCTGCATGACAATTAAATCTATGTCAACATTTTTTAAGAGTTTTGAATTTTAATGYGCTGCTGCACGTTCAATCTCTCCTCTCCTGTTTTTACAAGATTACCAGGACAAGTTTTGAGGTGTTTGCTCAACAGAGAAGTGGAGAAGAAAATAAATTCTTAAGAAAAATATTGCTCACAGTTGGGAATCTGTGCTGAACTGTTTTGAATGTGGTGAATAAGTGAAGCCCTTTAGGAAATGGAGGGGAACAATGGAGTTGTATARTATCATGTAAGTTGTGTAACAAGTGATGAAAACCTCTTGTGTTGAGAAGATGCAGCCTGTGTTTGGGCAATGCAGAGCAAAAATGAACCATGCCAAAGAATCTGGACATTTCATACTTGAAATATTCCTTATTTTTTCTTTCTCTGTTAGACTTTTTGGTTTGAAGAAGGAAGACTTTTGTGTTTTCCAACAGTAGAAAGTACAGCTCAAATCAGCGTGTTTAACAGTTCTATGCCCATGGATTWTATTTTGATAGTTTTTCTTTGGGGTTTATGCATTCAGTAGTTATTTTAAAATTTCACTAGGTATTTATAGTCACTTCAGAAATGCTTAATGTTAGTCAAATCACATCTGAACATGGCAATGAAATCATACAAAGAGAGGAGTTCACTTCCCCCTCTCTAAACATTGAAATTGGACTCAGTAAACCAAGGGCTAATCCTGAGGAGAGACTTTAGGGTCACTTTAGACTCTCTGAGTGGAAGCTTGCAGGATGAGCTGGGTTAGTGCACAGCTGTCCATATATGACCTGATGGTGTTATTCAAAGATCTCTCTCATTGAACACAGTTCCTATTGTTTTGCCTGTTTATTTGTTTCTCATTTCAAACAACTGCAGAAAAATTCTCACTTGYAAAATATGTATCTCAATGGGAAAAAATGCCTCTAGGCATTACCACAGTACATTGGATACAGAAACAAAAATTTGACAAGAGATAAAGAGCTTTTGTCGGTTAACCTGTGAGTTTGTGTGGAAAATGAAAAACTGGGGAGTGTTTTAGTTTTAGTGTTTGTTGTTGTTGTTTGGTAGAGATATTATGTTTTAATTCGTCTTGGTGCAAATGGTCCTTTGATCACCATTATAAACAGCTGAAGATAAAGAAGGGATATTGGTCATGTAGAGAATTCTTCTGAAGATCAGTTTATGCATCTGTAGTGACATTGTTTGATCACAGGAAAATAGATAGCAATGAGTCAATAGTTTTGGCAGGAAACAAAATTTATTGTTGCACAGACATAACTGTTCCATAAAGTTAAGCAAGGGAAAAATACTTTTCCTGTGAGGCTTTGAATTCTAGTCACATAAGCAGCAAATAAAAATGTCCTCTATTTTCTGCCCTGTAAGGTTATTGCTAGAAATGATAGGTTTGTAACTCCCTCTCTTTTGTCTGTCTCCCCTACCACTACATTAGTGTGGGTAAGTGGGTGGACTGCAAACTGCAAAACCTTAGACTGATCTTTCTTTTCTAGCAGATGTGAATTTCATTAATTGTTGTATTTCAGACCTTTATTGTCATTACATTGCTGGTCTAGTTTCAGCGGAGACATACTTATTGTATGTTTAATACATACAGGATCAAAACAAAATAATTAATTACAAAATATTTCAAACTATTTTAACATTTCATTTCCTATGTAATTGAATTTTCAATGTATGTTTGGAGATATTACGCACCAGACTGGCAAAACCAGACATTTAATCAAGGCAACTGAAAAAAAAAAAAAAAAATAGAGTCATTAGAAATACTCTGTTTTCATATAAACACTATAAAATTAGAAGATAATTAGACTAAAATTTTTATATTTAATATTTCAGTTTCTTCACAAAAGTAATAGTAGCAACATATAAAGAAAGCAAACAAAAAAAACCAAAACAAACAAAAAAAAAAAAGTAGATGTTTTGGTTATGAAATTGGAAAACTTTCCCTTTGGAAAATCTAGAATTACTCTGAATTTGCAGTTTTACTTTCTATTTGAATAAAATGCAAATCTGATCTTTTGTTTCGGTTTATTCAGCATATGTTCCTTGGTCTTTATTATTTTTCACAGAAACATGGAATCAAAGAGTAGCTGAAGTTCAGTGGGAACTCTTTAGTTCATGAAGTACAACTCCTTTCTCAAGGAGAGTCAGCTAACATAGCCTGTCAAGAGTTGTGTTTTGAATCTCTCATGGGTGGAGACATCAAARCACTTCTGGACAATCTATTCTAATTGTTGGTCACCCTGAGATTAAAAAAAAAAAGTTGTTTATTTTGTTTTAACGTGCTCGCCTGCATATCAGTTTGAACCCATTTCCTCTTGCTTTAACATGAGATTCTACTGGATAGAGGCTGGTTCCATATGTTTTTCTCCCTGGAGTCAGGTCATTATGCACATTTACGAGATTCCCYCTGAACCATCTCTTCTCTCAGTTAAACAATCCCATTTCTCTCAACCTTTTCTTGTGTGAGAGGTGCTCCCTTTGCAGCACTTTTCTGAACTTACTCCAATGCATCCATGAGTGGTTTATTATACACTTGCATCATATCACAGAATCATTGAAACCTGGTATGGATTGGATTAGATTGGATTGGTTTGGTTTGGTTTGATTGGGTTGGGTTTGGTTGAGTTGGGCTGGGTTGCGTTGGGTTTGGTTTAATTTGGTTTCGTTTGGTTTGGCTTGGCTTGGCTTGGCTTGGTTGTGTTTGGTTTGGTTGGGTTGGGTTTGGTTGGGTTGGGTTTGGTTTGACTTCATTTGGCTTTGTTTGGTTTGGTTTAAGGAAGACACCTTAAAGATCATCCAGTTCCAGCCCTGGGAGGGGTCATTTTCCACTAGACCAGGTTGCCCAGAGCTCCATCCAGCCTTGTCTTGAGCACCTCCAGGGATGGGGCACCCACAGTTTCTCTGGGCAACCTGCTCCAGCACCTGATCGTCCTCACAATAGAGAATTTCTTTCTGATATCTCATCTAAACATACTGTCAGTTTAAGCACTCTAGCAAAATAYGTTAATCATATAGAAATGCTATTTCATTCTGAGCTTTTAATGCTTTTTGTTGTTTTAGCTAGGTTTTCATGTTACTAAACTCTAGTAATTTATAGTACAGCTTAAGAAAGGGTATCCAGAAAGTAAAATAATTTTTTTTTTAACTCTTAATTAAAAAGATTATTTTTTCCTTTCACCCTTTTGATGAAGACTGTTAAAAAAATTGCTTGAAAAAGAAAGCCGTTACTGACACAAGAGATATAAAAATGTTAGTGATTTTTTTTTCTTTTTTCTTTTTTTTTATTTTTTATAAAGAAGAGTATTATTTTTTTTTTTAAATTCTCAAAAGTCAGAGTTTTGGCTCTCTTTTGCGGCATTGCAACAAAATTGTTTTTTCTAGAAAATAAAAGTCATGTCACTTGATTTTATTCTTTCTGTTAATAAAGTTTAGAGCTATTCTGACTGCAGAGACTGTTGGTTCATTTTTTCATTCACAGACATATGAAAAGAACTAGTTTGTGAAAATATTAATTAGGTTTCTACTTGACCCTAAGCTAGATACCTCCATATATCCTAGGAGATGGCAAAAATAGTCACAGCAGGGGAACTTAGTGCTGAAATGCTGGTAGCTGAAGGGCTTTGCTTCCTGTTATACAACAGCRGCATTAAGGGCTTATTAGATAAAAGCAGCAAGACCATGCTGTTAACAGTATGAGCAAGCAGCTGCCAAGTGAACGAATTGCAGGTCCTCCTGCATTTAGATTTTGTATTTTTTCTCTATTTCTTTTTTTTCCTTTTGAATTTCTTCTMCCTCTTGATGCTTCTGAACAAACAATCTCAGAAAGAACACCTCAAGATGTTAAAATATTTCTTTCTCCTGACAATGATATGTTTTTCTTTTCAGAAAAAGTAAGCTGAAGCTGTCTTTGTTCCAGGAACTTGGGGGCTCTGCTTTCTAATTAGAAGACTTTGTCCATTTTTGGTTTAACATTTGAACTCAATATAATTCCATAACCACATGGACAATTGCTAACTCTATGTATGGCATTTCCATGCAGGAAGAGATATACTGGGGGAAACACAACGTGGTCAGTGGGCAGTCAAGAAAGGAGGCTGGTTTCATGATTTCAGTTTGTTAAAGACAGATATAATCTGACTAGTTAGCATTTTAAGATGCTAATTTATACCACAATATAATATACATATCTAAAAGATTTTGATAGAGGTAGAAATGGCTGTTACAAGAAAATATCCTTATGACAAAAATTTGAAATCGCTTCATATTTAATAAATAAAATTATGAGTCACATACAGTACAGATTAGTAATTATAATTAATTCATGTAACAGCAGCAGAGTAGAAATTTGCTGTTAATTTAACATACTTGACACTTCAAAAATGTAGGCACCCTTAGCATATTGAATTTTGCATAACATTGAGATTAACCATAGCTTTTCTTTTAATGAAGCATCATAAATTAATTAATTAAATAAAGATACTAATTGAGTAATTGACTGAGCAAATTAAGTTGGGTTATTGTTGCAAATAAGCTAATGCTAAATTTATCAATGTTGATGAGAAAGCTACTCTAAGGCAAGAAAAATATGGATTTGCAYCAACATAGTTAAAGAGCAGCTGTCAAATAAGTGTGCAAGCATTGTGCAAGACGTTTCAGTGTCATATTGGGGTTTTTTTTCAATCTGCCCTCTCTTGTGACGAGGCCTTCTGTTAATTAAAATCCCATTAGTTTTCTCTATTGTGCATTTTCTATATAGCTAGAACTAATCAGGCTAAGGTCAGTTTCTAAATAGCTTCTAAAAATGAGGTTGAATGAGCATCATATTTCATAATCTGCAAAATCTCCTCATTAGCAAAGATCTTCCTGAGCTAATTTGTTATGGGTTGTTCTCTTTGGCAATTATCTTAACATCTAAATACCTTTAGACCTGTTTAAATGAATACTCCCTAGCACTTATGCAGATATGTAACACTTGACTTTCCTTTGATTTAGTGAATCTTATTTAGACTAATAGAACTATTGSAATTTCTTTTTAATATCAACTTGTAAGATTTGGTTAGCTGTTCATAAATATTTGTTGTAGTTAATGTTTCCTTTTCTTCTAACAGAATCATCAATACTACTTTTTCATCATGACAGAGAACATTTCCATGATTACTGCTTCATGCCAACTGATTTTTTCACTTGATTTGGTTATAACAAGGGATACAATGTCATTGCCTTCATTGTTCTCTTCCYCTGTTTTGTATTTGATGTCTTCTCAGGCTGTTTCACTTTATTTAGGTGTTGGAGGTGCACAGGTATATTCAATAACTACTGTCAAAGGCTAATTTTTCCAGTTAATTTGTTAATTTTTCCCTATACACCTACCTTAATTGCATTCATTGACCCAAATAACAGTCTACTGCTATTCAGTATCCAGGTTCCAAACTGAGAGACATTAGGGGATCCAAAAGTAAATGAAAATAAAGATAAAATCAAACCCCAGACTGTAGGAAGTGTCTTTTTCTTTTGTAGTGTGACAGGACAGGAACACTGTAGGAGCTGCAGAATAAGTCAAAGTATAAACGAGATACAGCAGAAGGTAATATGGCTAAACAGCTAAGAAATTATCAGTTTAATAAAAAATAATTACTTTAAAGTTAAACATTATTTTATTTAAGTATTTGTATTAATGGTTTTTGTTACAGAAAATATTTCTTTACTTAGGAAAGAAATATTTCTTTACTCTTTTTTTTTAAGACAAAGGTAGAAGACAGCAACCAAGGATTTATTTTGGTTAGAGTTTTATGAGAATGAAGATGGGACAAAGGAGAAAACAGACTTTCAGGTCTCTGACAAAGTCTGCAAGACTTTATGAAAACATAAAGAAAGTGAACTTCCTAAAAAAAACAAAAAAAAAAGAAAAAAACAAACAAAAAAAAACCCCAAATCCCCCAAAAAAGCTACTATCCAATAAAAATAATAATAATAAAAAAAATTAAATGCCATCCAACTACTTTCCATTATTTTTATGGAAATAAAGCTCAAGAGTTGACAACCTCCAGAATCAAGAAATTAGGGGAGGCAAGAGACTGGCATGGCTGAGCAGGGAAGCAGTGGTTTCACTAAAGGGAAAGGAATTAATGTGCAAGTGGTGGAAACAAGGACAAATAGCCTCTGAAGGGTTTAGCGATGACGCACAGTCATGCAGAGATGGGTTAAGGATGACCAAGGTGAAGCTGAACCTGAACTTGGCAAGGGATGCACAGAATARCAAGAAGGCTTCTACAAGTATGTTAACCAGAAAAGGAAGATCAAAGGAGATGTATCCCCTGATAAAAAATGCTGGYAAACTGGTAGCAACAAATGAGGAAAAGGCTGAGATGCTCAATACCTTTTTTTGCCCCGGTATTCAGTGACAGCCTCTCTTCCAGCACCGCTTGAGTGGATGGACAGAAGTATGGTTTTGTGGGAGCAAAGCTCTTCCCACAGGAAGAAGTAAGAGAACATCAGGCTTGTGGCACCTGAGGAAGCTGCATGTATTTAAGTCTATGATGAGATGGGATGAGATAAGATGAGATGAGATGAGATGAGACGAGATGAGATGAGATGAGATGAGATGAGATGAGATGAGAAGAGATGCATCCCAGAGTCCTGTGGGAATTGGCTGATGTAATTGTCCTCAAAGCCACTCTCTACAATAATTGAAAAGTCATGGCAGAAAGTCGAGGTGCCAGGTGATTAGAAGAGGGGAAACATTGTACCCATCTTAAAAACGGGTGGAAAGGAGGACCCTGGGAGCTACCCACCTGTCAGCCTCACTTCTGTGCCTGGGAAGATCATGGAACTCACCAAAGAGATGAAGTCATACTCACCAATAGAGGARGGGAGCAGGCATTCATTATTAAGGCATTTGCCTTGAGAAGAAATGACTGCATGTACTGAGGCCCTACTTTCCGGGAAATGGCTGGATGTTGTCTGATGATGGGAAATAGAGAATAAATCTTGATGTGTTTTACTCTTTTTCCATGTATGACCTTTATTTTTATTTATTTAACTGCCTTTATGTCAATCCATGGTTGTTTTTTGTTTTTTTTTCTCCCCTGACCATGCTGAGGAGGGGGAGCGAAAGAGCCTCATGGTGGGCACCTGAAAGCCAGCCAAGGTCMGCCCAACACATTTAGTCACCTTTTATTTAATGCAAAGAGTGCTTGAGAGTTGTGTCAGCCTACCAGCCCTCTGTGCTGCATGGGAGAGCTGTGGCACGGACAAAGCATTGCCTTTGATTTGATCCCTGAAAGAACTCTATCAACTCAGCTCTTAACCATGTTCATAGTGTTAATGCTACCAGTACCTTTTCCACCCATGAAAATATCAGCTAAAATTTTCAACCACAATTTAAACTTTAGGCAGACATCAGAGACTAAAAATTGTAACTAAAGTAGATAAACTTTGCAATGCCATACAGCTGAAAACAAGATGCTTTAATAAGTGGCTTAAAAAAAATTGAAATTGTGATCTTTCTCTATGTAATACATACATAGAAGTCTATATTTTTTATATTTTTCCTGCCTCATTTCAAGTACATTACAATGAACAACTGGAAATCTCCCAAGTTTTTAACAGATAAATGAAAGAACCTGTTGACCATTTTCTTTCAATTAATTTACTTGAAAATAAGCTAGCATTTTTCAAAAGCTGCTTAATTTACAATGGAGAGCCTGCTTCTTGTCCCTAGCTCTGTCATATCATGATGGCAGAACAGAAAACAAAATCAATATTAAAAATGATTAAATATTACTAGAAGTCAGWCATTCAATGTCATCAAAACTGTGCTGTATTTATAATCTCAAGCTGCTAAAAATTCTAGCCTTAAAGAACATTTCATGCATTTTTGGTGGTATTTCTCTTAGTTAGATTWTGTAGTTTTTAAACTTTGGGGGAGAAAAAAAATCACTTAAGTGTCAACATGCAAGTTGAAGTGACTTTATAAGGACACCCACAAAAGTGGTTCAATTTCTTTGTTCTTGCAGTGGGGTAAAGAAATTAGAAGAGGAGACGAATACTCCTTTCTCTGGGMGTGAGATCAATTTCACTTCCTGGCAGTTTCTAAATTGTGTTTGCCAATTGTGACTGAAATTATGGAGACAGATGATTGCTGATCTCAACCTTTCATTATTCCAAGGCCACTGAGTGAAGTTGTGCACTGCTTTTAGGCTTTCCTGCTTTGTTTCAATTTACAGAACCTCAAGTTTCATTTCTCAAAGACTGGAATGGAGGTAAGTGTTTCTGAACTCTTGTACACACAGGGTTAGCACACGAGATATCTTGGATTTCTCTGGTATCTTTTCTTCTGTTTCTTTGAGAGTACAGTAATAAATGTTCTATGGAAGACATGATCAGAAGGAACATCCATCCTTTYCATAGATCAAAACCTGAAATTTCATTCTCTTTGCTTAAATGATTTATGCAAATTAGGTATGATACTAACTGTTACAGRCTGCACTTAAGTTGCATTACTTCTATTTGTGCTTGCTTTCTAGTGAGATCAGTTTAAATTTTAGGAAGTTCCAAGAAAATAAAWTTTTCTCTAACTCAGTTTTGAATTTTTAATTTGGATTTTATTCTATAAACTATCTTGTAAGGATAAACAAATGAATCTAAAAACCTCTCCTATAATTTTTTATTTTTTTTTATAAAGCACTGTAACATAGTCCTGGACTAGGAAAAAGACCCCAAATTATTAAGCCCCTCATCAAATTTAAAAACCTGTTTGTTTGGGGTTTTTTCCCCCTTAAAAATGTAGAAAAGGAAAAAATAGATGTAAATAATAAAGTAGCTTTTTTATTTTACCAATAGCTTTTTTATTTTACCAATAGAAACATAGAGTAAGGTCATTATTCTTAGGCAACTAAAATTTTTTGCTAGTGTGGGTCTTTATAAGCAGTACACACTTCACTTTTAACCGACACCAGAAAAGTTTAAGGGGCCTTCCACGCATGGAAAGATTAAGTCACTCTTCCACTTGGGAAATTAGACTTAGCCTTGTSTAACCATCAAATAGGGAGGACTAAATGAGGTTATCCAAGCTATACAGGAAAWTTGTGATGATTAATTCTGGTTATTTCATTCAAATTTTTAGCCGGAAAGAAACAGAGTGCATCTATTATAGGTGTTACTTTAAAACACCACAAATTGATTCACAGGAATTTARCTCAATGTTTGCACAGAAGTATTCAAGTACTGTTTTTTGTTGTTTTTTTTTTTCCTAAATACTCTTTTTAAATAGCAAATAAATTTTATTTGTAAATTTAGTAATTTTAAAATTAGTTGTTTAACTGTCAAAACAAACCCCGGTTTTTAAAAGAAAGGCTAAGCTATTATATTGATGGAAAAATATGTAATTGTCCAATAAAAAAAAATCAAAATAAAAATCTTATATAAGTTGAGTTTGTTTGCAATGTATTGTTATTATTCTTCAAATTCAGCTAATCAGTTTCAAAAATCAAAATGATGGGGGAAAATACCCCAAAACACAAAGTTAGACTGTAATGTGTTGACKTAAATCCTAATCCATTAAAATGAGAAGACAAATCTGGCCATATACARCTCTACAAGGAAACCCATGAGAGCGGGACTAATGGCCAAATCTACTTTGTCTACAACAGAGATTTGAAAAGCTTGGCTTGCTGCTGTCAGCAGGAACAATAGTGCTTGGGACAGTATGAAGTGCTGGAAAAGGCATGGAGAAAGATACTAAGAACTGTCAATCTTCTGGTATTYGTCTACATCCCTATTATAAGCTTGATTGTAAGATTCTAGTCTTCCTTCCTTGAGACATCCAATGATATATGTTGAAGGTTTTTTTTTGCTTGTTTAAGTATTTTTTTGTGTGTTTTTCGTTTGGTTCATTTTGTTTTTTTTTCCTTTTTTTTTTTTTTTTTTTTTTTTTTTTTTTTTTTTTTTTTTTTTTTTTTTTTTTTTTTTTTTTTTTTTNCCCTGCTGAGAAGTCTTGTTCTTGCTCTCTTGCAGAGAATTTATCTCCTGCAGAGATGAGGCAATCTGTCTTTTGGCTAACAGTCCCAAAAGAACATGGTGGTTGTAGAAAATAATGAGCATGAAGGAAGAAGAATGTAAACAATCCTACTYGCTGCAAATGTGTCCTGAGTCATCCCTTCCTGGGACAGGCAGTGAACAAAGCAGAACACCAAGGAGACATAAGGAAGTCTTGGAGATTTGTGTTTTTCACATGTTCCTTGGGAGATATTTTTCTCAGTTATAAATGAGTAGTAACTTTTGTTCATCTGAGCATAAAAAATTACAGAAAATGAATGTAACAAAAGAGTATGAAAAAGATTTATTGGGGGCCATGAAAAGAAAAGTTAAGTGAATATAATTTGCTTGTCATTGCTGGGAAGAAAAGAATAAAATATCTTTTAGATAATCTCTTCTTTAGTCTCTAAATTTAATCTCCATTCACAGCTGTGGTCAGTATTTTCAATCATCAAGACTGTAATAATAATACAAATATTGATCCTCTCCTAATTTWAAAAWGAATATTTCAAGTTTAATCTCATGTAATAAATGTGTATGTCTCACAAAGATTATTTTAAAATAAGCATTTATTAATTTAACATTTCCCAGGTTGTGTATTATTTATATGTACTACAGTTTATACTTCTGATCAAAAAATTCTACTAAAATAAAAATGGAAATAAAAGTGCATCGATTCCCATTTACTCCACTTACCGATTCAACTACTTTGACAATACTGAGATGGCAATTTTCTTACTGTTAAATTTATATAGACTTAAACGTGTCTTCATGATACCAGGGAAATGGAACAAGTCCTTAGTTTATACAGGAATTGGCCCAGTCAATATATTCCACCAAAATTATTTCTGATATCTCCTATTATAGAGACAAAAATACATTAATCCTGAAGACAAGTAGGACAATCAYAAATCACAATGAAGAAAATACGACCCCTTTGTGTTGTGTTTCATAAACTTTATATTATTATCTAATAAATTAATTTTAACAAATGGATACTAAACCTGAGTGACATTTGTTTAAAATTTATTTATTAATTTTCAGGATGAACACGATGTATATGAAAATATAAGATCTCTCCTGAGGAGCTTTTTTATCAGATAGAATTATATCTGAGATGTGCATTTAAAAAATCTGAATTTATAACATGAAGTACTTTTATTAGCTGCACTTGCCCACAGACAGGCTTTATGAAAACTTTAGGAACACCAATTGTCTTTTATCTATTTTCTCATCATTTACAAGAGTGAGCTGAGTCATTATTGAAATAGTAGCCCACTGAAAATGTTGATGTTCATAACATGATTGGAGTTTGAAGATGATTTTTTTTATTGTAAAAAAAAAAAAATGCAAAAGCAAAGCACTTAAACCATGTAGAAGAGAGACAAATGATGAAAAAATAGTGTATAGTCTTTAGATCTTCCCCTCTTGAGATACAGACTGAATCTGGGTGGATACTTATCAAATTCACACCAGTAAACTTTAATAGATGCTTAACAATGCATCAAAAGAAAGTTGAGCAAGGTTCACATAGGACTTTAGCCAAATGTATTAACTAACGGATAGGTTTCCAAGGTAATTCAAAATGAAAGATAAAAGATGCTAAAGCCTTCAAACTATTTTCGCACACAGAGAATTTCAAGAGTGTGTTATATCATGTAGTATTTTACCCATAGGTCTCTTCCTGCAAAATGATGACTRTACTTAATATTAAGAGGTTGTTTAAATTGAGTTTGTTGAGGGTAGCTGAAATAGCTTAAATAATTGATCCTTGAAAAATAAAGATTGGAAGAGGGAATAACATTATGGTTTATAAATACATATGGAAACAGTGTACACATATCCAAGAGAGGAGAGGAGAGGAGAGTAGAGGAGAGTAGAGGAGAGGAGAAGAGAGGCGAGGAGAGGAGAGGGGAGGACAGGACAGGACAGGACAGGACAGCTCTAAACTGAGAGATAATATTTATACAATATCAATTGGAATCCACTGGTCACATCCAAACTTAGACAATTTTCCTCACAAAATCATCCAAGCCAATCAGTTATGCTCCTGTTGTAAAACAAAACAGAAAGTTTGCTCAGGCATTCTCTGGCTTCTTATTCTTGCTTTACTTCAATACG
This sequence comes from Malurus melanocephalus, assembly GCF_030028575.1. Taxonomy (NCBI): domain Eukaryota; kingdom Metazoa; phylum Chordata; class Aves; order Passeriformes; family Maluridae; genus Malurus; species Malurus melanocephalus. The sequence goes on from NW_026623356.1 coordinate 126,491, forward strand.
GCTTTTCTAGTTTACTCCCTTCTTGTGCATAATGCATGAGGATGAAGTTACAGTCAGCTTAAAAAGTAGTTTCACCYGAGCTGTCTTCAGTCAGTGCATTTAAAGGTATTTTATTAAAGATGTAAACTGTCCACAGATGAATCCCAGAAAAGATGAAACGGAAACTTTTGTGAGCAGCAGCCACGGTTTGAGCTAGAGCTGAACAGGTACTCATAGTATCATCACCTGCCACATCTACAGCACTGCTTCTGCTGGTTGCAGCTTAGTTTTGGTCTTTTCAGTAGTTCCCTTAGAAATTTATGTTGCATTCAGCTAAAAGAAACAAATCAATATATAAAACAAGCAAAGTGCCACAGCTTCCACCAGTTGGCTATGAAAGCTATGTCAGTGGCTATGAAAGCATCTGTGATGAAAGTTTTTGAAACATTAAAATGAAAACTAATATTGCTCATTAAATATTTCTTGAACCCTGACCATTTTCAAAATGAAGAAGAAAAAAAATATGGAGGCTTTGAGGAATTTACTGGAAGAAATCTAGCCATCCTGTCTACCTCCAGATTGAGGCAGTAGGTGAACTCAATTTTCCATGGTTAMGTTCTTACTGGCAGATATATTTTAGTACATAGTTACTTAACCCCTAAATGGTTATACAAGGCACAAAATCATCCACTTTTATGCTCTGTGGATCTAGCCTTARGACCTCAGAACAAGAATAAATAGTAATGGGATATAGCATATTTTTCCTGATACTTTTCCTTTAGGTGCTACTTTTGTAAACACTAAGCAAGCTTTGCAGTTATTTGCCTTCTGGTTTTTTTTTGTTTTTTTTAAATTTTAAAAATAAAAATTTTAAAGTCTATGACAGATACGTTACATTTAGTCTTTATATTTTCTTGCTTTTTAAAAAATGACAAAGTCAATATTTCAGTCTTCATATTTAGTAACCTTATATGCACACAGAGCTCTGTGCTTGAACACTCAGGATTTTGTTCTGCTAAATTTGAATATGAACAATAAGTAATGTTTACAGACATTTCTAATCAATGTAAAGGGGCAA
>NW_026623356.1:127587-135881 GCF_030028575.1 Malurus melanocephalus
AAAAAAAAAGTGAACCCAACAATTTTAGGGAGCAATTCATTTTAAGGATTCAAGATCATGAACATGGCCATTTTAGGAACAGTGACGTATCCCATACAGACTCCAGCTGCACTCCAGACTGTGTGTCTCGGAGGTCCCTTTTTATACCTATCAGTCCTCCATATACATTCACACTCTGAATAAGATAATGTAGTCTAGTTCTGAACTAGATATGAGCATTTTATAATTATTCTAATTTATAATTAGATAGATTATTGGGGCACCTTGCTGGGATGATAAATATACTCATGCTCAGCCTGAAGACTCACTATATCCTTGATATTTCTTATCTGCARTAACCAATGAACAATTGTTTTGTACTTGCAACTTGAGCATAGTGCACTTGCTAATATCTCTTTGTGCTTGGATAGAGATGTCCCAACAAAAATAAGAATGGTCTGTAAAAAAACACAATGCCCTCTCAGAAACCACAGGGTATTAATTWTGGCTTTAAGTTTACCTCTGAAAATGAGTGCAGCTATCTCATAGGTCCTGCATTTCCTGCCAGTGCTCTGTGGGTGTCAGAATTGACAAAATAAAATATCAATAAAAATCAATAAAATATTAATATTTTGAGAATAAAATCCTATCATCAATTCTGTATCTGAGCTACTAAATCAGAAATACTTTTGCCTTCAAATGAAAAAGATACCACTTTTGTACAATTCACCTCCTGTTAGGGGAATTATATAAAAGAGAGAAGCAGAATCACTCTATCAATGTATGCATGCCTATGAGGTCACCTGAAGAAGGCTAGCTCAGGCTTTGACATCTAGAAATTAATTATATATTAATGCTTTGCAAAACCTTATGGTTTCATAACCATAACTGTGTTGTTTTAATAATAAACATAAATATTGTAGTAAAAGTAACAAACATGAAAAAGCAGAAATATGTTGCGCAGCTTTTCTCTCTTAATGGAAGAGATTTTTTTTTAATTAATTTAATAAAACTACCTATAATTTGCCAATAGGTAGTAAACATATAAACCTTTAGAACATWATCTGATAGAAATATTAAGTTTTCTCACATATAAAATTCCCAGATAATTTCTAATGTGTCCCTGCCATGCCAGGGGGATTKAATGATCTTTACATTTTCTTCCAACCCAGACCATTCTGATTCTATTACTCCTTTTAAGCAACCRGATTCTTCCAGCTCTGAATTTGCTGTGGTACCATCTCTTTATGAGTTTCAGATCTCATTAGAAATCATTAGACTCTTGAGAGATGCTAACATCTCACAAACATTATAAACAATGACTTTTCAGCCGTGATTKAAGTTTTTGTATTCCCTGATCAATGTTTGTGCACTGATATAGATTAAGAATACAAAAGGGAAAAAAAAAAAACCAAAACATTTGAATGCATGGCCTTTATAAACAAGTTCTTTCAAAATGCCTTGCAACAATAAGTAAAACTTCTTTCCTTTTTTCTTTTCAGYTAAAATAAGTAAATCTCCAAGCAACCCTCACTGACAGATAAGACAACATGAAATGAAGACTGACTTTTAATGAATAATGAAACATTATTATGTACATGTCTTTGAAATGCACTGGCACAGAATTCTACCTCTAAAAACTGGTATAAGTTTTAAACTTATGGCAAGGAAACCTGCACATTTTTCTGTCAGTCATAAGGTTGATCTTGGCCCACTGAAGGGGATCAGCTTGGATGAAAATTTTTGCCTCTTTATCAGAAAGAAAACACCACCATCCTTTCAACATGACAGAAGAACTGGAGATTAYGTAGAGAAGAAAAATTCTGCAATGGTTCTACTATGTTATAGCTGTAGGGAAATTTCAACACATTGCTGGATGGTTGATGGCCTCTGGAGACAAGAACTTCAACTTAAAAGATAATCACATTTATATACTCACCTAGCCAGAACGCAATTCTCATTGTAGCAGTAAAACATGTTTTGGAGTAGTTTGTTGTTTGTTTTTTTTTTTTTTTTCCCCAAAGCATTACAAAAAAAAAATGCTGATGGCTTCATTGAATGTTGAAAAACATGTGTTGTGTTTGTGTTTCTGTGCCCTCAGGTAGTGTGAAGGGACAGGCRAACCCAGCTGCACAGCCTGAAGCTGGCCTCCGGCAAAAGCTGTTAGAGCTGTGACCTCTGTCTGGCAGGCAATCCCACCGGCAAAAAGGGTTAGTGAAAGCAAGAGAGGGAGGGGCAGCTAGAGTTAATGTTATAGATTATTTTAAAAGATCTATTAGGCTTGTAAACAGAACATATTATGAAAAAGACATGAGGCTGCTAAGACCTGGGTGAATGAAATCGGTTTTTAAACTGCTGCCAAGTGTAATGTGTCAGTAATCAATACCCATGAGGAAASATAGCTCAGAAATGGAAAGGTGTGTTGCAGTTGTCAAAGAGATAAATCTAGGTTTCATCACTACACAGCAGAGGGTGAGCGGGCTTGAAACAAAGAGGGAAAGGACTTCTAAACCATAGTTAAAAATTCCAACAGCTTTAGGCTTATCCCTAGACAGAATATTTTGGACATAGGAAGACTTCAAGGTAAAAACGTATGTGAGCAGATAGAAATATGTATGGAAATTCTGTAAAAACATAGGCTTCTACTGCAACATCATAAAATACAGGAAAAAATTATCCATGTTTTTTTCCAATTACCTATATAGTTCTTTTTGTTAGAAACTATCTGACATGTCATACCTAATGCTTCTTCTAGTCCATCAAATACATTTATCTTGTGCTGAACTTTCACCTGTTGCTTTAAATCCCCCCACCCTTTCCCTGCAGACAGGATAGGAGCTGCATTTGCTAGGTAAGCAAAAAGAGCTGAAGATTTATATTGAACTTATGTCAGCTATCATATTTACACACTTAGTATCACAAGAGATGATTGACAAGAATATTTCTGTAGTATMCTTTGTTGTGTCACCAAGAAAAAGAGAAAAGCAATTGTGTAGTGCTGGCCCCTGTGCAAAATCCATGAGATGGAGGGAAGATGGTGACAACAGCTTTCAATAGGTATCCCGAAACGATTACGGACATTKAGAGGCAGAACGTTGTCCCCATTGTCATTCTTCGACTGCAGCCCRTTGACCTCTGACATTTAAACAAGTTGAGGTTTTGCCCTTTCAGTTTGAATGTATGTTTACAATATCTTTAATAATTAACTACCCATAAATACCTCAAATATATTCTCTGAAATTTAAATTATAATTCAAATGTTAATGACTTATAGCCAGAAATTTAACAGCCGTATTCTTTATTGAATACAAATATTACAATGATTTTATATACCTACTTCCCCCTCCCCCCCCCCACCCCCCCCATTTCTCATTCTTTTTCATCTCTTTTTGTTTTATGGTTTTGTGGGTTTTTCCTTTCTGTAGAATTTCAGTACTGTAAAGTGCCATATCCAATAAATTTTAAAAAGGAAATCCATGTAGAATTACCCCMTTTAGAAAAACAAAATAAAATTTTAGAGTTACTAATCAAATATCACATTCTCACTGCCTGTTTTAAAATAACACAAATGCTCTCATATGGTGTCCCTTTGCAGTTGTAAAATGAATAACTGAGATTCGAACACTCATCTTTTCGTGAGGTTTAGCATAGTAAAAATAGCATGTTCATGTAATTTAAATAGAGAAGTTATTATGAGTCTAAAATCACAGTTTATGGTGAAAAGATAAAGAACCAATCTCAGTCCTTATTTATTGGCCTTTCACTGTACCATTTATGGGTATTTGCCCAAATTTTACAGGTTTCAGGAAACCACCATGCCACGTAAGTTTATGATTCATAATCTTGTCTTTCAYGGGGTAATTTACGTGTTCAAATTAGCCTAAATTAGCTCATTTAGGACCTAATTTTACTTAAACATATTACAGCATTAATGAAAAGACAGACACCTCTAGACAATGATTCATAAGTGTTGAGCATTACTCCAGCTCCTAATGACCCTTCAGTTATCAATGACTTCAGTCATACCTTAGCTCCTATTTTCTACTCCCTACTCACTAGTTCAGGCATTTTAGGAAATGTTCATTCAAAGGAATTAGTGCTKTAGTTTAAAGCTATTGTACATCAATGAATCTGGATTCATTTTCCATGGAAATTAAAATATCAGAGAGGCATGGTTAGGTCTCACTTAATTCGAAGCTGTGAGCTGCTCCATTCCTGAAACTAAGAGGTGTCCAAGCCATATTTAAATACAGTTATTTATAGGCTAATTACTTGAGCTTTGAATGCTCCTAAATTTAGCCATCAATAAWAATAATAAAAAATATATGATCAGCATATATGTGATAATTATAAAACTATATATAATATATAGATATAGATATATTAGACAGATACAAAGTTTTAAGCTAAAAATGTGTATTGGTCTACCTCAAATAATTAAGTTTTCCAAGATCGTGTCAATTGACCAATACTGTTATGACATTTAGAGAAATCTTACTAAAGAAATTATTACATTGAGAAATTATTACTAAAAGTAATACTGTAGGGGAAGAATTAGATAATACACTAATATAGTCTGAGATATGTACCAATATAGATTTTTCCTAAAGGAAAGCATAATCTATAAGGATGTTTTCTGGGGACCTCTCAGTCTTTTTCTATTAGAATGCTATAAGACTGACAAAGACTATTGATCTTTAGTTTGAACTAAGAAGATCTTTGGATTTTCAAGAAAGCACCACAAAAGGAAGAAGAGACCATGATTATTAACAAGAAACAAAGASTTCATAGACTTAGGACAATTAAACAGGATTCCAAATGCATGATTATGACTGAGTCAGTTCCACTTAAAAAGCTTAGTATTTCAACGTATATAATGCCATTCTGTAATTAAGGGCCATTTAATCCAGATTATTTTGTAACAAAGTCAGAATCCTTAAAATATTAGTATMGATTATATTTTACAGTTATGTTTAACTGAAAACTGAGAAAAAAATGTTTTGCTTTCAGTGACAACTGAAAAGTTTATCTATCTTTTTCTGTGTTATCACATTACAGAATACTGACAGCCAGAATACTGCAATTGCCAAATAATTTCATTATCTTTTGGCAATGGAAGCACAAAAGACYCTTTTCTTATCAAATGTGGTCTGAAATTGAATCATTTATGTTTCTGGCTGCAAAATAAGTCCAGCAAAGGAAATAAGTGGTTTGGCAATTAGTTTTAGTCAATATTCTACACAATGTAATTATTAATGATCAACTTTTAATCAACAAAACTATCGGGTTTGTTTAGTATTACACTGTATCTCTTTGCTTCATGCTGCTATTATATCTTTGGAAGTTGACAAATCCATTTATTTGAATTTGACCACRGGGAAGAGATCTGAAGACAGAAAATGTGTAAATAATATAATAAACTGCCAGAGTGTATCTGATTTCATCTTGAATTTATTTACTCTTGGATTCTGTCCACTGGGTCATGCAAAAAAGCCTTGAATAGCCGTGCATAACAGCCTTGTGTGCTGTAAGGGATTTATGTGTTTTTAAATAATTTACCTCTTTCAGTTTCTCCTCCTAGAGAAGCAATGGTTGTAACTCCTAAAAGATTCTCTGTTGATAGAGTAAAAAGGGAATATGATACACAGACCTTCAGTATTAAATCRCTTAGTAAGTTTACAACATGATATTTGAAAGAAAAAGAAATTGAGCAGATCAATTACAGTGGGTCTTACATAATACCATGATATTTTAAGGGATATGCTAGGCTTCCTAAATTTCTAAGGGGGTTTTGATTAGGTTTCATTTTCAGTTTGTTGATTTGTTTGCTTSTTTAAATGATTGATTGGTTTCATTTTCCCCCTCACACAAACAAAAAAAAAAGGAAAAAAAAAAAAAAAAAGAATWGTTCTTATGATAWTTTTACTCTTTTATTCTGTAAATTAGTGAAAACATTAATTCAAAGTTTTTATTGGCTTATTTCTCCTCCCTTTCAATTTGATTAATATTAGAATATTTCTATAGTAAATATTCTAATTCAATTATTATTAGCTAGTTTTGTGAATATAAGAAAGATAAATCACTAGTGTCCAGAGCAGATCGTCACCAGGTATATAAATTTTGGTGAATTTGGTGGTTTCTCCTTTTCCCTGATCTTGGAACCAAGCAAGCRAGAAACCAAAACAAAACCTCTAAAAATAATTGATTTTCATTACATAGCAGCTTTACAAGTAGAATTATCTTTATTGTTTACAGATAATTCTTCCTCTCAGTTATATCAGAGAACTTTATCTGTCCATTGACAAATTGGAACCTTGTTCTTATGTTTAATTATCTAATTTTACTCGCATTAATCGCTATTAAATTGAAAGGTTAGGATAAAGGATAACTCATATTCACCTTGGAAAGTCAAAATTATGTTGTGAACAATTTTTTAACAGTCTGATTTCATTAATTAATAATTATCCATTATTGTTTTTGTCCCTTAGACAAAGGAATTTGGGAAGTGTGAAAAACAGAATTAGCAGTGAAAACTTTTGACTTAGAGTAGATTTCAATTTGTTCATTTTGGAGGTGTGAAAAATGATTGCCAGAAAATTCAATGTGATACTTCAGGACTTTAGCATGCATCTGTAAGATACACTTCTACTTACTATTTTGTCATTTTTCCAGTGGTCATAAAACTGAAAGGTGAAAATTAAAATTTACATGACACAGCAAAAACAAAAGGTAAGGTATTTTATTCCTAATAACTACAGAAGCACTTGCACTCCTTTTACAAGCTATGGTTCCTTATCCATCCTGTCTGGCCAGTTTCACAAGCAAAAAAAAAATAGTAAGCGATACAGATATATGGCCTAACCTTTCTGTCTCATTTCCTACCCCAAGGAAACTCATTGCCTTTGCCCTTTTCCACAAAGATAAAAGGTTATAAAACCAAAGTATTTTTCCTAACAGGAATTGTTCTCAAGAAAAAAAAAATATTCTTTTCTTTTAATTAATAATAAATTACTTTAATGTGGGATTTGAAAATTGGCTAACTTTTGATCAACCCAATTTCATCAATAAACTGTCTACAAACATTCTTTACAATACTGGAAGGGAGTATTGATGCATAGAGAGAACAAATGCCTTCAATAAATCAAATTATTTTATGATATTTATTTTTGACTTGACTGTCATTGAAGCAGAATATGAAAAAAATACCTATGAATTTTGTGTAGTCTGAAAATTATCTCCATGAACATATTTATATGCTATTTCTAAATATTGAGCACCATCTGCTTTTATATTCTGAATCMGGCCACCAAAAACATACTTTGACATAGGAAATTGTCATAGCTATAAAAAYAATAAGGAAGAAACGTGAATTTAAATATATATATACATATATTGTTTTTTTTTCTTAACCTGTCGAGTGCATTCAATTCATTTCTCCTACTATTATGAGAATATGAGAATATGAAATTCAAATCTATCTAATGAAAGATGCAATTCATACTTAGTTCATGTTCACAAATTTAATCTCTCAGGATTATCAACACTGTAATGCAGATGTTTCTCTGAAAAGGTTATGAAAGTTAAAMAAGGAAATTATCTAAATCTGAAGATTTTCCTCAAAAGCAATTAATATCAGTATATTGTACTAATGTGGGATGGAAAGGACAGAATCTGCTTCCAGTAAGACAGTATTTCTGTTTTCTGTGGAAAAAAAATCCTTTGTGAAGTCAACAACACATGTTTTTAAAGTTCTGATAATAAAATATTTGAAACAATGTTACTTTTGACAAGGACTGAAAAACAGGACAGATATTCAAGTGAAATTCAGGGAAGGTAATAGACAATCATAAAAGAGCAAAGGTGCAGAGCAGACAAGACATAAGGTTAGCAAAAAAGAAAAAAAAAAAACAAACAGTCTCTGGAGTCTGTTACGATAAGAACAGAAATATGCTTTTGATACAATCCTGCCTCCTCTAAGAAAATAAGTGCAGAGAGATTGCACAACTAGGCATCTAGAAATGGCACCATTGAAGACATTTATCCGTGCTGCAAAGCTGTCAGGATCCTTGTATTTCAGCAATAAGTGGCACCAGACTTATTTGGCTTTTCTCTGACTACCACGCACTGACCAAGGATGGAAGAATGGAAGTGTTCTACTATATTTTTCTGCCACATTACAAAGTACCTACAAGCTGTGGGCTAGGAAACATAAGGGGGAAACAATCATTCCTTTTAGTAGGGTTTTCTTTTGTGTTTTTTTTTTTTTTTTTTTTTTTTTTTTTTTTTTTTTTTTTTTTTTTTTTTTTTTTTTTTTT
>NW_026623356.1:135907-142677 GCF_030028575.1 Malurus melanocephalus
GGGTTGTTTTTGTTTTTGTTTCTTGTTTTTGTTTCTTGTTTTTGTTTTTGTGGGTGCTTGGTTTTGATTTGTTTTGTTGGATTTCTTTACGGATTTTACATATCTCATTGCTAGTAGTTTGACTTACTCTAGTGCACTCTCCAGAAGATATTTGAAATAATTGTGAAAAAACAGTCCAAAGCCATTAATTTTTGTATTCCCAATATTCAAGTGACTCATGTGCATTATTATAAATAAACTGTGCACAACTTTCATCTAATACTACTTGGCAATTCCTAATTTAGAATGTGCCCTTGCCTCAGCCAAAAAGAAAAGAATRTAAAAAAAAAATTATTTCAAAGCATGAAATAGCTGTGTATCCRCTGATTAGAATGGGATCTGAACGGAAAGAACAAGGTCTTACTATATTTTAATGTTTATACTTTGAGCTTTTTTATGATATTTTTGATGTATCAGAAATCTCTAATGAATCAGTCTGATAAATCTGATGTGTGTTTATAGGACATGGACCAACATGATGCTTCATCCTCCTGACATTTTGAAAATATTAGCTTATACTTGATTAGTTTTTATTTCTTCAATGATTATTTACTATCATTGTAMTATTCTGATATTTAAATAATCTAGATTTTTTCTTCCTCAGCTTCTAGCTTTTGAATCTGGATATATCTTGCCTTTAAAGTGTTGAATATCCTACACTTTTGGYTCCTTTGGTGGGTATACATGATCACCAAGTTCTGTAAATACTATTCTGAAAACTACAGCAACTGAAATTCTTTCAGCCTTAGGATATGTTTTCAAATGTTTCCATGACACTGATAGGGGTTCTGTAAACACTTTTCTATTTCTTCAGCATCTGAAAATGCAGAGAAGAGTAAAGGATATACTCACATTTTCTTTATYGAAGGCCACATAATTATGACATAAATATTAAAATATAATTAAAAAGCATACTGAACAAGGTTATTATATGTAGGACAATCTCTCTTTTAAGAAGAGGGAGAATGTCAAAGGCTTTTATTGCCTGAGGCARGGATCTGTAGGAGCAGACAGAAATGTCTCCTGAGTAATCCTATTTAAAGCTCCCTTGAAGAATGCTAAGTCTACTTTTGCTTCCTCCCTGCTGCAAGAAAAATATCACATATAGGGGGAAAAAATAGAGTAAAAGTGTATACCACATATAATATATAGAATAGAATATAATAGAATCAACTTGGAACTAGTCTGGTTGTCTGGTTTACAGAAGTAAATCTGGATCCTTGTGCTATCAATTAATACTGTTCAAGTTCTCTCCTCTCTTGTCTAGATCCCACTTAAATACTTACTTCTGTCCTTGTCTTTGCTTTTATAATTTTTCCTCCTTCCAAAAGATTCTGGCCTTTATTTTACCTCTGCCCTATGTTTATTCTTGATACTGAGACCATTTATGTTCTTCCATTCATTTCTTTCCTTATCATCAATTTCTTAGTGCTGGTTCTTGGCCTCCATTTATTTTTTGCAGTGATTCTCCTCAGCCCTTCTACATCCACCTTTCCGCTTTCATTATGAAATCGGAACATCTTACTCTCCATTTGTCTGTGAAATGTCAAGCAAGTACTGATAATCATTACACTGTGTTACTCAGTGAAGCAGTTATTTCAAAGTGAACAATAATGATCATCTTCAGATCTGAAATTAAACATACTCTGATAATTTAAATATTGAGGTTTGTGGTAATTGCCACTGAATACTTGAATTTCGTTATATATCATCTAATTCACAGCCTCACCAAGAAAAATCATACTTGTAGCAATTTGACAAGCCTGAAAAAAAAATCATTTGAGAATCCAGATTGTTATTGTGTGAGAGAAAAATGGTGATCTAAAATATACTGCAAAGTCTTTCCTGTCTAGCTATTGCCCTCACAGTGTTTGAGAAGARTTAAACTATGTCTGCTCTTGATGCTGTGAAAGTCACAGCAGTCCACTGTACACTGTTGTCAAAATAATAAGTCAGAAATCTTTTGTAGGACTTGAAATTCTGTCATGACATTATGGTAAACTAAATAAACAGCAATTACACTTCTATATTTTATTCAATTTCTTTTACTTATTGTATCAAAGATCATAGAATATCTTATATCTATCTCTGATTTTATTTCAATAGACTCCTTTTTAACAGTTTCGTAAGTATAAASAGATGCAAAAAGAAAGCCTCTCATTACACATCCCACAAAGTGTTTTAAATAGAAATTTTAAATAAGATTCAATTAACCTGTGTAGAATTAAACTGACATAGGAGAAAGAATATGAATCAGTTTGCAAAGASACCCAGTGATGTCCAGTCAGTTATTTTTCCCTTTTGCTTTTTCTTTTTCTATTTGTCACTTTGTCCTTATCACCTTCTTTTCCTTTTATTATTTCTTTAGCCTTCTGTAGCTCTTATTCTTAACAATACGAAACACCCAGAAGTTCATCTGCACACTTTATTCATCACAAATTTTCAGCCCAGAGAGTGATTCTCAGCTTCTTTATGACAGAAACTCAAGTACCTTTTCATTTTCTCCATCCATTCATGAAAGACAAAATTTTCCTCTCTTCTTTATTAGCAATAATTTGCAGCAGGCAAGCAGAAATATTAGGAAAGATAAACACGCACACACAGATTGTTCAGAATGCAATTCCATATACCACAGTGCATCATTCAGAACCCAAACCTCCCCTTYTCCTTGTTCTTCATCAAAATCAGGATGTTGTAATCAAGGAAACTGAGCAGTTACCCTTGGGTTATTTTATTTATATTCTGATTTGGTAGGCTGAAAGGCTTCATACTTCACTTTTCAGTTTAAGGGTAAGATATTTGCTAATCAGATAATTTTTCTAATATTGTCAAGGGAACCCCAAAAGCTGACCAAATATCATATGTACTGCTCCAATAATCTCTTGAACTATTTCCAAACCCTTTGTATGATACTAAACATGATCATCTATGAAATGCAAATAAACAATTTAGCTGTGTTACCTCATTATTCAATAAACTCTGCTTCTTTCAGTTCCACTTACCTCTCCTTCCCTTCTTTTAAAATATAAATATGCACTACCATCTCATTCCTGTAGCTGCTTACCCCATSCAGCAAATTTCGTATTTCCACACTGGATTCCACAAAATTACTGAAGTCCATGTGAGTGTATTTTTCCCTAAAACCAGGCCTAAATTACTGTAGTGAGTGAGAATAATTCAAAATCACCAATATTAGGGCAGTCCCATGGAATATTGATTTAATTAACCTCTCTGACACTGGTGCTAGGATGCAAGGTAGTTTAGTGATTCATGGCATCTGTCTTTGAGTATTATACTGCATTTGAAATGCTACATTTATTCAGTCAGTTATAAGAAAGCAAAATAAAAACAGAAACAACAAAAAATTGAAGCCATTATTCAGTATTCTGTATTTATGGAAACTAACATGTTGATTTTTGTGCTTCTTAACCATGCTGAATTCCAGTGACTGGTCCATTAGTAATATAGAATTTATTGGTGCTTTTATTTTAACATCTATATTTACTGTGTCATTCTGAAAAAGTCAAATAAAAGAATAGCTCTCCTAATACAGGTATTTTCATAAATCTGACAAATATGAATGAATATCTCAATGCTTCAGATGTGATTGTATAGAGTAGTTTGCAAGCCATAATTTCATAGGATACATATAATTTCATCTAACAGAAAATTTGCTATTCAAGTTTTATTTTATGATTACGTTCAGAATGAAAAATTCATCCAGCTTATCTTTAACACAGGATTTAGTGGTGAAAGCATTTGTACCTTATTTTCTACCTCTGATTCTGTTTTTCTTTTTTTTTTAAGTTTGAATTTGAGTATGAGCTATTTTAACAGTTTAATTTCTGCTTTTCCTTGATATTTCTTTTTCATGAGCTATTAAAATTTTAGCATCATGCCAGGAATAGACTGGAACTTGAATTTGCATAACGATATGTTTTACCTCAAATATGACTTGTTTTAGGACAAAAAAAAATCTTGAGTGTTACATTTTTTCTTCATTTCAGCACCCTCCTCTCCATTTCAGCAATGTTTTCAGTACTTGTMTCAAGTACATATTCTTCCAAACAGTTTTCAAATTGAAAATGACACATATAGACCTATAATAAATTCAAAAGRCCTCAAAATTACATCTGAGGTTTTCAGGGATGTCAGTTCACGACCTTTGTTCTGAAGGTGGCATCCAAAGGGGAAGAAAAGACCYATGCAGGGCTAAGAATCAAAACCCTTTAGTGTTTATTAGCAATGACACACTAATGGGGCTGCATACGTTTCTGGCTGATTTGGGACAAGGCCAGARGAATTCTGCATTTGCTCTGAGCATGTCTGGATGAAGCCTAGAAACAGAAGCTGAAAAAAGTCCTTTAGAGTCTAAGGCAAAATATTTTGAATAAGCTGTTAAGTTCTTGAAAATGCACTTAAAATGTCTTTAATTTCCTCTATCTCTTTTTTTTTTTCTTTCTTTCTTTGTGTGTATAGCAGAATGTACATGTATGCAACACAAAAGAATGAAGGTGAGACGTGGGATTCATCTCTCTTACTACCCATATCAGTGAGATAGACTTCTAAATAAGAATTAGCTTAGTCTTCTTTGTGGTCAATAGAGAGAAATGGACAGTGCTGGAGGACCATTTATTGAGCTTCTTCGATGCCTATTTAAGAATTTCTTCATTACTTCAAGGTTTATCAATTGCTTATTCCTATTTCTCAACATTAGAGGACAAAAGATCTTGGACTGTGCAATGCATTATTGATCCTGGCCTAAGAACTTCATCCATATCTCAACATCTTTATAAATACTAACTTAATTWAAAAACCCTGAAACCTATTGGTGTATTCTATCTTCTGGTGTTCTAGAATGATTTGGGAACTTTGGAGGCGTTTACTGAAGAGTTGCTTTTTCCTCAGTAATGACCTTCTTAACCCAGGCCATGCCCAGATGTGAAGAGGACTCACTACCATATTCAAAAACTGYGGTGTAACCTCAGGGCAGGAGACATAGTTGTCATTATTCCCCTTTTTTCCTATTCTGCAGGACAGAGGATATATTCAGGGCAAAGGGATCTGCTGTGGCTTTTTTTTTTGTTTGTTTTTGAGTATGTGCRTGTATAGTGGCAAGATGCATGGTTCACAGTGGCATGAAAATAATTTGGGCTCTGCAYTTTGGAGAGGAAGAAATCTCTCATAAGTATAATTTGGTGGACAAAACTATCTTGTTAGTGTATTCTTTGTCCACTACTTCCACTTACAGTAATAATCACTCTTTCTGTCTGTTTAAACCACAGGACTGACAAGAGAAAGAAATGGGATTTTTTTTTTTTTTTTTTTTTTTTTTTCTCTTTCATAGTTGCTTACAGGCTGGGTTCAGTAAAGAGAGATTCTTGAAAAAGTTTGATGGCATAGACAACAAATGCTGTCAGCACACACCATCAAACAGTTAGAGCAACTGGGGATGAAATCCCAGCATGCCTCAATCGCCTCAGTTTTGTTTGTTCAAAGAAAAGAAAATCCAAGAAGTAATTTTGAAATACTAAAACTGTAAATTTTGTAATAAGTAAATAARGCTGAATATTTTTCTGGTACTTGCAAAACATATATAATTTCAAACATGTGACACATTGGTTATCCTATTATCAAAGATTCAAAATTATGTAAAATGAAAAGAAACTTGCAATACCAGAAAATAACACACAAGCCATTTTAGATCAGAAAATAAGAGAGAAGTAATTTGGCACCTTTTAAGTTTTTAGAAAGATGAGATATGATGTGAAAAGGTTAATTGGTATCCAGTTTGACCCTGTCCAACAAATTTGAGCCATTTTTTATTGTAACTTGTGGCTGATTTCAGAATCAAGCAAATATAAATCTACTTTTAAATAATGTGAAGTCAACTTAAGACAAAGCCTAGATTTTGCCTGGGGTGATATACATATTGAATATTAGTTTTGTATATTACTGTCAGAGTAGATCTCACATATATTAAATAAAAGACCTTAAAATATTCAGTCAGGTGTTGTGCCAAATTTTTCACTGGATAACACAAAATAAAGCAACATATGAAACAGAGTCTGATTCACTGCAGTAAGTGCCCATGATTTTGAATCTTGCTACTCCAGAAYTTATGAGGGCTACTTTACCTGTTACTACTTTATTTAATCTTTCACCCCCTCCCCCAGTTTATTTATCTATTTCACATCTTATTAGTTGCAAGAATAGCTTATTTTAATTCTCTCTGCTACAGTGTGCTGAGCTCCAGTTATCTCCAAATTACAGTATGTCCAAAACCCCTCCACTCACCTTTTAGCCCTCAATGTTAACAGACAGTCTATTAGTACTGCCTTTGAAGACTTAAAGTCACYGGGTTTTTCCAGCTAGAGCTATCTGCAAAATATGGATTCTGWTTCTTGGGTCATTAAACAAACTCAAATGCTCAGAGCTTCCTGTGAGCACATATCATGGTAGGATATTTATCCCTTTGATCAAAATTATGTTAAGTATGGTTTTAAAATTTGGTCTTGTATCCCTTCTTCCTTTTTCTGTTATATGAGACTTCATTTTAGTTTTGATTTGATTTGTTTTGTGTTTGGGAGAGCGTTGGCTAGTTTGCTTCTTTTATTTTTTTTACATATTTCTGTCCTCTATAATTCAAATACACTGTATAGACAAGATAGTTTCATATTTTGCCTTTCATTTTCCTTTTGCTGGTTTGTTTAAGTTTTTGTTTGTTTTTT
>NW_026623356.1:143197-161025 GCF_030028575.1 Malurus melanocephalus
AACTAAAGCATAGCCTGTAGAAACATATGATCAAAACAGGTCTGAAGAAAGAGGGTCAGAAGCAAGAGTTTACTAAATATAGAGTTAGGGAATGAGGAAAAAAAATGTTATTTGTCCAAGAAAAAAGATAAAATTTTAATTTTTTTTTTTTTTACAAATATTAACACTCTTGTTTTGAAGTGACTTGTGAACTGTGTGTTCTTCAAAGCATAATACTTTCGTTACTCTATTTATTATTTACAGAACTTTCAGAAGGAGTTTTCAGTTACTACTCTTAGTCCAGTGAAGACATAATATCTAAAAGGACATTCCTAGAGGAAGTAGTTGCTTATGTTTAATTGTAAGCGTTTATGACTGAAATTTTCTGTTACTTGTTCTCCTGTGGTGATGAAAATAAATAATTTCTGTTTTGCAAGTATAAGAAACTTTATAAATTTTATTGAATAGTGTGAGGTGCTTGTTACCATTACTGACAGGAAATATTTTGTCAAATACATTGCTTGTACTTCCCTGAATACAGAAGAAAGAAAAAAAAGATGAAAAAAGCTACAACAATTTGGCATGTTTCATATAAACTTGCTGTTATAGTCTACAGATCAAATATGATTGACAGTGAGCAAAATGAAATTCACTGAATATTCTAATATGAATAGAGAAAATCAACTTGGACACTGAAGTGATAAGTTCCATCAAGGCTGGAAATTCATGCAAATTATTTGACAGGCATGCAAAATAGAAACAGATTGCCACTCACTAAATAACAAAAACTGAACCTTGACTGCTGGTATCATGAGATGCATGGATGTCTTTTTCTCCTCACATGCATGCACATTAAATAGGGCTTAGGAAAATAAATTATTATTACATATCTTCAGTTAAACCACATATTTAGCCTTAAAGTTCTRAGAATTGTCTTCCTTGTATGCAGTTGGACTTAGTTCCTCTTAGCTTAAAGTTGATCTCATTAAGATTTTGGTCTTTCCCTACTGTGAAAAAAGTAARTTCCTAAAGTTTTCTTTTCCCTGGAGTAGAGAGAGGTTTTAACCTAGCTTTTTTTTCCGGCAATTCAAAGATCTTTACAAAAAMCTGAGGTACCTATTAACAGTTTAATTTTCAACTTTTTTTTTTTTTCTATTTGTTGAACTAAAATATGGAGACAAATAGGAAATAACTCTAGACATCCTATCTATCTTGTACTTGTTAAAAGTAGAGTGTATGTACCATATCTGCTTTCTGACAGAATTCGTCTTGGAAAAGYTTATGGATAAATGAATGACTTTTTGAAAGGTTTCCATTGAATTATATGAATGAATTTTGGGAAGACTGAAATATAGAACTTCATTCTGGTATAGAAAAACAAGGATTATAGAAAAAGAACAAAAAACCAAAAAACAAAAACATTATGAACTCCAGGAAATTATCAATAGGCTTCAAGATTACAAGTGAATTAAAATATTTCATTGTACATTKTTTTTTATATTTCACTTCTGTCTTTTAAAGGTGAAAAAAGTAGAGTTAGGAGACTTTAGAGAGAAAAACTATAAAATAATTAAGATGCAGATTTTGAATAGTATGAATCATCAGTATCATGCATTAGGAAATTACTGGATTTGTAGAGGAATCTTGGATCCTAGGGRGATCTTCTCAGCTCTTTGACAACACAGTACTATAAAATTCAAAGGCAAACCATTCTACCTACAATTTAGGTTTATACTAATTGCTGTAGAAAATGAAGTTTTTCTTTCTCAATGTCAGGCATAATATTTCAAAATAGACATAACAAGAAACATAGGAAAATTCAGAAATTTAGTAAACAATGACTGAAAACAGACAAAATCTGCAAACATAGATCTGCACTACAGCAAGAAACAGGAAACATTTTGCGTCTTATCTGGTAATTTAACAYTAGAAAATAAAGTGTCACTTGACTGAAAAATATTATGGACTATTCTAATGCCTTCTTTTCATAAGGTTTTAAATCTCTCCTGGTTTTATTGTTTTACAAATAACAATTTTATTTCAAGAGAAGTCTCAAAATATGATGGTATTACCATTTTAAATTCCGACAACTTAAGCAAAAGCCTGTTGCATTTTTAATTTCTTATTGATATGTCATCTAATGTATGAGAAATTACTAACACAACACAGCAGAAAACAAAGTGGATTAAGTTCTATGAGAAAAGAAAACATTGATACCAAAATAGGAAATCTTCAAAATACAGGATTTTAAAATTCCTTTTTTTAATGTCTAAACATCCAAAAGTAAATTAATTGAAAACTAAAAGATTTTTGCACACAAGGAAGTTAGTCTTCAAGAAACTGTGTTAACAATTTGAAATATATTAGCTCTTTTGCAGTGACAGCTGGAAAATTACATAATTTCATAAATAATAGTTTACATTAATTATTTCATGAAGATAATGTATAGGCCTAACATTTTTGTTTACTCATTATGGACTGTGTTTATGTCCATCAAAAACAGAAAATTCTGAAGCGTTTGTGAGACCACTTAGGTTTGATCTTTCTTAACCATACACAGTAGAAAACTACTTCACTGATTTAAGACTGGATCTACGACAAAAGGACTTGAAACTCATAGTTAAGATGCAATAATGGCAGTGATGTAGCCATAACCAAATTGTTGGGAAACAAAACCTAAACTCAACATTACTAATATTGTTGTTAATACCTTCGTATATACTATTCATACATTTACAAGAATGAATAACTTACAAATCAGTAATTCTAATAGTGACATATAATATTACACATTTTTCTTACAATGTAAGGAGGCCATGAACAAAACCCAGGGTCTTGTCTTTATTTTTAATCTTATCTATGAATATRTGTTGAACATGAAACACAAAATAACTACTATGGGTACCATAATGTCATCAGGAGTAGCATAACTAAAGCACCATTTCCTAACAGTTTCACTTGCTGTGGCCCTTCAGCTAATACATGTTGGCTGGAGAATTTGCCAGCTTCTTGCCACAGTCATTTAAAAAAAGATTAATACAAGGTGATTAAAGATTATATAAAAAAATGCTGCCTCTGACTTTTAGTATTATTTGCATAAAATGGCCTACAGTCAAAAAGCTTACAGAGCCTATTCCTATTCAAATTTATGTCAATGAGAGCAGAAATTAGGCTTAAGAAACTTGCCAAATTTTATTGKTTTTTTTTTTCATGTACAATATAACAAGATTATATCTCATGCTTGATTACACTTTCAAAAAGATGAGGGTTTTTTTTCTCCTTAGTTTTAGCAGTTAGCCAAATAAAAGTTTTGCTACCTTTATAAATACATATAGGAAGCCAATCTTGCTAGATTTAGGAAATAAGTTTTCTTTTTATTATAAATGATGCAGGTAGAAAATGTTATAACTGAACAAAAATATTATATAATAGAAACAAATATGTGAAATATTTCACCTTTTCCTGCTGTTGAAGAAAACTTAATATTTAATATTAGCTTTTTAATTTTGATCGTAATAATATTAGATATGACTCACAAAAGTCTAGAACAAGAATAAGATATTTTTGTACAGGTTTTCATTATAAGCTGGAGTTCTGAGCCTTACACTTGAGTGGAATGGTAGATATCTTCACAAAGGCAAAATGTAGCATGTCTAAAACTTAGAGACCTTAACTTTAACTTAAGAGAAACAAAATGGGAAAGGGCACTTTTAAGCGAGTCATTGTGTCATGCCAACATCCTAATCACATTTCCTGCAGTCTACAGACAAATAACTTTAAGTCATTTGGGATTTTCCAGGCTAACAACATAAAAGCATCTCTTCACCACCTTTTCAGTAATGAACATATTTTCTGCTCCATTACCCTCCATTAACCGGGTACCATTAGCAGTATTATGCAATATTTCTGTCATTCAGCCAGCGTAATAAGAGCATAAACCAGTGTATTTTGTTGGCAATAGGAGACCTAATAAGGGTGAAAATGGATTGCTTTACCTTTAACTCGACAGGAAAATTTTCCTGAGGTGAGGACAAAATGTTGAGGCATTTTCCCAGGCCATATCTCCTTTCTGTATTGCACAAAACTGTCAGCCTTTGGTGCTGAAACACTTTTTGAAAAGCCTATTTCTCTATTCACATATTTTCTTTTCAATATCCTTGAAAAGAGGGGTCAGGAAAAAATCAGAAAAAGAGCACTAGATATAATTTTTTTTCAGCGATTATGAAGTGCCTTCAAGATGTTTCACTTCATTAAACACTAACTACTTTGGAAGAATACTAAGGTATTAAAATGCTAATAAAAATGTGGACATCGTAAGTAGAAAATTGTATAGGATTTTCAAGTTGCTTTCACTTCTACTTTTTCTTCAGACTTGCATTCAAAAACATCTAGCAAACAATTTGTGTTTCATAATGAACAGAAAAATAATGAACGATAAATAGTYTTTATTTTATTGAGAAACTCCCTAGTTCATCCAACACTATTAACTGATCTTTAATTGCAACATAGTATAAGACCTTTATTTAAAAACACGTATGAGATTTTCATCTGCAAAATATTGAAGGAAAAACATAAGTTTGTAATACACAATTTCTAAAGCACCACACTGACTGGTGAATTTAGTCTGATTTTAGATGGCTGATAGGGAATTTTGAGATAACCTCACTTAACATTCTCATAAGCACTAAGAAATAAGAAGCTAGGAAATTACTCAGGATGTGCAGAACTAAACAAGGCAACAACACATGAAGAAACAGTCACAGCAGTTATTGAATTATTCATTGTCAGTTTGGAAAGACAGTCTAGAAAGTGTGCGGCAAGGATTTTTCTTGCACTAAGCTCTGTTCAATTGTTATATTAATTTTCTATATAATAAAATAGAGGATATGTTTGTCATATATGCTGATCACAAAAGATTAGGCTAGTTGGGAACATTTAGGGATTGCAAATTTTTTTTTTTTTTTTTTTTTTTTTTTCCTTGTTTTTCTTAATACTTTTAATTGATTTGTGTCATATAATGAATACCATCAGGGGACAGATGTAGACTTCAAAACAAAATTAAAAAAAAATAATTACATGCAAGGAAAATATCTGAGATCAATGATTCCCAACACAAAGAGAAATATGTTTTAAGAGGAAAACACATAAAATAAAAGTGAGGTAGAGACCATGATGTAGACCATAGGTTAGATATAAATTAATGATTGATCCATATCACAGAAATAGAACAGATAAGATTTATTTGAATGTCTGAATGTCCACATTATGGACACCTATATCTGCAATTCATCTTAAGTTTTCCTGCTAGCATGACCAGCTCAAATGTGGATAAGGATGGCTAAAAATAGGAAAGAGAAATAATATTAACACTCTCAAGACTGAGAATATATAGATTGTTTTATGAATACACTTATTTTCAGAAATGGGGGCTGTCATCTTGAAGATTATATATTCTGTAAGACATCTCTGTGTTAATGGATATTATAAGCAGACATTCTCAGCTTCTAAATACTCTTACAATCTATCATTTTTCAGTCTGAAGAGGAGAAGACGGTCAGGACTAGAACAAAGGATTTGCCTCTTTTTGGACTGAATGGTCATTCTTGAGTCTTTGGATGCAGATTTGCTGGTATAATAAGTACTTCCAATCATGTGTCTAGGCACATGATCCTTGTAATTTTTYACCCTTTCTTTATCAGATTTGATCTCCTGCATGTTTTTTCTTGAGCTATTTATCAGTGTCCCAAAACTGCTTTCTGTGATGATCTCTGTGAGAGATACCAAGTCCAACACTCTCTCAGAAAACCTTACTTTTGTACAAATACAACAGTCTAATGAGATGTAGAATGTAGGAACATCAGATGTATTTCCTTAAGGATAAGAAAAACAATAAACCAAGGACACAAACCCTCATGAACAGGAAAAAAAACAAACAAACAAAAAAACAAACAAAAAAAACAGAAACAATGAAAATAAATATGGATATCAGGCTGCTGGCTGAAGAGCTATTAAAGGAAAAACTCAAGTGTAACCTTGATACTTTGCAACTGAAAAATTATTTAAGGTCTCTTAAAAAACCACAAAACCCCAACCCTCTTTATGAGGCATTTGAAGGGGATTGAGAGATTGCATAAAACTTCTGAGATAAGGAATAAATATTATTGTATGATGTTCAGAGGAAGGCTCAAAAAAGGGATGAATTCGGGTAGATCACATCAGAGTAATGGTAAATTGAAGAGAAAGGAGGCTAAAATAGGCCAGTAGCCTTTGAGAGAGGAAGTTGCAAGTACATATGCTCTGCTGAGCCTGATCACTACAGCCTGTGCAATCTTCTCTTTAAACTGCCTTCTTAACTWCACTTTCCTGTGTAGGTGCTCTCTGTGTGAGATGGTAGTGAAGCCTAAAGTCGACCTTAACAGCAAACAGCATGAGACAGTCTGCAGCTGGGGAAGCTGAAAGTGAAGCAGCTGCGAGACAGACTTGTTCTGTGAGTACATATCTGTGTGTGTACATGTGAACCTGATCTGCTAAGAAAGATTTGAGACCAAATAGCTGATGGGAATAGGGTCAGGCCATTTGTACTGCTGATGTGTATGTAAGCACGTTGTGTGTGTGTTTGTGTGTGTGTGTGTGTGTGTGTGTGTGTGTGTGTGTGTGTGTGTGTGTGTGTACACAATGCTGATAAGTCTCAACTCTCCTGCCTGTCTTCTCTGTCCTGTTGGTGGCTGGCCATGTCTGTAAAGAGGAGACATAGCAACTGCAGGTTTGTGACGTGTCTCACCACAGACTGCATCTGGGAAAGTAGAATAGAAGCGAAAAATCCAGCAGAACAAGAAAGAGAAACTAGTCCCATCTCAGCGGAGCTTCAGAACTATCCTTCTAGTACCACACTGGCACAACCAAACCTTCATCCTAATGATGGTCAGAAACACCTCAGAGTTCATGTATCAGTCATTTTGTAAATGTTTATTAGGTCTTTCTATGTTTCCCAGGCCAAATCAACAACTGAYTGAATTAAAACATATTTTGTTTTTGTTTATTATTGATCTGTCTTGTCAGTTTTCTTCAACATACAATTTATTTTATAATAAAACTGTAGACCTATGCTTTCAGGATATTTAGGTGATTATCTAGTAATGAAAATGTATACAAGACAAAGTTGTTCTGGCAGCACTGTGAACCGAAATAACCAAGAGCTGTAGTTGTGACAGCAGGTTTTGGTGTGAGATATCAGCGGGAGGGTGCTGACTTAAACCATGTTCTGAGCTTGGCTTAGTGTGAGATGTACCATGCCTGTCTTGGTGTCTGTGGGCCAGCTGTGAGTGAAGTAGGTGAAATAAGAGCCTGGCAGGTGTGATGTGCTTGAGAAGCACTGCAGGATGTGATCCATGAAAGATGGAATGTGAGCTAACATTCACTTGGGACAAAGCCTCTGTTCTGTATAGGTTGGATGCTGACAGCAGATACTTAGGTCAGGATGAACCTATTGATTTCAGAGTCAAAGAACATGCCCTGGCCTATTTCACTTATTAAATATATTACTCTAGGAGCAAACACCAGAATTAGGAAAGCTTGTGTTAATCATAAATTAATGAGTAATGTATTTGAGCTTTTTAATGATAAAATACAAAATATAAATAAATATACTAAAGTATATTTATTAAGTCAAATAATTTCAGCATACTAGAAAAATATAAAGTATACTTTTATGTGAAACCAATACATACAATCTCCAGTATTAAAGTTTAATCTCTGAAAATATTCTCATTTATAGACAGGACTCTATGCAACTAGAAAAATGCTAGAACATAATAGCAACATATAAAAGAAGATTAATATTTTCCTCTCTGGGGAAAAAAAAAAGAAGTCTTTCTTATTAAATTCACAGTAATGGAATCTGTTTATTATTGTCTGATAAAACGAAAAAAAAAAACCTTTAAAATTTTTTAATAARCACTGTTTTCAAATAAATATTTCTCAAACATTGACTTGAAAGAAAATATCTGGTCAGCATACTCTTCTTTAAAATTAGAGGTATTTTTATGTTTTTTTACCATCTACACTAACCAATGCAATTACAATGGAATAAAAAGACTTTTTGAGCACCAATCAGCAATGWAAAGCTGTATAACTGAAAAAAGAAACATTTAAAGTACATGATGAAAGCACTCAGGTGAATGCTTAAAGGCTGAGTTGTTAGAAGTATTTTGATACAAACTTTTATATGCCTGATTTTTTTAGAAGTATAGATACATAATTTTGAATCCATAGTACACATGAGACTGGCAAGTAAAGCTGTGTGAGATTCTAGTCACCAAAGAAAAAGGCAAATCAGAGTCTATGTCCTAGCCCTAGGCTGAGGAGAAATCCTGACAGAACTTTCAACGGAAGTATTATCAGCCATATTGCTTTTTGAGTTTTGATCTAGTTTTATGTGCCCATTACATATATAAGAAATAGAGAAAGCAGCAATATTTTGACAGATTTTATTAGCAATCACACTATGCCAACTGTGCATTTCACCTTGATCAAAACACAAGTGCACATGCCCAATTCATGCTGAATTGACAYATTRATTGCTGTTGATGTTWGTGATCCAGGACCATTCTAAAGCAKCTGTGGCAAGTACAATTTATRTTCTATGAGCTATGGCTTCAGTGTTTCAGAAAAATCAATTCTTATGTACTGAACGTAATCATCTCCCCCAGCCTGTGGTAATAAGGTAAGTCTCCTATGAATAAATACTGTCCTTGCTGTCAAACTACCTTCCTTCATACCAAATACACCTTCAGTAAACTAATGGCAGTGAATGTAATTTCAAAAATGYCATTGGATTAATCAACCATTACTTTGCTCCACACATGAGCAGAATTCTCTTTATGAGCTCCATGATTCATAAGCTTGAATCACTGGGTAAAATATGCAAAAACACATTCAAGAAAGCACACTTTTATTGATGTCTATGGCATCTAGGCAGCGGGCATCCTGTGAGGAAGTGGTTCATAACTTAGTTTTATAAACARTGATATTACTTATTATTTGAGTTATGTGATGTGCCTAACACTGCAAGGAAGAAGGAGTGTCACAGTCATATACTCCAGTGATTCTTCTCCATTAGTCTTGCTAGGACAGAGCTGTTGTCAGGCAGTCTGGAAGATACACAGTTGAACATTATGTAGATTATATTGTTTTCCAAGTCAGTTATGAACAGTAATTAAACATTAAGAAAAACATACAGTGACAAGAAAAATGAAGGCTGCAGATACTGCTTAGAGAAGTTACAAATTATCTATACAGGAGAAATTTGCAAACAGAATGTATAAATATCTGCTAGTAATTATTCAAGTGAGATTATTCACACGGAAAAGCAATTTCTGTCATTCAGCTACAAAAACAGGTAAGTTTTCAAACTGCCAGTGTGCCTAAGTCTGAATCAAAAAAAAAAAAAAAAAAAAAAAAAAAAAAAAAAAAAAAAAAAAAAAAAAAAAAAAAAAAAAAAAAAAAAAAAAAGCGAAAACAAAAACAAAAATCAAATTCAATACAATTAGAACAATTTACAAACAATGCAGTTCCACTTCTTTGAAGTCAGTGAATATTCCAAATAATCTCTCGAGGCCACAATGTTCTATTTTTCAAGAACTTTTAATTTATCTTGTGCTAAATAAAAACAGACTAATTTGCAAAGGATTATTGTACTCATTATCTACTGGATTCTTTTCAGGATTTGGCTGCATAGATTCAGATTTCAGAGAATTACTCATTTGGCTGATGAAAGAAGAACCAGATGCAATCAGGGGGTTCACATCACCACAAAAATAATGAAATAATAAGGTAGACCCAAGCTCAAGCTAACAGATCAGGGTGAGGATCAGTGACAATGTGTKTATGTACTGTAACGTTTGGTGTACTTTATAAATACCTAATCACATGAGTTTGTATTTTTCTAGTGTGCAGTGCTGGGATCTTTGTCAAAGAGAACTCTCAGCAGGTGGAAAGAATGCTGATCCTTTATTTGCAGGAATTTTAAAGGTGTTATGTAGCTATTCAGGAGCACATCACTTTTATTGTTTCCCAAATAAAAAGATGATAAATTTGCGGAGTGATATATTCGCAGTCTGTGATATATTCTATCATTCTTGAAATACAAGTAATTTAAGGCTGCTGTTCTTTGCACTAAGGATGTTTACATGACCTCYTGTAAGTGACCCTGAACAATGTTAGGAAGCACATCCAGCCTGGTACTTCCATGACTGCACAGGACAACCAGGTATAAATTTTGCTGAAGCAAATAACTCAAAATAAATTTATTCTGTAGCTTCAGTCTGACATGGTCAGTCAGAAAGCTGCTCCACAGATATCCTGTACAGACCTAAACACTGTTTTACTTAACCTTGTGTTTCTGTTTTTCCTTTTCTTCTYCTTTACTGCCCTCATTCCTTTACAAATTAACACCTCACTTCTCTTTCCCCTTTTCTAATTGYYATGGTTTAGTAGACTTTATAACCTTATTTGGTGTTTATTATTTGATTGCCCCAGTAATTTCGACCTTGTTCAGCAATTCTGCTAAGCTACTTCTTAATTTTGTTCTGTACAATTTCCTGTTCAATTTTATTTTGTTGTCTTTTTAATGGAACTCTGGGTCAGAGCTAGTCCTTTGTGTATGCATTACTCCTACCTCATTATCTGCTGCAGTCTGTTATTCYTCATATTGCTATTTTTCAGAGGTGCCACATGTCAGGATTCACCATAACATCCTGTGTCAYAGTTTGAATGTCCTTATGATCTGTGACACTGTCATTTCACCTGGTTATACAGGTGAGCAATGKTGGGGAAATAATAAGTTTGGGGTTTTTTAATCAATTTCACAGTTGTTGTTTTGGAAGTAGTGGTGAGCTAAGGCATTGAGTAAAGTTGTAAATTGTCTGACACATATGTGACAACCATTCAACTTCAATTAAATATTTTCTTTGTTTAGCTCTTTTACTGTGAGGATAAAAACCAAGTGCACCTTAGGTAATGAAATTGGAATGATTAAATCGCATACACAGAGCTTAAAAAAGAATGAAGAGACACAAAKACAAAGCTCTGGACCTAATAGTTTAAATCACTAAGGTTGTTTTATTTCTAGTTATCTCTTGATGTCAAGAGATCCATTGCTTTGCACTTTGTTAATGATAATTTTGTACAAGTATATTAACAACTGATTAAATRTGAATAATTGAATTACAAGATTTTCAATATAAAAGTAGTTGTAYATTTAAATATTTAATTAATTTGACATTAATTTTGTCAAATAAATGACTCATAAAGGAAGAAGTTATGGYCAAGAAAAATATATGGATTAGTTACACAGTAAAATAATGAACATCAAAAATTAAAGAGGACCAATTAATAGAGCAGCAATAAATTAAAGGTGCCTCATTACTTTTTTTAACATTTGGGGCATTTGTGTTAATGAGCTTTATAAAAAAAAAAAAAAAATGCTCAGTCTAGGAGCTAATTCAGTACTTAATATGTAGCATGTCACATATCTGAAATTCTCAATGAATGGCTGAAATCCTTTTATTACTATTACATTGGTAATAGTATTAATTTGGTTTTCAAACTTAACCTGAAAACTTTTGATGACTGAATATTCCTTAAACTGTGCTCATCTATTGTGTCCTGTAAGGAAAGGAATTCAACAACACCTGAAAGACCTGAAAGACTGCRAACTTATGTTTATTTGAAGGGAAAATGAAAGAAACAATACAATTCATTTAGGTGTTTACATTCAGGGGGATCATACCAGTACATATTTTTCCAGACCTTCACCAGAGTTACAGAAAACAGGATAATTTTTTTSTTCTTTTTCTACAATGCCTTGACCAAACTAAAGATGACATATGGCTTGATCCTGAAGACTTTTCTTACTTGAACTGTAAATTGTACCTCAACTAAATCTAGTCCCATCAGATCTCACCAATTTCTTCTGCAGGAAAATAAATACTATTTTGGCTTCATCTGGCTTCACTGACATCAATGGCTTCACTTTACTGAAGGGTAAGTTATTGTTTTAGGCATTGGTTTCTTCTTTTCCAGGGTTTCTGAGCACTGGAACATTTTGGAGTGTTCATGYTGAATGATGATGTCTATGACTCTAATCAAAAGTGCAATTATAAGCAGTTATTCATATGAACGGTCTTATGAAACAAAGTCTGTATAGCAAAAGAAGAGATCCTGGAAGTGAGATGAAGCATTGGACTCKTTAATATCAGTATTGTTTAATTAATTGTTGATTTATTAAGTACAGGGTTTTATCTGAGTCTGCCTCAGCTAWATCTCTTGTGTGGCCTTAGCTAAGTACGAACCATCTCAGCAGGAGTAAAGAGCACAGATGAGTCAAGATTCATAGAAATGAAATTAAGGCTGAATCACTACTTTTACTAACACATTCTTGTTCCATGCTGAAGAGCATTAGCATTGAACCTCTTGTCATCTTTTCAAAGCGAATAAAACAAATAAACCTTGGAATTGCATTTCACCACTTCTCAGATGGTCTTTTTTTACTGTCTTGTAACAATTCACCCTTACATTTCRGCAGCACTAGAAATTATAGCTCTAGTTAAAAACATGACTTCCCTTACATGTTCTAGTTAGCACCTTTTTCAGGTACATTTTTCACACCTGTATGACAGCTAATTTGAGAAAGAATCTGTGATAAAGGATTATATATTTTCTCTTTCAGATTTTTATTCCTGCTAACTCCAGCTTTTCTCATGCTTGTCAAAAGAAATGTTAAGTGGTTTACTATGTTGATTTTCTTTGTGCTGTAGAGCTTCCAGCTCTAGTTTGTTGTCTTTTTGATGGTTTTGGGGGTTTGGGTTGTTTTGTTGTTGGTGTTGGTTTTATTATTTTTAATAAAATGATTCATATTATTTTTTTCCCCTACTAAAATGAGTGAGGAGTTGTAAAGATCTTATTTRTGTCTAACAGTTGTGGCAAGGGGACAGAGATAAATAATATAGAGAAGGAAACAAATGTCTTTTTTTTCCCCTTAGCTTTCCCTGGTGAGACAGATGCACAGTGATAGGATGAGTGTCAACAGACACAAGGTGGAACACTGACAGCTCCCACCACAAAACAGGGGGAAAAAAATGACCACAAGGATTGCAAACATTGGAAAAAGTCTTGTAGGGTTGAAAAATCTCCATCCTTGAGATGTTCAAAACTCAGATTTTGAGCAGAAGTTTGGATGATCTTTAGAGGTCCTTTTGGGTTTAGTTTTCCTCCAAACCAAAGTACCTATGAAAAATAAATAGAAATTCTGAAAATATGTGTATTCATTCATTTCTCTCATCAGTTATTGAGTAATTGTGATACTATGCATATAAGTTTGTTATTTTTATTGCTTGTGAATTTCTGTTTTATACTCTGCTCTATCACTTCTTACRTATAACACAAGATCTTCAGACTAAAATCAAGAAACGTTGAATATCACAGCACAGGAATTCTCAGAGGCAAAATTTGTGTGATTTAGAGAAAAGGGCAAGTACTGAGCTCTCTCTTATATACTTAYACTTTTAATGAGTAATTTTAAAAAGCTAAAACTTAAAATTATTCTTATGGATAAGTTAATTTATTTCTGCCTCAGTTAACCACAACATGATCTATTTAAAGATCTATGTTGATACTTTCTTCTCTGACACGCACTCTATTCCTTCTCATTGCTCTTCACACCACRGGAGAAAAAATCAGTTAAACCTATGTTGGAAAAAAAACAAAACAACAGATAAACCAAACTAACCAAAGAAACAAAACCTAATAAAAAGTCCATCCTGACCTACTGCATTCTACTGCTATGCAATTTTATCTGGAGGAAATACAATCACAGCTATAATGATAGAACCATATATGCTCAGTAGCCAAAAAAAAAAAAAAAAAAAAAAAAAAAAAAAAAAAAAAAAAAGGTCCTCTTTGCAGTTGCCAAAATATTCTGTCTCACTTCCATTTTAGCACATTAAAAGCAGAAGAAAAGCAGGCACAACTGCAACATCCAGCTGCTTCACTGTTTGTTTGTTTTTTTCCCCTGGCTTCTGTCATCAATTAACAGATTCCCTAGCTCAGCCTCAGATGCCAGGAAAGGCATCTTGCTGAGATGCCTCAAGTCAAACAGCGACAAAGCTGGTACAACTGTCATCCCCACCTTTAAAGCAGGATACAGCAAATTATAGTCCCATTAGTCTTACTTCAGTCACTGCAAAAGTTATGGAACAAATCCTCCTTTTATAAGTCAAATGAAGTACGTAACTGGGGAAAGCCAGCCTGGATTCCCCAAGAGCAAATTGTTTTTGGTGCCCTGATAGCATTCTATGACAAAGCAACCTGCTCGGCTGATATGCATCAAGGGGGTGGACATTTTCTACCTGGATTTATCCAAGGCTTTCAATAACATGCCCCACGTCCTGTTTCTAAGGAAACTGATGCATTATGGCCGAGACAAATGGTGTGTGTGGGACACTCTTGTGCAATGAAACCGTGAGTTAATCTCAATATTTTGGTGGAATCTGACTAAATATATAACTACAACTGAAAATGTTAGAAAATATTCAAGGGCTTTTAGTCCCTAAATTAAAGATTTATCAAATATAGAAATAAGTCTAAAGAAGATGAATTAAACAGGAAAACACCCCCACCCCAAATCCCTGGTCTATTGTATTAATAAAAAGGTGTTTTGAAAAGAAATTTCCCCATTGTTCATGATGTTCTTACTGGGTGAAATCTTATTACGGTTGCACTAAATATATTCTGTTTCATAGTTYAGTCCACCATATAGTGGGCTAGAGCCCACCTCCTCCCCTCACCTATTTTAAGCAAATAAGTGTACTTCTGAATTTGATTCTGTGACCCAGTGACAAGATAATTTATTGGAACGAGAAAACTCTATAGAAAGAGTGAAAATCTTACAAAGCTCAAAACCACCACAGATTACCCCTAGTGGGCTTC
Source organism: Malurus melanocephalus (assembly GCF_030028575.1). Lineage (NCBI taxonomy): Eukaryota > Metazoa > Chordata > Aves > Passeriformes > Maluridae > Malurus > Malurus melanocephalus. The sequence continues at coordinate 158,162 of NW_026623356.1, forward strand.
AGAAAATGCACAAACTGTTGAGCATTGCACAGTTATGAAAAAGAACCCTGTATTTCATTCCTTGCACAGATTTAACTTCTCAGTTTAATGAACAGCAGTTTACATTAGGTAAACAGATTTTCAGCTGACCCTTCTAGCCACTAGGAAGTAGAATTAATCCTTTTCTTGCTTGCTTGTTTTCTCTGATTATAATGGTGTGAACCAAGTACAAGATTATAGTGGAGAGTATTTTCTTCTTGAAAGAAATGCAAACCATTTGAATCGCTCAGGCTAAGCAGCCTCAATTTAGTTCCTCAATGACARCTCAGACCACATTGTCTTTCTATTTGAAGTACATGTTTTAAACCTAAATGCAAGTCACATCCTGGTAAATTTCATAATGTCCACAATTCTAGACATTTCCCCTGAGGACTTGATTCTAAGCAGAAAGAGTCACAGCAACAAATCCATGTTTGTAAAAACAAGTCCAGCACTGATGGGGAAAGGAGGAGCTGAAGACAAACTCCTGTTAAGAGTCCTGGGCTGACTTTACATTGGTTACATTGGGCCCATTAAACCTATCTTCCCATCCACTATATATATTTTTTTAAAATATTTCTGAGGCATCCAACCACCCCATAATAACCTCTTCATAATAACCTAATTTCACAATGCAGTTCTTCATTCCAACCCTGGGAAATAGGAAAAGAGGATGTGTCTAGATTAATAATGATCCACTTTGGGGACTGCAAATACTTTTGCCTTTTGAATTGTTTCCAGTAATATGGAAGTAGGATGTAAAAGGGAAATTAAGAGAAAGAGAAAAGAATCACTCAAAGACAATTTTGACAGATTGTGGAATTCTGTTTGGAGGGGTAAAATGTGTGCTCTTGTGACATGAGAAATTCAGACTTCTGTACCACAGTATCTGCAGAGTAATCATCTTCAAAAAGGAAACAGCTTCAATAGAAAGCAGAAACAGTAATCTCAAAACTAATCTCACAGAAATCTTTGTGATCATATCACAAATTGCATGTAGGGAATAACTGTACTGTTTTAAAATCAATTTATCTGTCTTACCTGTTGATTAGGAGAACAATGCTCCTTCTTTGTAACCTACAATTTGAAATTGCAAAGGTGTAAAAGTCTCAAAAAAAAAAAAAAAAAAAAAAAAAAAAAAAAAAAAAAAAAAAAAAAAAGTGAATCAGAAAGTTTATTTGCTGCTAGCACCAAACACTGTAGAAATTTAGAATTGCTAGACCACTCCATTTAGGTGCTGAAAGTTCCCTTGGCATCCACATATGAACAGAAAAAAAAAAAAAAACCCTGAAGCCTCCAAGTTAAAGACAGTTTTGTGAATTCCATTCAACTGCTTGCATGCTTCTTCAGTAATTTTTCCTCAGAATTTTCAATACAAATATTTTTTWATATGCTATTCTTAAAATTCTTTTGCCAGGAAAAGTATGTTAGGTACACATCTTTTGGTAAGCCACAGAAGAATGAAATTTACATCATTCACAGGAGCATGTATTATCCAAGAAGACTACAAAACAATATTATGTGTGACCGGACATGTTATCTGGTTGTAGCCTTTGCAAATTCAAGTGAAATTTTATCAATACAGATCCAAGAATGCAATTTTTTTTATCTCCTAAAGAAATAAGCAAATATATTCAGTTGTCTTTTGYTGTTGTTTAAAGTGCATAGGATGTTTTCTGAAATTAGGTTCCCTAGTAGCAGAAGAATGTATACATCTTTCACTAAACACTCAGTAAAAAAATAAAACCAAAACACCTTTGCCTTTAGCAAAATAGCATCCTTCCATGTCAGTATGAAATTAAAGTTGCAGTTCTCATTCTGTCTATGAGAACAGCAATTTCAGGTAGCCATTATCTATTCCTTTACTTTCTTTTAGAAGTGTTATAAAAAGAGATCAAACTCTAACTTTTACATGTGAGAACTATGTTGAGGAGAACATTGGGGAATCATAAAAGGAGGAAAGGAAAACCTTCTGCAAAACACAGTGTCTAGCATGTTTGTACTCATCTGTTGTGTCCGGTCCATTAGTCAGCTACAAGATGCAGTTTTAGATCTGGTTCTACCCTCTGGAATCTCTTCACTCTATCTACAGACTTCTCCAGAAGTTAAGATAGGCCCTTAAAGCAGTCACCTTGAATGACGGGCTGGGCTCAAGTGTTTAATTTTTAAATAATTACRTAGAGGTTACTTCATTGTGAGGTGAGTACTGCAGTTGTGCCATGCCCATCAGGGTGTGTGTGGCTAACTGAGACAGCTCATACATGCAGCAGTTTGTGCAGAAAATCACAAAGCTGGAGCCAGCAGCTCTGTGCCAAGCAGCATATGTGTCCCCAGCCACAGTGGTGACACATCACAGGTGACAGGGCATGGTTCCCAGCTGCTGTTAGCACTATTGTCCCTGTGACATCCAAGGCTTGACCCAGACAAATCCTCAGAAAGAGKATTCTGATCTACAAATCTCAAACTGCAGGGAGTGCCTGGGACATCTCACTGAGGTTAGGCCAGATGGTTTTACAGCTTGTAGCAGCYGTGCAGTTGTCAAGAAGCTGTGCCACCAAGTGAAAGAGCTGCAGGAAGAGGTCAGCAGACTGAGCAGCATCAGAGATGAAAGGAAAGCAGTTGAATGGCTCTTTTCCAAGAGACTGCAGCTCCCAGAGCTCAAACTTCCAACTGTGGAAGAGAGACAGGCAGAGCCTGTGCCTGGTCAGGGTGTGTGACATCCCAGCCATAAGGGGAAGGGAGCACCCAAAATTCATAGCTGCCCATGGCTGAAATGAACTACAAAAGTCAGAGGGTCTGCAAAAGCTTACAGTGTTTTGTGGTAAATTACACACTTGGCATGGAAA
>NW_026623356.1:161475-166900 GCF_030028575.1 Malurus melanocephalus
GAAGGAAGGAAGGAAGGAAGGAAGGAAGGAAGGAAAGAAGGAAAGAAGGAAAAAAGAATGAAAAAAAAAAGAAGGAAAAAGAAACAGAGAAAGAGAGAAAGAAATTTCATTAGTCTTGATTTCATCGTAGATCCTGTTGGAGTGTCCAGAGTCCTGAGGCACATGTACGCAGAGCAAAAGCACTGAGTTTGGTGAGAATACCTTCTCAGAGAAAAGTTTCTCACTTTCTATGCAAATTATTTATGCCTCAGAAGAACTGGCTGTTCTTCTAGACCTTTCTGGAAATGGTTGGAGGACTTAGGGGTCTTTGGTCAGCTTCATTTTCCCCCGACATTCCACACCCTGTTCTCGGCCTCTTTCTTGAGCTTGTGCTGCCTGTGTTGTACTTATTTCCAAGGACCTTCATCCCAGGAAAGTCCTTCCCCCTCTCCATATGGCCCTCTTCTCCCGCCATATTCTGTTCTTTCTCACAGCATGCTATTAGCATCAATAATCCTTGGCTATTATATATCCATGTCTCTCCAGCTATTATATATATATACATATATATATATATATTTGTCTGTCCAATGTTTGAGATTTAACGCTATCTGCTTCTCTTCTGAGCTTCCATAGGGTGGAAAGTGAAAATTCCCATGATGGCAAAGCCTGGCAGCTGGAATCAGGAGGATAGCTTCTGCTAYTGCTGAAGACTTGTACCCACAGAATACATTCACTCTCCTCATAGCTGATAAGGAACAGAGGCCACTCTAAAAAGAAAACTCAGAGTAGAGCCCGTTGATCCTGAGCCACAGTGGAACACCAGGAGAAAGTGCAGACTGTGAGTAGTGGGAGAGAGCCAGCTGCAGGCAATGAGGTTTCCCACCTCATCTGGGGTGAGGGTGGTCAGAGACCGAACAGGTTGGACAGAGAATTTATGGATATCCCATCACTGGTAATATTCAAATTCAGGTTTGATGGAGCTTTGAGCAACCTGATGTARCAARGAATGTCTTTGGCTATGCTGGGGTGATGGAATTAGATAATCCTGGAAGGTCCYTCCACACTAAACCAACCCTTGATTTTATGGTTAATACTTGAGTGGCCTCCCATAAATTATATATGATACATTATTATTTCTACTGTAAAATTTTACTGTTCAGGATGAAGTTATGACAAACAGACTGGCAAAATTCAGATCAAACTGTGTTCTTCATATCCTTGCTCTATAGTAGATGTTTTAATTATCATCAATATTGGAACACAAACCTTCCTTTCTTAGTCTGTGTTATGGCAGATGTTCATCATATGAGATATTTTGTTGTAACTTACTCTGATTTTATTTGACTATTCTAAAACACAGTGAGGTTTTATATTTTATAATTTTCTATTATTGGGATTCATGTTATAGAACCTACCACAAGAAAAGAAATTAATTCCCATTCTCGAACTACTTTGAAGTAATTAATTTCTAGCTAAGGTAAAGTGAACAATATCCAGAGTAGACTAAACAGTTGCAACAGCTATTAAACATTTAACAAAACAATTAATCTACTTCCGTTAAAATTTAATCAGAAGCATACCTTTCTCAGTTCTATAGATTTTTCCTCCTTTTTCCATCTACCATATAAAATCTGCTTGAGGTTGCATTTATTAAATATGACCCCTTATTTATGTATTATATCTGACTATATGTAAGATCTGTGTTCTTTAACCAAGTTTCTGAAGTTGTTCAAATATAAAAAACATTTAATGCCTGGAAAATATTTTCNTTTTTTTTTTTTTTCTTCCTGAGAGATAATGAGTCAAATGTAGTTGTCTAAACACAGTTAAGTGGCAAGTTAAGATACACACCTGAACCTATCCGTATGGGGCTGGCAGCTGGCACACATAAGATGTGTGAAATCATTTCTTCTGACACTGTCATTTAGAAGACAAGCAAGATGAGTCAATAGAGCTCAAATGGTTTCAGAGGGTGCATAATTATAGGTAGGTGATACCATCAGKCTCTGTATATTTACTAGTTAGTTAYCTTYGCTTTACTTCTTTGAGCTGTAAAACTTTTTTACAGCAAGTACGACTGCCTGTTTTAAAGGATTATCAGCTCCTAGCATGTGCAGGTAACTGCTGCATCTTGCTGTTTTTACCTTTCTCTTTAGGCAGATCAGAAACTGAAGATATTTCAAAATGGCAGTACACTCTCTTGGAATKTGAGCAATATGGGATGTTACTGCAGGCACAGCTGCTGGTTTTAAAGTATAATGCATGGATTTTGTGTCACAGTGATAATGTTGTTTAAAACATTTCCTCTCAGCTCTCCAACTCATCAGAATACTTCCCTAACCAGCCTCCAAAAATTGTCATCCRTATCTTTTCCCACACATTTGCAGCATACTTTCTTCCACAGGCTATGCAGGATATAGAGTGTGCAATTAACAATTCATTGCTTGGAACTGAACTAAGAGAGTGAAATTCACTGGCTGGATGTTCCACTATACATAACAGGCATCTGGCACCAGGGAGTGTTGTCAGAGTTCATCTGACATCATCAGATTCTCTCTTGGACAACCAAAACATTCCTCTTACWATTTCAGGATTGTCATTGGTCTTTGCCTGTATGACATAAATAACTACCTCATGAAATATTAAGTCTGCTCTCTGGACCCTGAATTTTCCTTCAGGTTTCTGAATGACTAAGTGCCTGTTTCTTGTGTTATGAATTCCGTGCTAAAATTCAGGTCTATTTACTGTGAAACAATCAGTCCAGAATTCAGAAGTCATACAAAAATGACTTGACAAAAAAAAGTGTCAATAGAAAGAATCTGATTAAGGGGAAATTGCTGAGCATGTGTCTAGACCATGTAGATGTATTTGCTTCATTTTTTATTTTTCATTACAGATCCATGYAAAGCTGAATCTTCAGATTGAATAACTTTCAAACCATCTCAAATGCACAGAACAAAAAATAATTTCTTTTTGGTACAAAGGATAAAGTACTTTCTTCAAAGATAAAATCTTTRCTGAGCTGGAAAACAGAGAAGAATATCTCCAGGGAAGTGAGAGAACAGGCAGAATTGGAGCTATCCAGGAAACGAAAATCACACCTATTCACTCAGTTCATAAGCAGAAAAAATGGGTTGCACAACTGTATGTCAAGYTGAAAATACTTTTCAGATTCTTCAAATGAAGCACTGGAACGTAGGACTGTGCCTCGGTGTAGGGCCTATTGGCTACCTACAGCTGGCATCTCAGTTAGTTCCAGTTTGAATCCAGAGGCATTTAGCTAAACATGAATGGTAAAAAGGATTTATGCATCTCACACAGAGTTCCAGATGACATTATAGGTGGTTGGTTACACTTAAAGTCAAAACATAAAATAGTTAATATTATCAGACACTCAGTCATTCACTAAGCATTATCATCATCTATAAAGCATAGGGAATTGAAATCTTCGTAATTGGCCCAATTTGTCACTGTTTCCAAATTTCTCATCACAGCAGAAAGTAACTATAGATGTTATAAAAGTCTTCAGTGTGGTAGATTTTGCCTGAGATTTCATAATATATGTAATCRCCAATTACCTTAAGAAATACATTTAAGCACATAAGTCTCCTTATTTTATATTTTTTTTAATTAAATTTTCTTCCAGAAATCAGCAGTTTTAGGATATGGATTTATATTTCAATTGCAGTAGAACAAACTACTGGTTAGGAAAATAAACTGCTAGCTAKGGCAAAGGATAGGAAGAGAATTGTGAGAAACCAGCAGAAATGTTTCATAGAGAAAATTATTATTAAACAATTCTTTAAAGTGAACTTTTAAAAGTCCTTTTCATTAAAAAGCCCTTGTGAAGCTGTCCATTTCCATTCACTTTTAGTTTTCATATTTGTCTAAAACATTACACAAGTTGATATCCAAAGAAATAATCAAATGTTTAACAGAGCCATTTATAGCTGCTGACAAGTTGGAGGGGCAATATAAAACATTTTAAAATCTGTTTACCTGAAAGCAGCTCTTGAAGGGAAACTATAATGCAAAATAAACAGTAATACCTATGCACCATGTGACAAGTGGAAGCCCCATACCCCCTCTACAGCCTCCTGACTTTCTGGGCCTAGAAGCYCTTCCCCTTCTGCCATCCCATGACAGGGTTACCTGCCTCACCTTGTCCCATGTGATCCCTGAATCCCAATGATTGGATGGTAACTGAAGCCACATATTCTAGATTTCTCCAGAAACACATCAAGTCGCTCTCATGGCTGAGCAGCGTGATATTATTTTGTCATGCTTGATTTACAAATGTTCTGCGACTGCGTGGGACTKCATGGGAAGCATGGTTGCCTCCGAAGGCTCAGAAAGTCCTCATAAATGTGTATCTATATATACATATATAATAAAAGATGCAGGATATATATTTGTTTAATTATGTATAGTCATATGTATATTAGAAAYATAAGCTTATCAGTGTGTGCAAGTGTACACATAAAAATATATATGTGTGTATAAACCCACCATATTTTAGTAATGATTGATATACATTTAATATAAATTAGTAATATAAATCAATACTAACATTTGTTATCATTTAATGAATTATATCTAAAAMCACCATTTAATCTGAAATATTTAACTAATTTTAAATGTGAAAGGAAAGAACAAACAAATTAAAGGACATCTTGGGCTCACTACTTCAGAGGGTTTCAGTAACTCCTAACATATTGTGGGGATGCAAATCTTGAAATGGGCAGCATGCYACTGAAGAGGGTAGAGGAACAGGCTCAAAACTGAACAAGTCTGTGGATCAAGGGATGACTGGTGAGGCCAGCAGTGAAACAACTGCTCAACACTTTAGCATAGAAAGAGGAGACTGTGGGAGTCTGGCCAAGAGKCCCCAAACCATCAGCTCCAAACTTCCAGAGTGACCATACAAAGTTAYTGGGGAAACCTCTCAGGTTTGTGCTGTGTAGCATGAGACAGTCATCATTGTCAACTGTAATGGAAAGCCAGGAAAAGAAGACAATATCTTATGAATTTGTACAGGAAAATCACCAAAGTAATTCTGAGAACAATCACATTATTCAGAAGAAATCGACTAGATGTTTAGAAACATTGAATCATTAACTAGTTTTGTTGGAAAGGACATTACAGATCATGTAGCTTTCACCCACTTACCACAGGTAGAGACTTTCCACTAGACCAGCTTGTTCCATCCAAGTGGGTTGGATGTGAATCCAACTGGTCTTGAACATCTTGCTGTCCAAAGTGGTCTTGAACACTTCCAGTAATGGGGCACAACTTCTCTAAGCAACCTTTTCCAGTGTCTCATCTAAKTCAGAGTGAAAAAATTCTTCCTTGGGCTTAGTTTAAATCTACTCTCTTTCTGTTTAAAGCCATTATCGCTCGTTCTATTACTACATACCTGTTTTAAAGTCCCTCTCCAGCTTTC
>NW_026623356.1:166935-174971 GCF_030028575.1 Malurus melanocephalus
AAAAAAAAAAAAAAAAAGCCAAAAAAAACCCAGAAAAAACCCTATATTTTTCTGTGACCTGAAATATATGTACTAAGTTGGGCATATATTCTTAATTACAGTTTAGCTCTGAATTTAGCTCCAAAATCACAATGGTATGAAAAAAAAAAAGAATGAAGAGGAAAACTGAAGGAAAATAAGAGCTTAAAGGTGGCTCATTTGTCTTTGTTGTCCTGTTTAAAGATGCAAAGTTTTGTGGTTGCAGATGTATAGATAGGTATGCTGACTACTTCTTAGTTAGCCACCTTCTGAAAGAAATAATAGATATGCAGCAAAGGATTCAAGATGCTGAATTCATGTGCATGTAAGTCCCTATCCCTGAGTATATGTTTMATAGGCTTTAAATTTTTAAACCGTGAAACTAAGCAGCTTTTCCCAAGCACTGGGATTTGAGGGTTGAAAAGGTTATTTCTCCATTTTCTTCAACACTGCTGAAAATCAAAACTGTGCAAGAGCTCATCCACAACCAGAATATTATGGACTGGAACAAATTTGAATGGTATAGAATTTTTTTTTTTGCACAGCCCACAGCTAATAAGGAGAAGTTTTTCACTTGCAAACAGAACCAAGTTACTACTGTCAACAGGAAGTGAAAACTTTGAGGGAGACCTCAAAATTCAGGCAAGAATGAGGTCATAGTGTTGATTTGTGAACTATGCAGATGGGGAGCTTGAATAGTTTTTATAAACAAAATGCCTACATGCTGAATCCTAGTGATGCCCTTTTTAGTGGCAAAAGAATTCTGCATATATTAAAAAAAAACAAAACAAAACAACCCCTAATGAAAAGATCGTTCCTAGAAATTTAATAATTTGTAGTTCTTCAGCATAAAAGTAAAACAATATCCTCCTGGGCACCCTGAAGTTACACCTGACGATTCTGACAACTCGACAGCCTGTTTTGGTACACTCAAAGTAGAAGTGTATCTGCCTTATGGTCTTTTCCTCATTTACTGTCAGGGTAAATGACAATCTATTCTTCTTGTGCCGCACCTGTAATGATACCTTTCAGAGATGSTGCATTTACAGACATAATATATGGATATCTGTAATCCTGCTGAACTAAAGAAGGCTCTGGAGGATGCACACAAGGTGYGCAGTTTTTGAAGTCTATGAAGCTTTACATTTTGAAGAGAATACAAAAATCCAAAATTTGGTTTTGATTTGGGGTGTTTTTTTTAGTGTTGCTTTTTTGGGTTTCTTTTTCGTTTAAATTACATAAATTTGTACCTCCACCAGAAGCAGTAGGCTTCAAGTTATCCCACCCAGTACACAGATACTGACAAAACACCCCGATACATCAGTGATCTCAGGCAGAAAGAGATCTTTCCTTTGCACCCTGAGTGCATAAAGAACACCACAAAACAAAAAAAAATAAATTGCCTTAATATTTTAAATTTCCTGTGGGAAGTCTATCAGGGATTCAATTTTCCCCACTGTATCATGATAATAAACCAGATGATCTGTATTGTTACCTCTTCAGTTTGGATTATGAAAAAACTCCCTGTAACTTTCTTGATGAGAATATGGCTACTGTCTTGTGGAAGCATGGCAAAGGATGGTGACACTGGAATGCAAAACTGACATTTTTATAGCATGCTTCATCATTTCCTGTGCACACCAACAGCTTTATGATTTCATAGATGCCCTTCAAGATTGTCACTTTTATGACTATATGTGGTATTGTGAATTGACAGGATGATTGTTTAAAAGTTAAATGCATCTCTGCAAACAAAAAGAAAAGACAAAAATGGGCCTTTATGTTGAATGGAAATGTTAATAGATTCCCCTACAGCTTTTGATAACAGGCTTGCAATGTCCATGGCTGGAAATACAGAGAACACTAATCTCTTGATATATTTTTTTGGCTGACAAGGGTAAAATTGTCTTCTGCAATGAAATAACTACTTGGATGAATGAGGAGAGAGCAGAGGATATGGTTTACTTCAACTACGGAAAGGCTTTCAACATTGTATCCCTTAACATACTCAAAGGCCAACTCTGGGGATGTGGACTRGATGAGTGSACAGTGAGGTGGATTGGGAACTGGCTACACAGCAGATCCCAGAGGGATCCCACAGCATCTGSTGGGAGGCCTGTCACTCGTGGTGTGCCCCAGGGTTCAATAATGGGCCCAGTATTGTTTAACTTGTCCATCAATGTCTTGGATGAAAGAAGAGGGACCTCTTCATTATTTCACTAACAACATAAATCTGGGAGGAGTAGCTGATAGCCCAGAGGGCTGAGCAGCCCATCACAAGAAGATTGGAGAGATGGGCAGAAAGGAATAATCTGAAATTCCACAAAGGAAAAGGCAGTGTCCTGTACCTGAGGAGGAATAAGCCCCTGCACCAACACAGGCTGGGGGATGAGCTGCTGGAAAGCAGCTCTGCAGAGAAGAATCTGGGGGTCCTGGTGGACAACAAGCTGTCTGTGAGCCAGCAGTGTGACCTTGTGGTCAAGAAGGACAGTTATATCCTGGGGGGGATATCCTGGCTTTAGGAAGAACTTTGCCAGCAGGATGAGGGAGGTGATACTGCCACTGCTCAGCCCTAGTGATGCAACATCTGGAGTGCTGTGTCCATTTCTGGGCTCCTCAGTGCAAGAGAGACATGGAGCTTCTGGAGCATGTCACAGAAGTTATTAAGGAACAGGAACACATCTCTTTAGGCTGAGGAACTGGGCCTATTCAGACTCAAGAAGAGACATTTGAGAAGGGACCTCATCACTGTCTGCCAGTATCTGAAGAGAGGGTGCCAAGAGGATGGATTCAGGCTCTCCTTGGTGGTGCTGGGCAATAGGACAAGAGGCAATGGGCAGAAACAAATTCACAGGAAGTTCCACCTGAATATAAGGAAGAATGGTATGAATGACYGTGCACTGGARCAGATTGCCCACAGACATTTTGGAGTCTCCCTCATGGAGAGATTCAGGAGCTGTCTGGATGCAATCCTGTGCTATATGCTCTAGGATGACTCTGCTTCAGCAGGGAGGTTGGATCAGATGACCACTGTGGTACCTTCCAACATGACCCATTCTGTGATCCTGTGTTAGAGTGTTGCTGGCAGCTGCTGTGTCATCTCTAAAAATATATTTTTATCCTATCTGGCGAAGAAATATAGAAGCATTTTTTTATGGCAAACAGCTTATTTAAGCTTAATAAAATAAACATTGTTGTGATCAATGGTATGGCAAACTGGATATGTGAGTGGTGAAGCTGAAAGCTTTTGTTGTCTTTTTTTTTGTTGTTGTTTTGTTTTTTGGTGGTTTTTTTTTTTTTTTTTTTTTTTTTTTTTTTTTTTTTTTTTTTTTTTTTTTTTTTTTTTTTTTTGTGCATCACCAGAAACTTAGTAACCTGCACATTTTTTTAAGAATTACAAAGAGTCACAACTTCAATCAAAAGCAAAATAAAATCCATGGGTTTATTTAAGAAGCAAGTTTTGTCCTTAAGAGGAAAGACCAAATCTTTATAAGACTTGGTTCTTTTAAGAAGCATCGGAAGATACTACTGAGCCTCCATACGGATATCTGTTGTTCTGTACAAATTCTTCTAGGCATGTAGTGCCTTTTAAGCAAAGAACTGGCCATTTTTCTTCTGACAAAAAAGCCAGCTAGGTAGATACTGGTGAGGGGAGAAGAGGGAAGTTCACTGAGAAATATGAAGAGATGAGCTGGATGTAGCTGATTGTGTGAACTCTGGTGAGTAAAGCCCCTGAAATATTTATCTCTGCTCTCAGGTTGACTGTTTTAGTCAAGGCATAACGATCAGCAGATTCTTGTTCTGGAGACTAGACAAAGGCAGAGTAGAGCCCACAGGCAAATGCTTCCCAGAAACGTGTCAGGAAATGATCTTTCTTATGGCTGTCAGTCATCTGTAAGAGCTGCCTGTATTCCCTCACACAGCAGCTGTTGTGAAAATCTTGTGCCCCTGAACTTTTTTCACAGTACAGGAATACTGTTTATACAACCTTACTGCTGGGGAGTTCCGCAAACAAAAACTGTCTTTGCTGTGCATCATCTTAAATTTTGCATCCATGTTAATCAACAAAACCTTTTTTTGGAAAAACAGCATGGCATTCAAGCCTGCTACTCTGGGCCTTCAGAGCAGAGTGTTGCCTAAACATGATTAAAGATGTCATCCAGCATGATCAATTCCTGCTGTTCGTGTCTTTATAAAATGAGCTTATGAAAAAGGATGTAGATATCTCTGATTTGCAACTGAGAAGAAACTTGATTAGTGCACAGTATGAGTAAGAGTTTCTACTTTGGCTTAGAGAGTTAATCTCTGCAGTACTCAGATGGATGAACATAGTTGTTAACTGATAGCTGACCAGACCCATGAGCAGCTATCTCTGTCATGGTTAGTCCCATCCTGCAGCCCACACAGCAGAGCGTTGTGCCTGAATCCTCTCCATTCCCAGCTAAGAACATGCCCAGGGATGTAGATTTTGGCAGATGAAAGTAGGATCCTCTCAGTGTACAGGTTTTCTGTGGTGCTGGTCTTCATCAGGATCACCACAAACTCAGCTTGAGTTTAGCATTCTTTCAAGGAATTTTCACCTTTCACARCTGCCTGATGCTRSTCAAACTTAGCCTTCTAATGGATTWATTGAGGCTGGATTTCCCTCCRSAWGTATCATGCGTTTCAGTTTTAAATTCTTTTCAAGTAGCCTTTTGGGGCTTTTCCTTTTTCTCCCTAAATACACATATTCCTGTGAGGTCACCTTTTGCATATTCAGGGTCAAAAATGGCAGCCCCTGGGAAACAAAGGAAGACAGGGTACGCGTGTCCTGTGACTGGAAAAGGTGAGTGACTTCTAGCCCCAAGTGGTTGTATGAACATAAACCTGAGTGTCTATCATTGCYTTCTTACCATGTATGGATAGCTACTACTCACCAAGTATTTTGTATATCCTCTAATACCACATTTTTTAAATGACCGCAAATGCTACACTCAAACTTTTTCTCTTCTGCTTTTCCCTGAAAGATTTAATGGTTTTTATTCCGATGAAAATTAAAATACAGCAGGGAAGGGGAAGTAAATTGACAAACCCCAAAATCCATACCCATCCTGAGAGAGATAGCCTCAGTCCTTTTGTGCATTTGTGGAAATGCATCTTATGAGTCTGCTCCCTGGCCCTGATGAGGAATTGTGGTTAATAATTATAAAGAAAACTTATTATTTCTAGAAAATATTCTGTTTATTCTTCAGTTTTGGGTTGTAATAAATTATTTTAATCATGAGGCTTTTGTGATATTTTGCTTTCTTTCAGGTCTTTATGAACTTAAGACAGAAGGCACTAAGGATGCATCAAAGTACACTTTGAATTCTTGTCAGTCCAGCTCTCCAGTCTTGTTGACCAGTCCAAGCAGTATTTTAAAGTATATACAGGAAGACTTATAAAATATCTAATGTGACCTAACTAAAATATAGTGATAAAAAAAGAGATGACACTCTTAAAAAAATAAATAAGTAGTTGTGGGAAGAAGAATGGGGGCAAAATAAGAGAAAACTGAAAAGTTACTTTCTARCAGACAAAAACTGCAGTCAGCAATTCTGACTCCCCACACCCAGGACACGCTAAGGRAGTGTGAAACAGAGGAAGGAGCAGAGTAGAAAGTTATACAGCAATACACAATCATAACAGCATGGGAATTACAGGGGGAAGTGAGATTGCTACTCCGTGGAGGGAATGTGATCAGCCCAACCTCCCACACACATGAGTACATGCTGAGAGGGACTGAATGGAGGGCGGAGTGGAATGGAGACACCACCAGCAGGCTCTGTTGAAATCCTTGCAAGAGAGGGAGCTCGGTGGTGTCTTGTAGCTGATAAGCCATAGAGCAGCTGCCAGCTAAGGGAGARGATAGATGTCTTGTTGTTGAACCAGAAGCTGTGGCTCAGTCACAGACATGATACAGCCCCCCAGAGTTACCCACCTCCAAGGCAGGACAATCCCTCATTGTCAAATATTTATCTCTGCACTTTTATATATATAATAATCAGATAGCTTATAATCCAAGTTTACAACAACATTTGTCTTACTATTAGGCATCTAAAGCTGCATAGAAAGAGTCTGTAGAAAGAYCATAATGAGTAATGATTGTCATATAAGCCTCTTATTCCATCTACTAAATTATTACTTTGCAAACATCACTGAAATGACAAGATATGTAACAAGTAACCTAGTATGATTTGGAAAAAGAAAAAAAAGTAAAGTAAATCTAATTTTAAGTATTTATGTATGTGTGTATGTATGTATGTATGTATGTATGTATGTATGTATTTATTTATTTATTTCAGTTTGCAGATGCAGCTCACCTAAATTTAGATGTCTTGAATAAAAACATCTGAGGGAGCTGGCTAGGTCTTTGTTGACCTAAGTCATAAAGTGGATGGATGRACACTCTATGATGTGGTTCATGWTCTTTTCAGATGCAYAGCACATCAATTTCAGATTAGATGTGCTGTCTTAAAAATGCACATTTGAAGCCATCTGTCATTAAAGGATACTCAGAGTGATTATCTCAGACCAAGGCATCTGCTCCATAGAAACTTACTTTCTTATCACCCACCTCCCCTTACTTTCTTATCACCCACCTCCCCAGTAATTATTGTAAACATGTATAAATTCAGAACCTACTCAATAGTAAACAAGAAAAAAAGGATTTGTTTTGTTGTTTTGTTGTGTTTTGTTGTTTTGTTTTGTTGTTTTGTTTTTTTTTTAATAGTGGACAAGTACCCTTAAAAATTACAGTACTCTGTTCTCAACAGTAAAAATCTCAAACTGCTGAGAGAAGTCTTAGAAGMGGAATTTCATATGAAGCTGTAAAAATATAACTGACACAATTCTAAAAAAGCCTCACCTCAACCACTGAACAATGCTGAAATTAAGTTATGGTGGTGAAAGTACAGAGTTTCTGAGGAACGGTAATTGCCATAAGTACATTCAAGGAATTTGGGCTAAATTTCTTACATCCAGCTATGCAATGCCTTTTAAAAATGTGGACAAAAAGCTCTTTAGGCTACTAGAAATTTACCAACTGGATAATCACTTGGGTACATACATTATGTTTATATAACTTTGTATGTCACTCTATGTGAAAATAATGTATTATATATTACAGAGAAGACTGTTCTTCAGCTTAAATTAATCTTCATTATGTTCCTTTTCTTTTCTCTGCAATGCTTAGGCAATCTAGGCATGTAAATTAGACAGTTGAGTTCCTCTGAATCAATAAATTATGTATTCTATATGTAAAATTTAATGCACAAAGGATGTTGAGAAGGAAGAGTAATAAAACTAATACTACAACATAAACTATAGATTGGAACTTTTCCTGAAGGCAGATTTTTCCTTGGAGCTTTTACTGAGCTTCCATACATCCTTGATAATTTTTTTTAAAACCMATTTACCAGTACACATTATCATATATAGTTTATATCCCAGCTGTCCTTGGTTCTAAATTACACAAAAGCAAAACATAATTTTCAACAATAATACAAGAAAAAGAATAAAATAGACCACACCCTGAAAAACAAACCTGTTGGAAAAATCACAGCTTTGAAATTACTTGGTAGCTGTTTGAAAGATATATCTATATAGAGAGGAAAGAWTAAACAGCTTTGCTCCAGCTTTGTACTGGGAGACTTCAGTTATTGTTTGTTTCCCACTCCTTTCTTCCAACCCTTCAGTCCCTCTTGACCTTTTTTCTTAAAAACAGRCAGAAAGCAGCTCTACTTCTGAACWTTCACCTGTTAGGTGTGACAAATTGCGTAGATGCAATAAAGAATCCCCTCTGAGTTTACCATTTCTCTAGTTTAAATGTAACCAATTGCCCTTCTCTCAAAACATGTCCTTAATAACATTTTCTACATGGAAAATGTTTTAAAACCTTGAAAATGACATCTCCTAATGTCAAATTTAATAAACCTGGTATGACTACCTTATAATCATAAAAGATAATTAAGTTAATTCTAGTACCTGAACTAATTAGT
>NW_026623356.1:175703-183472 GCF_030028575.1 Malurus melanocephalus
GGGCTTCTATGATCAAAAAGTCTCCTAGAGGCAAGAATATGAGTAAAGAAGGAAGGTAGAAAGAAGCTTAACACAGAATGATATAAAAATCTGGGAAGCAAAGAGATGTGTGTAACTCTATATTTCTTTTGCACTTACCTTACTAGTTTGACTGCAAATTTTGGGCTGTAAAAGTCAGAAAGAATGCCCATGTTAGACAGAGCCGTACAAAGTGATTTSGATTGCCTTGGTCCTACTGAGGTAATACATCTGCAGGGCTCAGAGGAGGGCAGTCTGAGTTCTGGGGGTTTTTGACTTAATTAGCTCAGACTGAATAGCATGTACTCTGTCATTAYGATGTAAGGATATCACAGGTTTTGCTTATTTTGGCTCTATAAAATAAATTATTTCAAAAGAAAGAAAACCAGCATACCTCTTTGGTACACTATAATGGCATAGACATACAGTAAGCTCTAAGGCAAAACTAGTTACCCCTATGAGTACAATAGATCTGATTCATATGCTACACCCATGCAATGGAGAAAATAAAGGAAAACTTCTGAAGATCCTAATAAATTGAGAACAACCAGGCAGTTCCAGGCTTTGCAAAGCTACTATTTGTGTGATTATATTGCTGGAAAAGACCTGTAGAATATATTATCTTATGCCAACGAGTATTCTCCCAAATATTCTTCTTTTTCCAAAACCCTTCCGGGAAGTGTTGAGGATTTAAAACAGGATAGGGACTATTCTTAAAAGTGTTGCTACCAGGAAGTTTAATAATGGGTTGTTTGAGGAGTTTGACCTCTAGGCTAGGAAATCGAAGGACTTTTTTTAATAGATGAAAAAGGAGTGATTTCTTTGCAAGAAATCCTTGTGGAGATGACAATTTTTCCCAAGTTTATGATGTTGTCATGCAGAGGTGAATAAGATAAGCTACTTCTAGCTAGTGACTTGTGGTATGTTTTTCTCATGCTGCTTTTGCTGCCTCTTTACCTCATTCAGGTCCACTCCTTCCCCTCCTGTTTGCCTTCTATTTTTGAAGTTAGTTGTTGTGACTTTTCCATCATTCTTTCAATAAAGCTCTCCCTTTTGATAATTGAAGGGAAAACAAATGGGAACACACAGGTGGCACATTGGAGCACTTGTGTCTGTGTGCAAGGACAAAACCTTATAGGGACAACAGTAAGAAAGAAAAGGGGTAAATTTCCCACTTTCCAGCAGTGAAAATCCCATCAAATGTGTACACTTAAAATGTCAGAGTGACCCTGGCCAAGTGTATTCTCAGGATTTCAGTACATGACTGCTCTCCAACTCACAATACTGCATCTCCAAGGTGACAGTGTATGTGCATATGATTGTGGGTGTTTTACACTTTCCTTGCATCTAGTATGAAGAAAAGCAATCAATCTGTAAAGACAAACACTTCCTTATTTTTTCATGTGTGGGAAGTGGGCAAACTAGAACATCATGTTCCCCTGCTTGAATCTATGCAAATGGAAGTAAAATGCCTTTGGAACAGCTAAGAAAATAAATTTAAAAAAAAATAAAAAAAAAAAAAAAAAAAAAAAAAAAAAAAAAAAGGAAAAAAAAAAAAAAACCCTAAAAAAGGAGAAAGAACAAGAAGCAAGAATCACATATTGGGCTCTGTTTTGAATCAGGCCTGGCATACACAGAAGAAGCTGTGGGGCAGCTGCTACAGGAAACCAGGCAGGAACAGTTAAAGTATTGTATAAAAAGGAAGAAAATAACTTCTAGTCAAAAAATGCAAAGCCATAGCCATTGGTAGTATACATGGAAATGTGCTTGGCAGTAGCTGCAGAACCAGGGACAGAATGCAGATGGCTAAATGGCAACATTAGCARCATCTTCTCCCACTACTCTCTCTAGGGCAAAACACATTCCTGAGATTCTTGCCTTGTACCATATTGCCCAGGGAGTTCCTGTTTTGAGATTGCCTCTGTAGCTTGAACTGAATGGTAATGTTACCTTTTGTGGTAATAGATATATTAAACATGTAAATAACACCAAAAATAATGTCTAATGATTGCATGGATATAAAATATGTATTATTTTTATAACTCATAGCCATATATAACACAATTATTTTTTTTTTCCATTAACTATTCAAGGGAGCTGAAGGTGACAAATCCATAGACATCATCTATTTATGTAGGTTCTACTCAAGTGAAATTTTATGAAGTTATTAACTACACTGATCTTACTGCATCCCCTTCTCAGTTGTATCTACACTGGAGGATGTGTGGAAAATAGTAAGCAGTTACAGTCAAACCTGCCATTTCTTTGACTGTTCTGCAAAARGTTGAAATCAAATTATTTGGTGTTTTGACACCAMAGTTTAATATTGAAGTTCTAAATAAGTCCACAAGATATGTGAAATTCATTCAAACAAAAAGTGAATTAATTGTAAAACATCCCAGAAAATATAAATTAATGTGCAAATTGAAATCAATTTATTATCAAAGCAAGAAGGAAACTTCACCATAATCTCACAGTAAGGAARCAGGCACAGTGCAAAGTGCTGTACYATGCTGTGTAAACATAAACCCACCACACAGAGTAACATTCACCAAAGCATAAAAGACTGAAGACTGTAAAAAATCCACATTTCTTACATTACAGAAAAAGAATGACTCAAGACCCAAAGGGATATATTAAGTACACTGTGGGACTTAAGCTGAAATCAGGCATCCAAAATTCCTCAAAATCTTTATTTGWTTTTCATTTCTCTCAAGAGCATATTTCAGCAGACACTTCTGAAGGCGTATCACTGTAGTAACTTAAAATTCCCTTGAACACCTAGAGTAAGATTCATATCACTTGACTTTAACTATCAGAAAATTAAGCACCTAGGCTAAATAAAGGTGTTTCRTTACCTAATCAATAAAGACATATAGGTACCTTCAGAACATGATTAGTTCCACCCTAAAATAAAATTCAGTATTAGACAGCAAGTACCGCATATTATTTTCCGTGGAATTCTTTTGTATGATGTGTCTGTGGTAGGCCAAACACTGTTGCCCAGCTGGTTGTGCAAAGCCTACCTGTGTGTGTCATCTCCTTTACATGATCACATCATTTGCTGAAAAACTTAAAGTATCATGCTGTTATGAAGTGATACAGCAGCAACAACATTTTCAGCAGCTTTTCTTTTCAGTGTATCAGTATAAACACACCCAGGCCAAACCACATAGAGCATTCGCATACCAGTCATTTGTTCCTAATTACAGAATCACAGCAGTACTTGAGAGTCCAATCCCAATTATATGATTAAAAGTAGAGTCTGTATGGACACGTCAGGTAATTTTAAGTGCTGGAAGAGCTCTCTCATAAGGTTTTTGTTTCTGTTTACCTTGCCTATGRTTCTGAACACTTTGTTCTCTCAAGCAAGCAACTTCCTCCCACCTCTCTGCCCTTAGATATGATCTGAGTTACAAGATTCTTGCTATGCTACACCTTTTTGCTTCTCATCTTGCATTGATTTRTAGATTCAGAACTGCATCAGCTTGTCACTGACTGATACCCTTGAGAAATACCAGCCCTTTGGTTCTTCACATTATTTACCAGCCAGTCCTTGGAAAATTTTCACACAAAGTTTTTACAATTTCTTTGCATATTAACACTTTTATGTTCTTCAGCCTTTTATTCTGTCATGGMTTTCTCATACCAAACGAAAATGGTAATGTCCTTAAATTTTTCTCTATTGATTTTTATGACATATCATCACCTTAGATTATAATGCTAAACTTATTTACCATCATGATCAAAAGAAGGGATTACCTAGCACATGATTTCATGTATTTACCTTCAWGACTACATATGATCATATCCCCTAGGTGTGTCAATCATCACAAATTCAACCACTTACATGACTGAGAGAAGAGGAAGCAATGAGGTACTCAGGAAAAAAGTTGTAATACTTTTGACAATTTTTATGTTGAATGTGTATCATCTACTTCACTAGAAGGGAAGATATTCACAAAAAAAAAAAATCTTATTTTTCTATTCCATAACCAATATTCCAGCATGTCAAATAGACCATGGTGAAAAGGCATATTTGTGGGAGTTTTGAAATTATATTTCCATAAAGATATAAGGTATCAAACCTCGGTCTTTCACTTCTTCTGTTGTTGGAAAGGACAAATTAATACAAGAGAATATTCCTGTGGTTTTCTGATTAGGACACCATCCTTAGGAGAAAACCCCCCCCCACCTTTTTTTTTTTTTTGTTTTTCTTTTCCTTTTTCACAACAAAGGTGCAGAGGGATTAGTGAAAAGAAATGGACAAAATGACCTGATATTAGAGAACAGAACCCCTTTCTCCCCTTTTTTCATCACTTTTCCTAATGATTTTGCTACAGCTGTTAAATTATTTTCATCTTTCAGGATAATTTAAATAAATAACTTTTTCACACTGTGAGCTGGACACCTATGCTTTTCCCCRTATTCCCATTTCTAGTTTTACATCTTTGTTTTTGTACTTCTGTGTATCTACCCATGCAAGCTTGTGAGGTAGACTTATAGTGRAAAAGTGCCTTTCTAGCATTCCTACAAATCTAAGAGAAGTCTATGTTCAAACAGACTTCTTAATTWTCCATATCTATTCTGACTTAGCAAGGAGTGCGAAGGAACTACAGTAGCTGTCTATTCCAAAATGGTAGCAATCAGTGTCACAAGGCTAATGAATTGTGATATATTCCATGGGTCAGTACTGGGTCCAATCCTGTTAAACAATTTTTAATTACTTGGATGATGGGGAAGAATGTACCCTCAGCATCTTTGCAGATATAAAATAGGAAGAAGTGGCTGCTATTTGTGGTGCCTTTTAGAGGAACCCTGACAGACAAGAGAAATGGGCTCTCAAAAACCCCATTAAGTTCAGCAAAAGGAACTGACAAGTTCTGCACCTGGGTAAGARTAATTCCATGCACCAGTAGATGCTGAGGGCCAGCCAGCTGCGAAGTAGTTTACAGTAAAGGACTGGGACACTGTGTTGAGAGAGAGTGAAGCTATTTTCAGTGGTGCCCAGTGGCAGAACCATAGGCAATGGTCACAAACTGAAATACTAAGCCTTAGTGATTCTGTGTAGGTCATGTAATAGTATTTTTTAAAACTGTGTGTAAGATTAATAAAATTATTTAGTCACTTCTGTTTTTTAATTGTTTTTCAGCTTAGTTTTGCAAAAGTTGTTTGCTTATTTATTTTTTATTGGAGGGGTTTGGAGAACTACTGTTAAAGTATTTTGTGTACTAGTCTCTCACAAAAAGACATTGTTCCTTTAGAATCATTACATGATATGAAAAATGCTTATTAATACAGACATAAGACATCTGGAATTTTAATTCAGGTATTTTGTCGACTTGTTAGATCCTTYAGGCTGTGCAAACAAAATAGAGTTCACAAGACATATTTCAGTATTTATTATTCCTTGGACCATATTATGCTAAAATATCACACTTGAACAATGTTACATAGGTATTGATTGGACTTCATCTTGAAAACTAACTCTGTGTCTTGTAAGATTAAACTGTAAGATTATGTCACAAAGTTTTGCATCATTGCATTTTTTTGTGGCTCTAAGAGGGGTATCCAACCACAGTCTCTTAAGCCAACAACTAACAAATAAATTCTTTTTCAATAAGATTTCATCAAAGTGATCACGTTGTATAAAATGCAATTATAAAGAACAATAAATGTTGCAAATAAGTGATGAACTAACTACAACATTAAATTCATTMATTTTAATGGTAGTGTAAGTTAAATTTTAAGGTCTCTGCTTAACAAACTGAAGTACTAAGGAGAAATATGTAATTTTCACTTTGGCCCTTTTCTGTGTCTACACATGGCCAGATGGCCAGTGTCAGTATCAGTCGAGAGATGATGTTGGAGATGTAAGAGTCAGAGAAAGGATTAAATTAGATTAAAAGATGTACTTCAAACTGAGGAAGAAAGTGAGTGCTGGTTAAATATCAGTTCAAGGAATATGAAAGCCCTACAGGGACATCCTACAGCTGGAAATCCATGACAGTCAGAAGAAAAGATCAYTAGCATGAATACAACTTAATCCCTTGGACTATGATTAGTGGAAAAATTACAGACATTAAACTAGTTAGTAATTAAAATTACACAAAAAATATTTCTGGAAATATTTCTTACTTTTTACATTTATAGCAATATTTTATTAAGAAATTGTATAGCAACAGTGCTCTCACTGCTGCCTCCTTTTGAAACTTGTGGTATAATGAAAAAAATATTGAAAATAGGAAAAGGCTGTAACTTCAACATTGAATTATAAAAGAATTAACTTTGGTRCACAGCATTCCAAGCATCAGCCCAACGTCTGCTCATATGAAATGATTTTTTTTAATGTAAAGATTTTTGCAGCACATAAAAATCTGTGGTGAAAAATGACTGAAAATTTCACACAATAATAAATTTTATTGATACAGGCATAAGTGCATACATATGCACATACATATATATGCATGCATACCTACCTAAATATGTATATATATAAAAGAATCTAGAATCCAGGAAAAATTTCAAATATGAGCTGTGCCTGTGGTCAGCAGCTGAGTAAACASTGTATAATTTGCAATATGTTAACATTGTACAAAAAAAAAAAAAATAATTAGAAAAAAGAACCACCAAGACCTTTTGACACTTAGCCACTCTCTCTCATGGATAATCTGTCCTTTCCACACAGACAGATGAATATCTAAGCCCTTATTCCTGAAAATTCTCCTGTACCTAAAGTTAAAGCCCATCAATTAAGAGGCCTGGGAAAATGACATCTGACCTGTATAATTTGTCAAGATAATTTGTTTCAGAACTGTGAGAAACTGTGAGTTAAGAAGCAGTGAATTGCATAGTTACTGCCACCTTCAAAGGAGCAACACTGAGGAAAGCTGCAGAATGGATAAATCAAACARGAACCAACATTAGCATTATTGGGTGGGTGCAGCTTTACAGAAGCTGAGCATAATGAGAATGGCTGATATTTAATGAAATATATAGAAGTTACCAATCAAACTGGAATGCGCTTGACAATTCAAAAAATTAAATTCCTGAGCTGTCTAAATAATATGGTGTTTGACTACTGCTTGGAGGAAATTATCAATTTTCTTTAGAAGTGCTGGAGTGTGTGATGTATGATGTGTTTATTACATGAAAAAGGAAAATGGTAAGACTGGACATAGGATGAAAGGCTGACCTGAACAAATGCTCAGTCCTYTTTGAAATGCTCCAGTCTTGCACTTGAGTGATTAAAGGAAGGCTGGTGAACTTGAAATTCTTTAGGACAGGCAACTGAAGAGTGGCTATAGAATTTTTCTAATGGCATCATAAACTTATGCTTAATCAAGTGAATTAAGCCATGACAATTTTCTTGACTTGCTTTGTACTGACTATGTTTTCATTGTGCTAGGCTTTTGGCATTTGGTGTTTGACTCACGTGTGGATAACTCCATGTATATATATTTGACTGCAGGAGATTTTGACAAAGTGTCTATGAGTAAACAGTGATCAGTCTTATAAACTCCTTCAATAACTGCATTGTGAATCACAAGTGGAAACTGATTTGACAAAAGAAGAGGCATTCTTGGACACAGAGAAAAAGGTAAAACTTTTTTTTATATGTATCTGTTAAGAATTCTTATAGATTTTACAGTCAGTAGAGCAACCTTGGAAACTTTCTGAGAAATTKACCCTCACAGGTTGGTATGCATACAATCTTTGCTCCTAATGTGTTCTTTACCTCCCTTAGAACT
>NW_026623356.1:183625-189214 GCF_030028575.1 Malurus melanocephalus
GTATGAGGAAGGGATTAAGGTTCATTATGATATCCTTATTACCATGGATACCTGCAGCATCACTTTTGACTTAATCCTAAAACAGAGAGAAGCATCTTGTAAAATAATGCCCTCAGGTCAATGACTTAGCTGAGTTTTAATTGCCAGAGCATGTTTAGGAAGATATTCCAGTTTATCATCTGCAGCTGGCTCATATCCATGGGACTCATTCCCTGAGCAGCATATGTGTGCACAGCCAGCCCCACTTGTCGACATCTGTTGTGTGTGGTGGGGCATTCATCATCTGTGTGCCTGTGGTTCTGTCTGTATCAGATGTATACGAAGATTTCTGTGTGCAGATTCACCCCAAGGAATATAGCTCAAATCAGGCTTTTTGGAAATTTTGTTGTAAGTTTGTGATGTTGGTTTGTTTCTCAAACAGATGGTACTGGGCTGTTGCGCAGTGGAAGTTGCATATGGGATTAGCAAAAACCAGCTGTGTCTCCTGTTCCTTATTGAAGCTCTTAACTTGTCAGGCCTCTGTAATTGCTTTCTCAAGCAACTGACACATGAGTGTCAGGGTACAGACTTTCTGACATGCAATGATCTGTGACGCCATAAACTATATGACCCTGTATCATCTTGTACTGAAGTCTGCGAATGAAGGTGGCAAGCTTGGCTATGATTTAAAGCATGGAAGAAAACTTTCCACTCATTCACACTATGTATAAATCAGTCAGAAATGTAAAGAAACAAAAGAAGGAATTAAAGGGATTAAGAGATATTGGAAAGGCATAAAGTAACAAAACCAAACTCACCAAAACCAGATGCCTATGATTATTTTCTTATCAGACACATCTTTGTGAAGATACAGCTTGATATACTCAATCTGTGACTCCATCAGATACAGAGGAGTTAATTTCTATTTTTCTGGTTTTCTTCTGATTTTCCTAAAGTAGTCCACTTTCAGGCCTGTCATTATCTGTCTTCTAAGTAAATTGACTTGTAATACACATCTGTTGAGAAATTGTGGCCGTTACTATCTACAGACCTTACTCATAAATCGTGTTAAACATGTAAACAAAGTATTTTCAGGGTTTCCATGAATCCACTTTGCCAGAAAATTTAGAATTATTGATTATTCAAAGAAAATATGAGTATGCAGCTCTGATCTGCAGTGTGTTTAACTCATTCTCAGCAACTCAGTCATATTAAGATGAACGTTTCCTGAAGAAGTGAAAAAAAGGCATTGCAACTTAATGACCCATATATTTACACTCTAATAACTGTCTGCATAAATTTTGTTACTCACAAGCTTCAACTACTACMATTTTGTGCAACTTCATTTCCTTTCTCACCACAGATCAGTGGAAAAGTATTGACTAAGGCAGTCAATCAATAACTGATTTTTTTTAATAATGATTTAATATGCAATAAAAATAGTATTATTCAAAAAACTGTAAATAAAAGATGTATGTTAAATTCATGGTAATAGGGACATCAAAATATGTAGACTTCCAAGCAGTATATTTATCTTACTACTGAGTGGAAGAGATCCTTTTCCCCCCTACTGCTTCCTCAGGAGGCAGCTGATCATACTGAAGCAGAGTAGAGGAGTGTGATACTCTTTCATAGCCAATCACTAGGGAAAAAAAAAAAAAAAAAAAAAAAAAAAAAAAAAAAAAAAAAAAAAAAAAGAAAAAAAGAAAGGAAGTATAATACTTTCTTTACATAACCACTCCTGTAATATCCCCATACCAGTATACCAGAAATACCAGTATACCAACATAATGAAACATTCTTAGACTGATTTCCAGAAGTTCCGAAAATATTTTGTCAAAGTTTCTGGTCTTTTTGATAGTACTGGTAACGACTGTGAAAGACACTGAGGAAGATGGACATCATGACTGAATGCTTATGTGGTTTCTTACCAACTGAGAAATGTGAAGGACATTTGGAATTAATGTGTCTTAGATAAAGCCTACCAAAATCCACACAAATTTGAGTATTTTGACTTAGAATCAATTTGGAATTAATGTGACAAAAAATTGAACTTGACATGGATGTCAGGTTTGCCTAGACGTTCCCTAACCCAGTCCTTTTCATCGAAGGGAAAATCTTCCTTTATATTCTCTATGTTTAAGTCATAAAATGTGCAAATATGCCCTCAACTGATGTTTTCAATCCGAAATGAAAATAATTGTTACAAAATTTTATGCGATTAAACTTACTTAATCAGTTTTAATGTTTTTGTCAAGTTTCTAAAAAAAATCTTTAAAAAATCTTTTAAAATKACTAATTTATATTTAATTGATTAAGTTGAAACTGCATATTGTATCATTATCTAAACCATGTAGACTTCATTACACTAGAACATGAGAGGTGGATCAACTTAGGTATTTCTGAAAGCAACTCTTTGAGTAAATTTTTCTCAAAAAGCATACCTAATGTTGGAGTTATATATGTTTGTGATATTTGTGTTTCAAACCACTGACTAATATAATAGAGGTTACTAGGGCAGAATTCAAAATATCAGTTCAGCAACTTGTGAGTGCAATACAGGAAGTTATTTTGTGTTTATGGGCAAGACATAGTTTGCAGAAGGTGTTTTACTCTATAATCTAAAAGATTATTCCTACTGTCTAAGAGTTGCAGATGTAAGCATGACCTGCAAAACCTGCAGTAAGTACAACTACATAGAAGAAGGAATCCAGTGACTTCTTGCCTCCTTATTTATCTCACATTCTTTTCTTAAGAACTATACCAACAAAATTACAGGAGATAAATACAGCATTAAAAACAAAAACAAAAACAAAAAACAAAAAAAAACCCAAACAAACAAACAAAAAAAAAAAAAAAAAAAAAACCCACCAAAAAAAAAACCAAAAAACCAACCAACCAAAGAACTCATACAGATCCAGTGTAACATAAAATATCCATTTTGGGTTTGCTTTTTTACATGTCATATCTAATTTCTGGGTTTTCAATATATGACATATATCTGTCTGTCATTTGTTTTTTGTAGGTGTCAACAGCTAATTTCAACAGTAGGTGTGAATGAAAAAGATAAAAATGTTTAGAATTAARTAGATTCCTGCATATTGATATGTGTTTCAAATAAATTAGTCTGTCTTGTGTAGTCTTAAGTCAACAGCAAATTCTGTAAAAGTAAAAGCTTTGGAAACCATGTATACATTAGTTATTGTAGTTTAAATGTAGATCACATGAGCAAGAGAAAAAAAAAAAATCCAAACAAACACGTTCTCAAAATTCCAGGGAAATTTTCAAATGCAAAATTGAGATAAGTTCAGTTTGGTTTATTAAATAGTTATTAATGTCACAGAAGCAATCAGAATATATGAAAATAAGTCACTRCTTGAAACCTTTGTTGCAAGCAATAGAATGAACGGGTTAATAAAAATATATGAATGAATGAATAACTGGAGTTGTGTTTTTCATTTCATGTAATTGCACGTACACAGGTATTTACATTAGAACTGAACAAAAATAATAATAAATCTTTTTTTTTTTTCTTTTTTTTTTTTTTTTTTTTTTTTTTTTTTTTTTTTTTTTTTTTTTGGTCCCTGAAATACCTGTTTTGAGACTCAAAAATTAAAATATATTATTTCTCTGATTTTGAAGTGAGAAAATGTTTTTTATCTTCCCTTCTTATTATGACTAGAACAATATTAAAGTAAAATTGAGAAGTGAAATAAAACTACACTCAATAGAATTCAGAGTCTGCAGCTTTCAGAAAGACAGTCTGTGGATCTGTTGCAATCTTGATTGACAGAAGCTGAGAAGACAATGGTATGCACAGAAGAAGACAAGCTTGTTGCCAAAAATCACTTTCTACAATTTCTGTTTTAGAATGCATAGATCATACTRCATCTCAGGGCAAGGCATCTACAGTGCCTTACCTATGATGATTTGGCTAAAGCCAGAAATCTCAATTGTTTTATATAGCTAGTTAGCATTAGGTCAGGCTCCATGAGAAAATAGGTTTCATCCTTCTGAGGAGAAGTGATCGAACAAACAAAATCATTATAACTCCTCCAGTTCATGACAAAGTTATGCTGTTACTACATCTTTCTCAGATCTTGTTTTCCTTTTCTTCACTTATAAAGAGACAGTCCATAAACCCTATACATTAGGAATTACTGCCTGAAATAAAACTCCACTGAATAATTCAGTAACAGCTTGTTTGGTACCATTAGGAAATTGTTATGCTTTTTTTACAGGTTCATTTCCTGGTCTTCACTGCAAAAACTCATTTTTTTTAATTGGCAGTGTGCAATTAGACAGTAGAGGGTTGACTGGATCATGTAACACATGACATGTCTTTAATAGAAGTTCAGGTGAGTGAGGATGCCCTCACCTATGGCTGAAAAATTTTGTCCTTCACCTTGCTTATGCCTAGGATATTCAACTATCTTTTTTTACCTGTCTGTGGTTTGCTAAGTAATGGTAGTTAATAAAATTTCATCTGTTATGATTGAACAGATACAAAACATATGCCTTCTGCACATTTAAGAAAATACTTTCTTTCTTTCTGACTCAAAAAAACCCCCTGCATTGCCTTGAAATTAGACACTTCCAGACATTCTGGATCACTGTAGTAAATATTGTTTCCACACGGGTCAGTTCTTGGATTTGTGGTTATGGATCAGATCTCTATCAAAATATTGGCCAGACAGAATTTAAACCAGATGCTATTTTGACAATAACAATAATATGAGCTAGAAGGGAAATAATTATAGTTTCCTAAAGTGGCAAGTTGACTTTGGCTACACATCAGATGCCCATTAGGTTGCTTCACCTCTCCTCTCCCTTAACAGAATAGGTGAGGAAAAGAAGAYRGAGGGCTTATGARTCAAGATAAGGAYRGGGAGATTGCTTAAAAATCACCATCACAATGAAAATGGACTCAASTTGGGGAAATTAATTCAAATCACTACCAGTGAATAGGATAATGAAAGCAAATCTTAGAACATCTTCTCCCATCCCTCCAATCTTCCCAGGCTCAACTTCCCTCCCAGCTTCTCTACATTGTCCCTTCAAGCACCAAAGGTGGAAAAGGTATATTTATTGCAGTCAGTTCATCACACTTTCTCTGCCTAACCTTTCTTCTCACTCTCTCCCCTTGTTCAGTTACAGAGTCCCATCCTCCACAGATTTTGCTGATATGGATCTTTCCCCATGAGCTGCAGTTCTTCAGAAACAGGTAGGTTCCCTCCTGTGGGGTGCAGTCCTTCAAGAACATATTGCTGCATCATGGTTCCCCCATGGGGTCACAGATCCTGACAGAAAACCTGTTCTAGTGTGGGCTACTCTTCACGGGTTCACAGGGTTCTCTAGCACTCTTCTCCACAGCTGGAGAGGGCGGGAAATAATTGAAAGGTTTATGAGTTAAGGACAGAGAGATCACTCACTGATTACTGTCACASGCMAAACTGACTTGAATTAGAGATATTAATTGAATTTATTACTAGACCAGCATAATGAGAAGTAAAATAAGACCTTAAAAACACCTTCCCACTAGCCCTCCCTACTTCCCAGCTTCTAACAACTTCTCACAGAAGCCAACCCTGTAGCCCTGCCAGCCATCAA
>NW_026623356.1:189913-204698 GCF_030028575.1 Malurus melanocephalus
TCAAGGCTAACCAAACCCATCATAGGGTAAAAAATGGTAGACTGTCAGTTACAGATCAATACATTTGCAACAGCTGCTGCTGCTGTTAGACTAAAATTGGTATGCATATTTTATTATTTTTTTTCTAAAAGCGATGCCTCTCAAATATCTAAAATGCTATCACTTCTGACAAAATAATTCCCTCTCACATATGCATACATAAACATTTTCTATTTTCTTAACATTTAGAACCTAAGGTACTATCATGAAGAATATTTGCAGAAAAAGGATCATAGTTCAGAAAYGAGAAAATAGAATCATATTCAAGACAGCTGCATGACTGATGACTCCTGGAAAATATGTATTAAGTTCTCAAAAAATCAAGAACTTGAGTCATTAGTAAATGTCAACAGATTCTTTTCAGAAAAGATTTTACAAAAAATATTACCAAAGAAATGTTTTCTTTCAAAATGTGTCACTATTAAGTTTCTCAGTCACCATTTCTGAATGATTCCTTCTTTCTTATTTTTCTAGCCAATAACATCTTGATTAACACTTATAATGAAGGACTTTCCTTGATTAAGAAAAGACTTRGAAATATTCATATTGCAAAACCAAAGTCTCTAATCATAATTTGTCATAACAGGGCATGTTTTGAGACTACAAGGTCATAGAAGATCATGAATTCCAGTGTCTGGCTATGCTACAGAGAAATATGCAACAGGCTTATCTCATTGCAATAGGCATTTTGGATAAAATTCCATCTGGCATATGGTCCCAGCAATTCCCAGCTGGTSCGTGATCCATTGCACAGTCTACAGCAGCCCCCGGTGGGTTAACACTGGGCAGCAAATCAAAAAGCTGCTTTTGGCTTTCTAACACACACTCAACTGCTGAAATTCAGCACATCAGAAGCTGTATGAGTAAGACTCAAAAAGTTCAGCATTAATCAGATGAAAATATAGTTGCAGCAAAGGCACAAAATTATTCATKCTGGCCAGCTGGGAAATGGGACTGATTTATTCTTTATGATCAGAAATTAAGTAAATTCTTGAGTAAGTATTAAGGATAGCAAAGGAGAGTTTTACAGAGATTTAGTGGCATAAACACCAACCTCTTTCTTTGTCACATTTTTCTCCTTAACACCTTGTTTGGATGAAGACTGTCCACCCATCCATGTTGATTTATGTCTTTTTCATGTACTTAATGGGTAGCAAAAGGGAAGGATTTTTTACCATTAGAGATTATCTTCATGATGTGGAAAACTAAAGAACCTTCTTCAAAATTTTGTGAACAGCTTTTACTAGAAAAAAATGAAGTAGTAAAATCTCAAATTTGAAAGTGTAATTAGGTATGTTAAAGTAGTTAATGTCTCTTTCYGCTGGAAGGAAAATATAACTCTTTATGAATAGAGACACCTGGAGTGGGAATTTCAGTTTATTCTTATATGGGTTTGTGTTATGTCTGTGCATCTCTCACATTTTCTTTCATCAGAAAAATAAAATTGGGGCCCTTTGCTTGACGGAATTCTCTCTTTCTCTAGATTTCAAAACTGGAGTAATCAAAAGAGGGAAAAGAAGCTCTTTGTGTTTGCCTCAATTAAAAATTGTGTGTCATTGAAGTATGAACATGAATTCCTGGACTGAATGATTATTTGTTTACCTTACTGTAATTGCTAACTTCGGAACAGAAGATGTCTATCTGTGACTGATTTTTTTTCAATGAAAAATACTAAGGCATCATTAAAATCCAAGAAAACTGCACATGCTGGAAAACAGATGTATAAAAGAGCTATTTGAGAATCTTTATAGTTGAAAAATTTTAGAAATAAAGAAATTCAAAAATTTTTCATTGATATTTATTGCATCTATGAGTATAATATAATTTATTACTATCTGATAGCATTGACTTAGGGAATTTTCTGGATACATAAGACAAATCAAGTTTTATAATTAACAAGAATGAACATTTATTGTTMAATGTATGGGTATGGAATGCTGCAAGTAGCTGAGTATACAAGAYACTCTACACTAAAAATATTTCACATGAGGGCAAAATAAGAATAAGAATTCTCCCCAAAATATCAAGAAAAACACTACTTACTAGATCCATGTTTATGTTTTTATTATATACTTAAAAATTCTATCTATGAAAAAGAATCAATTTGTTTGAGGGGCTGAGATAGCTCGAGCAAAAAGGCAAAAATTGATGATGCTCTMTTTGAAAGATTGTCCAACAGAAGGTGGTTATTGGTTATTGCAGATTTTTAGTTACTTTTTGTGTCACATGGGTAATATCCCCTCAATATTTTGGGTAGGTTACATGTTTTATTTTTTATTCGGTTGTATACAGCTCTAAAAATGTCATGTATGTAAAGAATAAATTTGATCTCAGTTACTGCTAAATAGTCACAGTAATTCCCAGTCAAAATTCAGTATCTACAGTTCTGTCCTCTATCTCCATGAAGCACACAACCCTTCCCACTCACCTTGCCGTATTGTCTCCCCACTTTTGCTCACCCATCTACAAGCCAGCAACATTTTTGTCATCTATTCAAAACTGCAAACTAAATGCTGCATAAGCAAATAAGAAAATTAAGCTTGGCAAGTGTTCTCCAAAGTATGTCACTTAYGAATTTAAACCCAGCGTGTGGCTAATTAGCCCACCATGTTTAAGTTTAAGGAAGGGAACTGCAAAAAAACAAGAGCTATTCCGGCTCTGGYTTCACAAACAGCTGTGTAAGACTGAACTACACCAGGAACACAGACTTACTCACATCTCCATGAGTGGGTGTTAATACCAAATAWTTCAACAAGTCTTTTTTCCCCTTCACTACTAGAAAATTTATACATGATCTGACTTATTTAAAAAAGGATTCTAAAAGTTGCTTAGTTGTAGTGGGAGGTTGTTATTTTTTAAAATAAACCCAGATTTAACTTAACTTATGCAMAATGTTTGTTTTGCTGTTGGATATTACTGATAGTATGAGGATAATRTTGCTGTAGAAGTGTAAACCTGTCAAAATTGAATCCACATGAAGTCTCCACAAGCAATCTGGCRCTAACTCTTCATCTCTGCAGGGAAAAAATAAAACACTCTTGTTATCATCCATTTCTAACTCCATTTCTAACTCTAGCCACAGAACAGCTTGGTTTTTTTCCTAAACTATGATCTTGTTTTTTCCCTTGATGTGAGAACAAGCCCACATGCAGGGCACAGTGGGTCTCAGGCCAGGTGTGTCCCACCTGGTGGGACAGGAGGTTGCTTGAAGTGTGAGCTGGGGAGAGCTGGGGGCAGCTGTGGCAAGGCATGGCATGTGTCACCGAAGTGACAGGRACGTACTTCACATGCCTCTGCACTGAGCCTGGGGATGCACAGTGCCTCTCAAGTGACCCTAGGATTATTCACACTGCTTTACTACTTTTAATGAAAGCCAACACATTTTTTTTTTAACACATTTAATGCTGAATGAGAAAGAACAACTTCTTGGATAGAAAATTGAGACAATTCCCGTTAGCAGATTAGAAGACTGTATTAAATGGAATTTAGTTTAGTGAATTTCTTAGCAAGATAACTTCTGTATATTCAGAAAGGAACTTAATTTCTTCTTACCCCCAACCAAAATGCAAGTATAAGGGTTGTGTTTATGTCAACAAGCYTTGACAATCAATTGTTTTGTCTTCGATTTTTTTCATTGTCTTTAAAGCCTGCACATACTTCCTGAAGTTAGATTCACTGTGGGTGTAAGTGACAGACTGTATTTCTAACTAAACACATTCCCACTGGGAAAAAAAAAAATGCTTTTTGATATCTGAGGACTACTTTGTAACCGATTATAGCATTCTTAGAGTTTCGATCAWGCAGTTTGTTTTTCTAGTAGTTTAGATACGTCTGGTTATGTTTTCTAAAAGAATCACACAATCCCTTTTCCCTCAGTCTGGTAGTCACATAGAGAATGAACTTTGGTTTTAAATTTCATTTCTGGTTTTGGACAGCTTCAAATTTCTTATCCAGAGAAACCACTCTTATTCATAGGTTRTGTCATTGTCAAGCTGTATTTTCTAAGGTGATCCTGTCTCTCCATGATCATCTTCAAACTACTTGGATTATTTGATAAATAACCTCTCCTGTCTGCACACCAGAGGTAACCATTTGTTTTCAAATGGGACTTTTGGTCATTGAAACTCTTATGTAGACTATTGAAGAAATCCAGACAAACCCATGTGATATATTACTTTTTATGTCTTACATTTAGAACAGCAGGGGATTACATCTTGTCATTCTCTTCCCATCATAAAAAAAAAAAAAAAAATCAGAACACTGCTACTCTTCATTTATTTACTGATGTAATTCAGAAATAATTTTGCTGTAATTTACACTCAGAGTATCAGTGTGGCTTAATTATCCATCCAGGTGAATAAACTAGGCAGATATTTTCCAGTTTATATATTGTGATTCTGGATTATAGGTGCTTCATTGGAATAGAGAAAATTATCTGAGTGTTCAGTATAATAGCCAGGGGTGATTTATTATTCACAGAATTTT
Source organism: Malurus melanocephalus (assembly GCF_030028575.1). NCBI lineage: Eukaryota > Metazoa > Chordata > Aves > Passeriformes > Maluridae > Malurus > Malurus melanocephalus. Next base: position 194,438 of record NW_026623356.1, read on the forward strand.
TATACAGTATTCTCTTTTTACATTATGAACCTGAAATTCAAGAGCTAAGTAAATTTTAGTCAAAGTGAAATGACAATCTGTAGAAAAAAAATGCTTCCAGCTTGCTTATATGAATATCAGTCTTCAAAACTTCTTTAAATAAAAGAAAAAGCTGAGTTCATTAGCTCTTTACACTTAGACTAAGTTTAAATAGGTAGACATTTTCTTGTATTTTTTCATTTTATTCCATGGCAACAAGTATAGATAGATGAAAAATTATTAGCTTTGCTCAAAGAGGTTGGCCACTATGAACTAAATAGGGCAGATGTAACTAAATTAAACTGCTCATTTCAGATCAGTTATTTCACTATTTTAGWATTAATTTCAGTTTATGAATCAGCTACATTTTGGCCACTTGCTGAATATTTGCCATTTATAGTGAACACAATTGATTGCTCCAAATGGGGACTAATGAATGAAAACCACTGAACCACAAATAAATAAGATGGATATTTTTATCTCCAAAATATTCCCTTTGCATACCCAATACTTATCTAAATAAAGAAGAATTGCTGTCAGCTTTTAAATAGCCAAAGCATTCTATTTCTCATTGTGAACTGGTCRGTTTATATCCAACAAAGGCACTCAGTGCTGACGAAGGATTTACAAATACATGTTTTGTGTTGTTTCACTATCTAAAACATCAARCAGATTCCTGAATGATRGGTTTATGCTTATTGATTCTTGTTGCATGAGATATTACCCTGTTATCAGTTARAAGACACCTTTTGCTTGATGAAATGCAATGGTTTCTAATCTTTCATTTGTTGTCTACCAGAATTCTTCTGAGAGAAACAGAAATAATTATTTCAGGATCAAAGAAACACCAAGCCAAAAGTAGAAGTGAGAATGTTGKTGTGTTACCTAGCAGTGTAATGGAAAATATTTTTAAAATATTATAAATCTGGCAGGATGGGGTGCGAATTGCATTTTAAGACCTTATTTATCCATTAAGCTATGAAAATAAAARGAGACTCCATTTTTAAAATGCAAGTCATTACCTTGATAGGAAGAAACTGTGAAAATATTAATTAGCAGTTCCATACTGGAAAAAAAAAAAAGACAAGACTTCTAACACAGTGCAAAAGGTTGTACCTGAGATGGAACTACTGTGTGTGTGGAACTACTGGTCTATTCTAGTAGAGGGAAAAAAAAATAATTAAAAAAAAAACAAAAAACAAAAAACAATCAAATTACTTGAAATAAGAAAGAATAAAAAAAAAGAGTAGTCATTACCACTTAAGGCATCCTAACAAGACTCTGAACAAACTCTTGTGATACCAACAAAATCTCCCTCGAGTGTGCTTTGTTAAAGTGAAGGTGATTTGAATATATGAATTATCCTTAAGCACTCATTGAGTCCAAAAATGATCCAGGGCCAAAAACTACTTAGTATGRACTCCATCAGTCTGCCTCATAAAGKTTTATCCCTRTTGGGGTAAGATAAATAGGYTTTACAGACAAAATTTTCAYGCCACYTGCCCTCAGAGTCTATGATAATTGTTATCCGTTCTTTATGTAACCCCTCAGACACTTTCAGCATCCTCATTCCCAAAGTATTACACCACTGTCTTCTATCTGCACCATTTGATACTTGGAAGAAATGTTTGGTACTCACAGACAGTTGGAGTTTCTGGGTTTGTGAGAATAACATAGACTGGTGGTGTAAAAGTTTTCCAAGTCTGAGAGAATCAGCAATGCAATCTTTATCAAGTAATACTTAGTCTTGACTTCTGCTTCTACAGACAAAGCTCATGATTTGTAATTCAGACATTAGAGGATGAAAAAAATCCTGCTGGCAGAGATGCAGAAAAAAATTGCATATTGGTTGGGTTTCAAACCTTTTATGGAAAATTACCTCGTATCTCATTCTTTATAGAAACTATTCTCATTAAGTTTGGAATCTGTTACTTAGATTATTGGAACAGCCATAACTTCCTTGTAAACATGAAGACAATAACAAATAAACAGTTTTTCAAGCTGTTGAAACACCAAATGAAGCCTTACAGAAAGGAAGGAGTAAGGGCATATGAATGATTCAGACACCACTAAATCAGGAAAAAAAAAAAAACAAACAAACAAAAACCAAACCTTGTGGCCTTGTCATATCTATACCAATGGTATCCCCAAACACATTGTCATGTTTCAGAAATTGCAAGCAGAACATTCTTGACCTTAACTTCAGCACAAGAACTCTTAAATGCTTCTGAGGAATACTACCTACATTTTCAGTGAATGATCAGTAAACTCTTTTATTTAGTATTTTAAAGCGATGCTAAAAATTTTACTCTGGGAGCACTTCCATATTCTGCTTCAGGTGCAAGATACCATAATCCCTTTGGGGTAGAGAAGGTACATTTAATTCACAGCACTTTTATCCTGCTTGATTTCAACAGCTTTACAYTGATATTCCCCTGAAGCATTTCTTTTGTTTGCTTGCTCCTGAGCCTTGCTGATACTGTAGCAGGTGCATCTCATAAGGCCACTACACTTGAGAGATAATGATATAAAAAATTGGAGGTAGACTAACTGTAGTTTTGCAGGGAGAAATAAAGGTTAACACTTCTCTGAAGTGATCTTTCTGGTCGTCATCAAAAAAAAAAAAAGGAAAAAAAAACATTCTTCTTGATGGAAAGCTTTCTGATAGACACCTGTAGTTCTTCTGTCAATCTTCCCAAGATTTTGGGGCTAAAATTATTTTTGCCTGCGTTTAATAATAGCAGTGTCCATCAAGAAGCAGTGTGACAGCTCAGTGGGCATAAAAAGTCAAAATATCTTCCAAAGCATTGTTGAATTCACTAACATTTCATTTTTATAGTTGTGTGAAGAAAGAGACAATGAATACTTTGAAAGGGTAGGTATTTTCCTGAAATAGTTATTGCTGTAGACAGCAATGCCATCTGTTTCAGTAGTTGCAGAGTGGGAYGGAGAGTGTCCTACCAAAAGAAAAAGACTAAGAGGTTCCTGCAACATTAAGACGCATTTGGGCAGATTTCTCAAAGTAGTACACAAGAATTTTATGAGTGAACAGCCGGTTACGTATAATTTTCAATACTTTGTCAGATCTCTAGGGACTGGTTCACCTTTCTTAGTGCAAATGTCTTTGCTTATTCATTACTAAATGGAGGCTTCATAACAACTGACATTGTGCTGTAAAAAAGTTCATGAAAGTGCCAAGACTCTAACGTTTTCAGAACTAAGGAGATTTTTTTCTGAAAGTTTATATTGAATTATTTATTTTAAAAAGCAGTGTTGTCATCAGTATAATGAGTAGTCTTAAGTATTTTCAGAAAAACAGAAACAACATTGCACAATGTTGATACACAATTTCTGTATATCTTTTCATATCTATTTGATTGCTAATTCAACCTTTACTCACAATTCATTCTACAATATTCATTAGAATAAGTTATTGATATGTGGGGAAAATATTCGCTAAATTGCTTATAAATTAAATATAAATTATTATGTTAGGGTTTATTATAGTATATGTGATGCTTATTATGTATTATATGCATATTTTATAGATACTGTTATATTAAGTCTTATGTCTGTAGATAAAACAGAAATCTGAAGTAACTATTGTAAATGTATGATGGAATGACAATTTCTTAACTAAATACTTGACACTTCATCAGTCAATAATTATTTTCTGCCTAAAATATTTGCATTATATATTTCTTAATTTCTAAATGCTGTTTTTCAGTAGTCATTACTGCATAAATTTAATCCAAAAAAGTGTTTGATAATGAAACATTGATACCTTTTAGATTCTGATAGATATAATTTATATATTTATCAGTCTTGTTTTATTGCTTKATATACTCCTGGTTTTGAATAAAGTATCTTATAAATGCAGTGTGTTTGATAAATACATAACAAAGAAATAAGATCAAAAAGAGTCTGCAACACCAGAAGAGTTTCTGGCAAGAATATCAGTGTTTAGTGTGAAGAGGAAAGCAGTATATGGAATTATACTGCCAATTTCATCCTACATTTTCAAGCACCCCATGAATAACTGGCTTTGAAATAAAAAATGAAATCATCTGAATAGCAATACAAAAACACAGTACGTATCCGTATATTAGGTGAACCAAAGAAATGCAGTTCATTTGAGTGTATCCCCATTTTTCTGTGTATCTCCATATTTGGAGAGAAGTAATCGGCACTCCTATTTCCTTTTCCAGTACATTTGAAAACTATAAATCATTCAGCTATCTCCACAATCATTCCATGCATATTTAACTTCTGCATAATCAACCAACTCTAGAAACATATTTAATCACAATAGCATCAGTTGTATAGCATAGGTAGGGTAAGGCATTGAATATTTCCTGCCAAAGGAAGCTCTCTGGAAAGAAACATTGTCACCTGCAGCAACAAGGACATTTTAAGACTGCAGTCTGTCTCATTATTGCCTTATTGATAACACCTCTGTACTTAAAAACTGAAAGTGCTTCTAAGTGTCATAATGTGCTGCAAAACYTTCCTTGAAAGGAGAGAAAACAAACCAGGAAAGTTTAAGGCTGAGCTTTATAGGATGGTGGGTTACAGTTCCGTTTACTCACTCACCTGCAACGAGGTCTGCACTGAGCATAGACTTGATGGCCAGTGATATCCTGCATCATTGACATACCATCTTGCCTCTAAGCTGGTAGAGGATAATGTCTTAAAATAACTAAATATATGCAAGTTGGTTTTTTTTTTGTTTTTTTTGTTTTTTTGGGTTGTTTTTTTTTTTTTTTTTTTTTTTTTTTTGGTGGTTTTGTTTTTTTTTTCACAAACAGCTGCTTAGAATTTTACAATCATACAATCACCTGTTAGTTTTAAAATGGCATGTGGAAACTGCTAAGGGAATCAACAGAGAAAATATAGAAAACATGGTGAGATGAAGCTTATAAAATTCTGAGAATCCCACTAAATTTCTCATTTCTAATAGAGGTCCAGGATTACTTCAGTTGCCCTATGAATCCATATTGGACATCCATAGGTGGGCAAAGGAAGATATCCTAGAATAACTTTCTCAAGTTTAAGTACAGGATTCAGTTATATGTGAGTAGGTATTTTATGCCATTTTAAATAAATCTGAACATCCTGCTTAGCATTCACTTGTTGCTCCTCCTGCTCAGTGCCTTGACTATTATTTCTGCCCTGTGCCATCTCTGCTAGACCTGTGTTTATGTCTTGGGTATTCTAAGACATAGAATATGACAAGAGAGTATTAAAAATGTACTTGMAAGTAAACATCAAAGTCTTGGCCAGTTTAGTTCTAAACACTTAAAATTTTGGGAGTAGACTATATACAGGGAAAAAAAATAGAAAAGGGAAAAAAAAAAGAGGGAAACTTAATTACACAAAGAGCTTCTGGAGCAGACCTTAAGAAGCTGAAGGCCAAGGCAGACCCTGTTGGTTCATTATACTAGGTCAGTGAAACAATCCTATTAAACAATCTGAAAAATAAATAATCTTTCACAGCATAAAGAAAAAGATTCACTCTCTGATTGTCCAAAAAGGACTCAAAGTTAAGTCTTTCCTAGCTCYGGAAAACAGTATTCATAGAAATTATGCTCCCCAGTAAAATGTGTAAGTATTTACAGGGAAAAGGGAAGGTGGGTGGGATTTAAGAAAATGCTTCATAAAACTGGCAAACATGRAATCATACAGATGGAAAATTTCAGGCATATTTCTATCTATTAAGCTSATAGAGAAGATCTAGAAACTGTACTGCACTGGGACATGCAATGTTTTTGTGGCAAACACAAATGGCTCAAAACCTGTTTTTTATCCCATGATGAATGCCTMTGATGCTTTCTATACATCAAATTACCTTGATCTTCACTAAAATTGCAAACAAAAAAACACCCCMAAATCCAAATAATTTTCATATTCATTGTAATGAGTTACTGTGAMATTTTTGTATGTCCCTCACTGGTTGAACAATTTTCACATCCATGAATATTCATATAAAGATTGACAATATTTTTTTATTTTCTGCAGTCATTATGAGTGCTTTCTGAGTATTAAAATGTGATATACTTCTGCTGTGTAGTACTAATATAAAGCTTTTAGAATGGCATTAAGCTAATTAAACTTCCAGTGTCCCTATTGAAATTAAATGTGTGACTATTCTCCTCTTTTGATGGTAACTGGAACATAAGGGTGGGATTCATATGCCTTCCCGTAAGGGTAGGGTTCACAGGCATCTCACCTCATCACATTTCACATGCTGCAGTTTAAGGAGCTCCTAGGTGATTTCTGGCAAATAGAAACACTTAGGTGTTGCAAATAACAATTCTTAGTGGCAGTATTGTACTGGAGTCTGGCTAACTAAACTCTGCAGGTGTGAAAATGATAAGTCAGCATACAGAAAATAATTTTGTCACATAATTTACAATGGAATGCGGYATAGCTTCCTATCTTGTCTTTCTGTTCTTCATTTTTTTTGCTTTAAGTACATCACAGTGAGGTATGAAAAAAATCAATATATTTGAGATGACTGCAGGAGGCTAAAAATGATGGCATGGAAGACATAGATTTCTAGATTGACAGCTGGAGAATAACCACTGAAATATCTAATGGCACCAGAAATCCAGCTTTCGATAAAAAAACAAATATGCAACTCCCGAACAAACAAATTTTGTATTCCAGTTCCAAGAGAAAAGATTTAATTAAAATACCTTAATCCATGTAGCTCCAATTTAGGTGATAGTTACAGACATACCCTTCAGTTAGTAGAACCGCTAATTGTGGGATGCAATTTCCAAGTATATTACAGTAGGCATGAATGAGAAGCCAGGTGTGATAATATGCATAATATACATTGTTGTAAGTCAGCTGTGTTTAAAAAGCTTAATTCCATTCATTTCTGCATTTTTCAAAGTCAAATTTAATARTTCAGTCATTAAGAAGCTAAAAGTTCAATTCATTTGCTTCAAAACATGCTCCTGAGAAGTTCTGGTGCTGTGATTCTGTCTAACCTCTGGCTGATGCTCTGTTAAGATATGAATACTAAATTAGTGTAAGGAGTGGTGCTTCAACTTCCGTATGGTTTCTCAGCTATGAACAACAAATTATCCATAATTAATGGATAAAGAGACATCAAATRAAAGAAAAAGCAAACCTATAGCCAAATGATTCTGACATTCTCCTGAAAACACAGACAATCCTTGATCTTGTTCTTTCTTTCTATTATTTTTTCATTTTTAAAAGAAGTATAGCAAAGAACAAATAAGCAGTCTTTAGAGCAGAGGGTAGAATTCYCATCTTCATAGCCAAGTGAAATATACTGTCTCCAACTTCATGAATTTTCACATTTCTTGCTGATTAGTAGCCTAATTTGGACTAAGGGCATTCTAATACTTATTAATATATTTTCTTGCTAGTATTATTTTAGCACTTATATTAAACAGTCAGTAAATAATATTACAGGAAACAGTCTTTGTASGACTATTTATGCACATATGCTAAGTAGTGAAAATGTAACAATCTAGAAAGCACTTTCCTATTTCAATGCTCTGGAATCATGCTTGTTGTATATCTAGCCCAGCAACTCACAGCTGTATGGTCACTTCACAYTAGAAAAAGGGTAAATTAGACATTATCTTTCTCAGTCAACCAGCAGAAAGATGGTAAGAATGACTGATGAAAGAAATACTCTACTTGGGTTGATGAAAGAAATATTTTACTTGAGTTCAAATTTTTGCAGGAATGGAGAATATAGATTTCAAAATGTGCTGGGTYTGTCTTGGATGGAGTTAACTTTCCTCATAACAACCGGCATGGTATTATGTTTTAGATTTGTAACTGAAACAATCATGAAAACACACCAATGTTTTGTTATTGTAATTTAATTAATAATATTAATATATGGGACAGTGCTTTCATAGCATTGTGCCTTTCTCACTTTCTCATACTGCCCCCTTCCAGAAGAGTATTGAATGCCATATAAAATCATTAACAAAAAAGGATGGACAGTGTTTGTCTTTCTAGGTAGTTTTTTGCTCAGAGACTGGCTGGGTATCAATCTTCTTGTGAAAGGCAGTGATTRATTATATTTACACAATTTCTTTCTTTATTCCTTTTCTTTCACTTTTGAATGGTCTTTATATCAATCCATGAGTTTTCTCATTGTTACTTTTCCTATTCTCTCCCTCATCCTACTGTGGGTACYACCACTCAAACCTCCTCCTTTTCTCGCTCTACAGAACTAGAGCCCCTGATAAGAGCCAAGAGGATGTACCTCAGAGATAATATTGAGCAAAGAAAGAARAGAAAAAAAGGCCACCCTGTCATGCACTGGTTTTGTTACTTCCACTGATGTTCCTGATGAAGAGTCCTATCACACCCAAGAGAAGAATTGAATTTCAGAAATGATTCTCACAAGCAGGCTTTGTTTAGTATCACAGCTTGTAGAACACAACTTCTAAAGACCTCAGATGCTTCTAGAAATGTTAATCAGGCTTGAAAATGTATCATCTAATGAACTTAATTATAGTAATTTCTACTGCTTTTCTGCTATATTTATTTATTTATTTGTTTGCTTAATTTGTTATCATTTTCTTAATTCCTACTGAGGCTGTAAGAATGTAACAGCTGGTGACATTTGTGTTTGAGTCCATATCCTTGTATTTTTATCAGCCAGAGTAGTAAGCCTAATGATTCATTTCTCAGTCATATGTATCCAGKACACGAAGTCCAGGATCCAAAGATTAGCTTGAACCAGCATCATGTCTCCATCTGKAAACTGTTCATCTTCTATGAACTGGAAAGCAAAAAAAATTCATGTTGTATTTAGACACTGTTCACTAACATATCTTGTAATCTTATTTCTGTAGTCCTCATTATTTTTTATTGGACATAAATAAAGGGACCTCGACATGAATTCCTTATTATATAAAATATTCAAGACTCGAATTTCTATCTAAWTTTTTTTGTTTATTTCTCCATTACCTTTAATCAAACTGGACTCAAGGAAGTAGGATTACCTCACTKMCATTTTGKTTTTTTTKGGKKTTTTTTTGTACTTTTTATTTTCACTATGTATAACTTAGTGCTTAAGGAATAAAATGGAATTCCCAACCTGAAATAAAATGTTTTCAATGTTGACTTGATGCAAAACTTTTTCTCAATTGCAAAATCCCAACACAAGTGGTTCAGCTGAATTTTCTCCCATGTTATTTGGCTATAGTGAATAAGTCTCTTTTTTCATGTATTCTTAACAGTCTGACACAAGYAATAATAATAATAAATGACACTAAAATTAAAATTATGTTTTCTGAACTTTGCACACACAGTAACTGAACATATGACACAACATCATTTTAACCACATACATAAGAATAAACTTAACGTTCTTCTCAAACAAAATAATAATTTGGAGGCAAGATGAATGATTTCGGTAAGGAAACATAGATTAGAAAGAAGAAAAAAAAAAAAAAAAAAAAAAAACTCTAAACTGAAATGACTCCCGAATTTAATAAAACATATGCATTGATTTTCTGAATGAGACAACATTTTTAAAAGGAAGCAATTAAAAAAAAATAAGTCAACATGGTTTAGTTACTAATATTGAAGTTCTAGTTACAGTGAGGGACACTTTGTTAACACAGCTATATTCTGTCTTCTTCTCATATCTGGGAGCTCTCACCTATATGTAACTAGATCTGCAGAGTACTTATAACGGATCAATAAAGGATGCAGAGGGTTGCATAGGAAATAAGGTTTGTGATTCACCTTYCCAAAGTGTTTCTGGAGTGTTCTAAAAGCATCTCATGATCAGCTTAATAAATGGGTATCTACAGTGGGATCAAATTACCCAACATGCATCTGGTGAAGTTTCAGGTATTATAAGATATCAAAGTTATCTGCACAGCACTACTTGGAACCTCGGTAACACATTCAGCATTCTAAACAGCACACAGTTGGTCACTCACAATGACCTCAGATATTTAAAGTTTCACTACATGCTTATTTTTTTTATGGCCAAATCTCAGCCTTCATGCTTATTTTAAAGTGAGCTGAGATACCAGGTATGGCTGAGATAGATAGAGAAAATTTTCTTCACTGAAGCCTGTATGGATCTGTGTTTTGGACGCATTAATAAAACAGGGTCCGTAACAGCAGCAGTGTTTTTTGTTATTGCTGTAAAACATCCGCACTTTTCCCACTCTGCCCCCTCCACTGGACAGGCTGGGGGGATGCACAAGAAGTTGGGAGGGAAAAA
>NW_026623356.1:205709-237279 GCF_030028575.1 Malurus melanocephalus
GAAAATATTAGCACAAAAAAGGTGCATACAATGGTGTGTTTCAGAAAAGGAAATCTTGATAATCATATTTTAAAAATCTCTAAAATAGTAGTTGTATGTCTGGGTTGTTCTACATCCTTTCTCCTCCAGCTGAAAGACAATTATATGAGAGATCAATTTGTTGCTGGACCTACCACAAAGGAATACAAGTTCTTGAAGTGGATATATGCAGAATGTGACTGTTTCCAAAACTGATGCTGGAGAGGATGTGTGAAAGTGAGGGTTCTTCTTTCACAGCACCTGGAGAGGTGCTGTGAAAGTGAGGGTTCTTCCAGTTATTAGAAGAAGTTATCAAATTTTTCCTGAGCAATGGTTTTTAGCAGACTCCCATCACAATGGATCCCATGTTAGTCTGTGCATTGATGCTGAATTTTAAACTTTTGCCTGGTTTACTGTTCCATTGCTAGGCAAAATTTCATGCATTCTCGCTGTTTTCTCAAGTAAAGGTTTTGTTTCCCTGATGACTTTCCACATGTGCTTTTTAAAAATTTTCTGTCCATCCCTGTAATCCCAGAGGTCATAGCAYTGCARCTATTCYMTGACAYCTAATTMCTAATTCCACGTTCCCTATGTGYTGTGCATGAGTACACAGGCATTTCAGAGAGGAATGCAGAGGTGATGAGTTCCTAGGAAATGCGTGAGAGTCTTTGCCATTGTGCTGCCATCACTACTTTATTTACACAGATAACTTCAGGTAGGCAACTTTCAGTCTTATTTTGTTCAACACAAAGTGACTCTTGACCACATTGCCCTGTGATTCCATGGCTGCCAATACTGTCTACGACTTCCTGCTGTATGGGTTGTTGTCTCCCACCTGTATCCTTCCTACCTAAAAGCTGTCCTCCCCATGTGAGTGGATCTGCTGGCAAAAATCCTTTACTCTTTCTTGGCTAAGTGGAACCTGACTCTTCCTGGCAATCCTCAAAGGATCCCTGAGTACAGTGTTGTATGTGATTACTGCAGTATGAAATTTCCTGTAGATCTAATATTGAGATACAAATCAAGAAGTCAARTAAAAYAGGTTTAGGACATCTTATTTACCTYTGAGCTTTCACTAGAACTCRGAGTACAGGTTTGTTTATAGAYTTTATTAAAAATGATCTGATAACAAAACATACCAGAGGAAACATCTGGCTGTTGTGTTTTACTCTAACTTCGTTAAGTAATTAAAGATGCAATAGTACTGAAGTCAAGATTAGTTCATATTAAAGACTGAATCAACAGGTAAATAAGTTCAAACTATGAAATGATCAAATTAATGCTGAAAATGATCAAATGCAAGTCTGAGATTGACACTAATAAGAAGTATTTTCTGTGTAACATTTTTTAAACATTAAAGGCAGGAACAGATTTTTTTTTGCAGGTTTTTCTTTCATAGTAGTCTATCTCTTCTTTTAATCAATGCAATGAGTATCTGAAACTGGTTGTAGACATACTTACAACATAAATGTCAATTCTTTTCTTCAACACACCCCATGACAACCTGTTGCATAGAAAAAAAACCTGTTAAAAAAGAAATTAAAAGGAAATAAGCAGAGTGCTAATTGAGAATAATTGTCAGGAAAATATTTCTCTAACCAGAACAGCAAATAATTAAATAATTTTCTAGATTATTATATGAAAAATTGAAATGTAGTTTTTCAGAAATTTCTCTGAAGAAAGAATTCTCAGAATTCTCTGACCTGCCTTTGTTTCTACTGATAGTGCAAGTTTCCTGAACGGACTATTGCCTACTCAGGGCATTTACATAACTCATTTCCCTTCATATTATATATTCAATTATGCCTCAGTCACAGTATCTGGAGACACTTTTTATTTGGAAATATGGTCAGTAGTGTTGTTATCTGCCCTTARCATAATAATGGTGAAGAGAACATCAGTTAAGATTGTGGGAGATCTGATACTGAAACAAAGAACCTTTTGATACAGGATTTCGTTTCAAAATTTGTTAGATAATTTTTTGCTGACTGGTAATCCCTTCCTTACTGTTGGTAAAGTCAAATCATCTTSAGGTAAAGAAGGCATCATTTATGGAAAAACAAATTGAAAGAGGAATGTCATGGATTAAATCCTCAAAGGATCTAAGGAATTGCCTCTATTTTAATCATGATTCAGGCATTTCATTCATGTATTTCTCTGAGGGGAAAAACCCCACAACCTTGAAGTAGATGAAGAGTAGCATGGTTATGGATAAAGATCTCGGATCTTCCTGCTTCCCCRCCAGCAAAGGGGTTCAACAATGAACTACAGAAAATTATTTTTATTTCTCTATGTACAGCATTTCAGTTTCATCAGGGAGGATACAAAACAGGACCRTCATATTTAAGTGCTTTCTTTATATCTCTTAAAACTTGCCGGAGGTGAGCCTGTGCACTCTGATTCCTTTTCTTTTATTATAAGGCAGGCCTAAACCCCAAATTCAACTTCTTTAACAAGRTCTTTCACAGACAAAAATTTTCACATTTTTCCCTATTATTCTATCACAAACCTAGCTCAGAATACTGATTAGAAATTTCAGAGAATTGAGAGATATTTCTAGATACTAAATAATCTGATATTGTTCATATATTTGGAGCAACAGAATTTCCCATTGACTCTCYTTAGAGAATATATTATTGATAAACTGGAAGCACTAAATCTTCCCAAATAGGTGTTAAGGGGTCAAAAATCATGTATGATTCTCTACGTTGMAGTAGAATAATCATCCTCATTCCATTAAATTCTGTGCAAGCCCAGATGCTTAGGGTCTGGATATGGTAATATCTAAATCACACATAGTCAGATGCCTAATCTTATCTGTCCAGTCTCCTCTGATATGCAATATGCATTTGAACYGAAGTACAGGGCTGATAGAGAAGATACAGGACTTGCAAAAGACTTATATTCTTCTGAGATACCAGCCAGAAGCAAAGGATGACAAATGGCACTAAATATTTATGCTTAGGAGTTGTGTCCACTCCAGAGAATGTTATTCAGCCTCAAAGTTATAGAAAAAAAATGTTGTCCATGTGTAGGTACCTTTATGAGAGCAAGTTTGGCCAACATTTCAATTCACCTTGAACCAGAAGCAGACATTTCTATTTGATCACTTGATTTGCTCTCTAAAATCTGTTCTTCATACTGATAAAATCTGTAAGTAGGAGGCTGAGACCTAGCTCTTGATTAGAAACCTAAATGAGGAATTTTAATACGGAGCTTCAATGAAATACACATTGCACAGAGCCATTCCAGCTACTTTTTAATGTTGTGAGACAGCCACATAGGGCTGATAGATTTGGCATGGGTACTACAAAACTCTTMTCTCAGGCAGGATGTGCTGATTAATCTCAAAAATTATTATATTCTATTGTACAAACAATTATATTCAGCCCACAGATATGCATATCTGAAATTGCTACCATAGTCATAGCCAGACACTCCTACAGAATGATTAATCTGCTGTATTTTAGAAGCCAGCTTCTGGATGAGATTAATTAAGACCTGTAAGTGCATATTAGCTCTTATATGCAGATATCTACATTTTGTTAGATAAATCCCTTCCCAAGTTAGGAAGTCTTGAAAGGATCACTGAAGGAGTCTATGAAAATTCAGTACTTCCAAAATTAATAATGTTTGCAAATTCAAAAGTTAATTAGGTACTAAAAAGTCAAACCTTAACACTTTATTTCGTACTGAAATTAAATGTCCAACATATTTTTTAACTATAGAATCACCTCTATACAGTCAGACATTTGCAAATTATCTGTGGTCTCAATTTTTCTTAACAATTTTCTTTCTTTCTTTGTGAAAAAAAAAAAGGAAGTTGAAATTTGTCTTAAGATCATGATTATTAAAGTAGTCAGTCTGCACAACTAATCAATCCTTGCAAATGGCTAATTCTGATGCAGGTAGGAGGATAATGACTTTAGTGACTTGCCAAGAAAATCATCAGTTATAACTTCATCACCAGTTCATTGTTCAGCTCCACAAAGTGAAAACCTTCTGGATTTTTCTTTAATGGAGACAAATGATTCTTTAGAAACCTCTGGATATATTTTATTCTATCACTTATCACACAAAAGTKTTCACTTTAATTGAAATTCAAGATTGGTTACTTACATTCTATTCTGTACCTTCATGATGTAAATTTTAGTGCATRTTAATGTTAGCAAAGATTACAGTGCTACCATATTCCTGACATAAGCAAACAGTAGCAACAGGCAAATAGGTTTTTTATTCATTTAGAAATTATTTGTTAATGCATACAATATAGTTGTTATTATATATACTTAACAATAATACATTTGATAATATATTAAGATATATATGGATATAATATATATTATACACACACATAATATATTTTGATATAATACAATAACATGATAATATGTATTATTAAATATTATAATAAACATAATGAAGATAATATAATCAATATAATAAAATATAATATATAAAATAACATAATATAGTTATATAAAACAAAGCAAACATATATTAAATTAATAACTTTGCCTGCTACAGTAAAAAAGTACACCTAAAGACACAGAAATGTGTCAACAAAATAATTATTGTTTTATCAAGAATCATTTGCCAGAAGAGGAACATAGGTGTTTCAGTTTTGGTGGATATGATCAGTTGTAGAAATTKACTAAAGAGCACTGTGTGCCTGAGCACTAATGCCTGGAAAGGATTCAAGACTATGCTGATGAGAGTGAACACCTGTAAAAATTTAAAAAATCATGCTGCCTATCTGTAATAATACCAAGTAAATTTTTTGTAGCACTCTGATTATTTAAGAAGGAAATATTTAACAGAAAAATAGAATTTGTGATATCAGAAAAAATAATCAAAACAGAATGCTAAGCAAGTACTGCAATATGAAACTTATGTATTCAGATTTCAAAATGTTCATTATTAAAAATTTACAAGGCATGCAATGTCTTATACAATCATCATTGATGTAAAGATCGTTTTGTATACTTGACTGGAGGGGAAAATTAGTTAAACAGAAATAGCAAAACACAATTGCAAGGATCTTTAACAGAATTTGAAAACACAGTTTAGTGACATCTTTAGGTAGACAAACAATCTTTTTTTCTGTAATATTTTCTTTTTAGTCTGTAAGAAGAAAACAAATCTCATCAGTTTGTGATAAATTCAGAAATGAAACAAAATTTCCTACTTTATAATGTCATTTCCATTTTTCATAAAGCCCACTTGCTTCTTCTATTTTTTTTTTTTTTTATTTTTCGTTTTTTTTTTTTTTTTTTTTTTTTTTTTTAATGATACCTTTTTTTTTATTGTCTTGGGTATTGTCAGTTTTCAATTTCCAACTTACACTCCTTCAGACTCTGATGAAGGCTTGTGGTTCTTTGTTTCATGTATTATTGACAATAAAACAAAATGTTATCCACTTCCAGATGTTGCCTCCAAAGGAGAAAAAACAGCAGCAGTTCTTTCTATGAAAAAATGAAATATTTCTGTTAGGTAGTTGTCTCATAAAGACAAGTATTCAATTGCAAGTTTAAGAAAGAGGCTTTAGGGAATGGAAGAATTATCATACACTGGATGAATCTATGAACTAAAATCCTCAAAGACATTATAACATTTTAAAAGAAAGAACTCAGCTGATCAGTACAGACACAAAACTCTTCTAGACTAGGATGGCCAGACAGCTAGACTACCTTGAAGCTACTGTGAAATGCTTCACRAAGCAAGCTGGCACAAATAAAAAACTTTGTAGCAGATAATGAGAGCTGAGGTTCCCGTGGGTTCCTATCTAGGCCCCCAAAAAAAGGCCATGTAAAAATCCCTTTAAACACTACCAAGAATATTCTCTTCAGCTCAGCAGACTAATACAGATGTAAGGAAAGCCAATGTCTTTGAACAACATTTGGACTAATGATTCAAAWTGAGTTATATCCACAATTTCAAAACTCCACAAACCTCTTTATTAAAGATCCATGACTCAATATATGACAAGCAGAACTGTTTACTCCTTAAGATAATGCAATTAATTGCTTTCTACTATGAAAACTTTCATGCTCAAATATATTGCTGATTTTTTTCTGCTACACTGTGTGACAGTTTGTTTTCGGGCTTCTGTATGTGGATTATCTGTAAGAGATCTGATAAGGGTGCATAAGAAATTTTTGATTGAAAATTCCATATGGCACTAYATACATGCATAATAGGATGCATTGAAAATGCCATGTGACATTATATACATGAGTAMTAGGTCGTATGTGCATGTATAAATGCATCTTGGGAGAAAAGAAAAAAGTTAGTATTCCCACATTAAAGGATTAATAATCATTGGTGGAAGAAATTGGATGTGAATTAGTGGTATCTCTATGATGAGTTTTCAGAGGTACAGTGGCAGCCATGCCTTTCCTAATAACAGAAAATCATAAAGTTAATTCTAATGCACACTGAAAAAAAATGAATTAATTCTACTGACTTAACCCTTTAATGGATTTTTTTTTCTTATTAAGTGTCCTTAATATGATTTACTTTAATGMATTTTCAAAATAGTTGAAATTAAATCATATTAAGTTTATT
Organism: Malurus melanocephalus; assembly: GCF_030028575.1. Lineage (NCBI taxonomy): Eukaryota > Metazoa > Chordata > Aves > Passeriformes > Maluridae > Malurus > Malurus melanocephalus. The sequence continues at coordinate 212,295 of NW_026623356.1, forward strand.
CTGAAACTAAATGAGAATGCCTACCTAAAGATCTTACGTAGCTTAATTACCCCATATAAGTATCATAGTTCCTGTGTAGACACGGTCTTATTTTGAAGGTTAAATTTTGGCTGTTAATGTTGGTGTTGGTTTGATATTTTTACTTATTGAGTAAGGCAAGTTCACATGTTCATCTGTAAAAGCAGTGAAAATCTCTGAGATTTTAAAGGTAAAAAGTTTGTAAAAAATATGTTCTTACTTAGCTTGGAGTAGGAGGTCCTTGGAGGAAATTCTTGCCTTTTTGAAGTCARAATTGTGACATTGACCTCAAGAGGATTTGCAATTTTGTCTTGTATTTAGAAGTTATTCATTTAAGTTTCATATTAGAAAAATTGTTAACTAATCATTTCCTTTCTTAAAAACTCTTCATTTACCTTAAGAATTGTTAATCTTATAAAACATCAGCAGCAACAGTACAGGTTACAAAACCTRCAGTTTGTGCAATTCAACAAACAAAAGATTAAGAAATGATATGTGAAAACAGCTCACTGTAAGATAATCTTCAATAATGTGATCATATGCTTCCCTTTTCTAAGAAAACTATTTTATATTTATTTCTATTTCCCATAGTTCCAATATTGACAAATTGTAACACATAATGCAAGCAGTTCAAACACATAATTTCCTAAAGTATAATTTCTGCAATGTATTACTACAGTARTTTCAGTACTGTTTGACAGCTTTACAGAGCATTGAGTGCTCAAATTACTCTGCCAATCCTGAACAATATTATGCCTTTTTCTCATTCTCAGTTTCTGAGCCCCAGTAAAAAGAAAGGAAAGCAAAAAATTGACCACTGATTTTAGGAGATAGGACCTGCATCTTTGAAGTACTACACCTATTTACATTGACTGATTTATCAAAGGCTATCATCAAGCTCTGCTGGCTAAAGATTTCTCCATGTATAGCATTATATTTTTTATTGAGCACACCGACTTTGTCTAGGGAGAATTTAATCTCAGTCACAACACCTTTACTCTTCCTCAGGTTCTATCATGATCTACTGCATTTAATAATTCCTTAGTAAGGTATCCTACCAGAGAGTATTCCTGAGCAACTACTAATTCTGCTCTTTTTGTATCACTTGATTTTTTTTCTCTCACCAACTCCCCAGTTTCTCCCAATCACCTCCAGTCTAGGAGGGAATCTTTAACTGAGAACTSCACCTTAACTTCATTTTTTTAATCATTTTGAAATTAAGGGTGAAAAACTCATTGACACATAGTTTTTCTTAATTTTTTTTTACTTTGATGAGTGATATATAAYACTGGTTTATAATGGATAGCCGCAGATATCAAAACTTGTTTTCTGTTAAAATACAACATTATAAACAGTATAAACACCTAAAGATCTTAAGTGGGTTTCAGGAAATCCTTGAGGATTTCAGTTTTCAAAAACTGCACTTTACAAATACAGCAAACAGTATCAGGGAGCCACAATTCATACAATTATTAGAATTTTTTTTGACTGGTTATTCCCAACTCTGTTTTGTGTAAAAAAGGAACGTAATTACTCAGCAAGTGTTTCTTAACTCTAGGTATTTCATCATTTATTGAATGYTATGAGTGTTAGCTGCCTGAGTAAATTTCTCTGTTTTCTTGAGAGTATTTTTTTTTTTAAGTATTTTAAGATTTTTATGTTCCTTATTAGTTTTGCATTATATGCTCATTTTCCCTAAGCAGATCCTAACATTGTATAGTGCACCATTTTACGTAGAAAGCTCTCTTAAACACATATAAGTTCCTTTAGATATAGTACAGCTTACACACAGTATAAAACTAAAAAGACTACAAGGAAATGTCAGGCTTTGTTTTACTTGCAACCATGACATTARAAAATCATGACAAACTCCGCTGTTTTATAATCTCTGGTTTTGTTCTTACTTCCAAGGTATAATTGATGCAGAAAATGAGGGGGTGTTGTCTAGCCTTCCTTTCACACACTTCAGCTAATTTTTCCCAGCTGTCTTACTTCCTATGTGCATCTGTCTGCCTGGTACTGATATAATATTTTCACTAACAGATTCTACTGAACTGCCAGAAATGCTTAAGGTACTAATGCACATATTTAATATATGAATAAATGCATAGTAGATATGCACAAAAATATTTAAAACAAGACAAACCAAAACAGAACCATCATTAGAGTTGCAGACTCAAGCCTTCAAGCTTTTAATAAATTTTTCAGTGCAAGCTAAATTCATTTCTCCCACTTTATAAATTCTGAGTACATAATTAAATAAACTGAGCTTTTCCATCCTGCCCTGGAAATGAGTATAGGAGACTACAGAAGACTCTTACAAACTTTGATTATTTGAATCTTACTAACTTTGATTATTTTACTCTTACTGACTTTGATTATTTGCTGTGTACATGTGTAGAATAAGGAGAATGYAGAAACATGATTATTTTAGTAAAAGAAATTACAAATTATCTAGAACTGGTTTTCTTCATCTTACTTCTCCTTTTCTATTGCAATCATATTTTTCCTTTTCTAGTCAGGAATATAGGAGGCCAGATGGAATTTCTCATATCTTTAGGTCCAATTATATACCAGTTAAGGAAAAAATCCATATTAGGGAAAAGCCATCTAGATTTTAATATAAACTTGCTTTTCAACATCTAGTAGTAGATTATTTTCATCTCTGTTTAGAAACTTTATTTTAATTTTCAGTATAAATTTATATACTGTTACATCCCTGCATCAAAATGGTTCATCACTCTAAATAGAAATTTTTATCRCTGGAACTTTTCACTTGTATACTTGAAGATAGCCACTATATCTCTTTTCAAAATTTAAACTATTAAATATATTAAGATGATTTGGTCTCCAAACAGAATGTTTTTCTTTCTTCTGACCATAAGAGTATTCCTTCCCTAGACAAGCTACTATTCAAATTCGCTCTTATAAAAAATGGTAGTAGCTTGGCCTTGGCTGGATGCCATGTGCCCACTAAAGCTGCTCTATCACTTTGGCTCCCAAGTTGAGCAGGGGGTGAAAATATAAAAAAAAGCCTGTGATTCTAAATAAGGACAGGGAAAGACCACTCACCAATTACCATCATGGGTAAAACAGGCTCAACTCAGAGAAACCAATCAATTAAGAGCAGGGTAATGAGGAATAAACCCTAAATCTTAAAACCTCAATCTCTCCCTTTCACTCCTGAGTTTTTCATCTTCTCCCCAGCAGCAGCACAGGGAGATGGGCGATGGGGATTGCAATCAGTTTGTAACATGCCTGCACCAACCCCTTCTGTTCAGGGGGACGACTCCTCAGACTCTTCCCCTGCTCAAACATGGGGTCCCTGCTACAAGAGACATCCTACCATGAAACTCTTCACTGTMAGTCCTTCCCTGGTGGAGTTCTTCATGAGCTGTGCGAGCCTGGGTCMCTTCCACAGGGTGCATCCTACAGGAGCAGACTGCTCCAGTRTGGGAACCCAATGAAGTCACAAATCTTAGCATGAAACTTGCTCCAGGTTAAGTTTTCCACCGAGTCACAGCCTCCTTCAGGCACCTGCTCTCCTGGGAGGCTGCAGGTGAATCTCAGCTGCAGGGATGCAGCTGCTTCATCATGGTCTGCACTGCAGGATACMGAGGAGTCTTTAGTCTCCAGATTTTCTGCTTTCCATCCTTTTTCACAGACCTTGATGCCTGCAGGRCTGTTTCTTTYGCATACTCTCACTGCAATGTGCTTTTGTGATGGAACCTTTTCCCCTCTAAAATATATTGTCCCATATGTTACCCCTGTTGCTGATGGGGTTGGCATTGTCCAGCTGCAGGTCCACCTTGGAGTCAACAGATGTTGGTTCTATCAGATTTAGGGGAAGCCTCTAGCAGCTTCTCAAACCAGTCACCCTTATATCAAAACATACAAATATAATACACAAATGCAATATGAATTATACATATATGGATGCATTTATGACTTATACAACATCATTATTAGACATTTAGTGTTACTACAAAAAGACTTGTTCACTAAGACATAATTCTGTATTTCTGCTTTAAGTGCATTGCAGAAAAAATGTTTGGACTTGTGATTTCTATATGTTCTGTGGCAAGCAGAAGGTTTCAGAAACTGGGAAATATTCCCACATTTCAAAGAGGATCRACTAATATAACATCAGCTAATACACCTATTTGGTAGTCAATTTTTTGTCATATCTATTCCTATCATTATGTGTGTGCTTTTTAGGTCTAGGATCCATAATACCTTTCTCATGCACTGTGCCCTTGTGGGTTCTTTTCAGATATATATGATATAGTTATTTATAGATATTTATAACTGCAAAGAAATCTTCATTTATTTTAACTTGCTTTTTTGAGGTACTGATTAAGTACTAAAACTATTTAAGCTATCTGAAGCAGTTCTGTGGGTGTATCCAACACAAGACATGTTCACTACACTCAAGAAGGATAACAAATGTGCTAGGCTTAGGTGCAATGCTTTAAATCAGTGGTGATGGTGACAGCTCCTGGCGTCCTACCAAGCCAAGTATAGCTGAGCTGTAGTGTGTGAATACCAGGTGGCAAAGACAGAAGAGCCTGGGGATCCCTATTTCATATCATCCACTAYGTCCCTCCTAACTGCTGCAGAGAGGAGGATGTGAAACACATTCTCTTTTGCAGCAAAGCCCTACCTCATTTGCAGTTCAGACTAAGAAAATGAGAAATGAGCCTCTTATACAGGTCATAATGACCTGTGTCCCACAGTTTATTAGCAGCCCAAACATTGATTAAAACTTCAGGATCAGTACCATATTTGAAATACAGGTGTGGGGGGTTTTCATGACAATTCTTGATACCTTRTTCTTACCAGTTTTGAAATGACAATAACCAAATGCAGTTAATAACTATTTAATACTACAGGTGTACGTTTCCCAACAACACTTTTAAAATTCTGTTTTATTTTAGACAGAAGGAGGCTGAGAGGTGACCTTACTGTGGTCTAGAGCTTCCTGAGGAGAGGAAGTGGAGGKGGAGGTGCCAATCTCTTCTCCCTGGTATCCAGGGAAAGGATTAGTGGAAAGAATAGTTCAAAGCTGCACCAGGGGAAGGTCAGACTGGACAATGGGAATGATTTCTTTGATGAGCAAGGACTAAAACTCTGGAACAGGCTTCCTAGAGAGGTGGATAATGCCCTAAGCTTGTCAGAGTTTAAGAGGCATTTGTATAATGCCCTTAATATYATGCTTTACCTTTTAGTCAGCCCTGAAGTGTTTGGGAAGTTGGTCTAGAGTATTGTACTAAAAGTAGAYCCCTTCCAACTTAAACTATACTATTCTATTTTATTCTGTTCTGTGCTATGCTAATCATGCTGAAGAAAAAATTTTAATACTGAAAAAATATTCCTATAAACAACATTTTAAGCAAAGAAACTTTATTGAAGAAATCAAATAAGTGAACTATTTAAATAGCATTAAAAGTACTTGTGAAATCATTTGTTCATTACCTGCAAATGCAGACAATTTTAATATATTTTATAACATTAGTAGTGAAGAGAAATTCATAAATTATTTACATCTCTAAGTCTAGTATAAACCTGATAATCTTATAGCTAATAATTCAAAATAATTTAAATAATCAATAATAAAKAATTCAAAACTACTTAGTTTATTTTTAAAATATCTTCACCTATTTCCTAGGAGAAAATATTATTTTTTTCAGTAGAAGAATGTTTGTGTGTTATTTTTTTCCCTTCTATTTATTTTTAAAAAAACAAAACTCAAGATGAAAAACATACTGACAAGCTTAAATTTATCATCATTTCTCGATCTAAGCATGCAAATGCCACAGAACATAAATAGGCATCTGAACTGGAACATGTGCAGGGTTTCTGATGGGAGCCCAAGCACATCCTCTACTGCTGAGTTAATCTGGCTCAGCCAACTGTGAGCTCCTTCACAAAGAACTTCTATGAAGACAATCAGTAGTGAGAGACAGGAACTTTGTGACATCAATTTCATGTTGTCACAATTTAATGTGGTTCAACAAAGAAAAGAGCAATATCCTTCACCCAGGGAGGAATGATGCCAGGCACCCATGTGTGCTGGTGGCTGACTTGTTGGAAAACACCTTTTCAGAAAAGGACACAGAGGTCCTGTGGACATTGAACTTGAGCCAGAGATGTGCCCTTTGGCAAAGAGGACTGATGGTGGAGTGAACTGTATTAGGACTAATATTGCCATCATCTGAAAGGAGGTGATCCTCTCCCTTCACTCAGCGCAGGTGACTCACAGCTGGAGTACTCTGCCCAGTTCTGGGGCCCCTGGTATAAAAGAGACATGGACATACTTGAAAGAGTTCAAAGTATTRGCACAAAGGTGAGTCAGGATCTGAAGCATCTCTCCTATAAGGAGAAGTTGAGGCATTTGAGATTGTTCATCCTGGAGAAGGTTCGGGGATGCAGCAAGAAGCTCAGAGCCAGGCTCTTTTCAGTGGTCTTCAGTGACAGGACCAGAAGCATAAACTGACCCACAGGAGGTCCCCTCTGAATATTAGAAACACTTTTCATTGTGGGTGACCGTATATACTGTCACAGATTACCCAGAGAGGCTGTGCAGACTTTCTTCTCAGTGTCATTCAAAAACCACTGGACACGGTCCTGAGCAATTTGCTYTATGTGACTTTGCTTGAGCAAGGAGATTGGCTGAAATGACCCACAGAAGTAATCAAAAGGGGGCTCTTTGTCTCTGTTGTTCTGATTGTCTACAAGTATGTAATTTTTTGGTGTATTTTTTAATATAATTGTGGATTTTATGTATTTTTTTTTTGTTTTAACTTTCCCTTTTCCATTATACAGCAGTTAAAACAGAAAGTTTCTCAAATATTACAGTTCAAATCCTATACTGCTTTATTACCAGTCAATGTCATTCAGGACTAGCTGCTCTCCAAATTGCAGTAAAAATTATGCTTCTTTACTTTTGACATGGGAGAATATCAAAGAGTTTMTTTGCCTGATTTTGCAGGAGAGACCTGTCTTATTATGAGCACAGCATATGAAGTCTGGATATTTTACAGAATTAAATGTCAACAYTGAGGCCTCTAATGTGGCTTAGAAAGTACTGTAGCAATTCTTGCCTCTGGGATATAATTTATGCCTTGAAAATGTATGTATGCAAAAAAAAATTGGTTTCCATTTTCCAAGATGAGTGTTAGCTGTTTCCACTTAAAACATTTAATTTTTTATTTCCAAAGGACTACAAGGAGTATTAGATAAATGCTAGTATGCTTAAATTAAGTACASTGCATAGAAAGTTACATTTTTGCTCAAAATATAACAGCACATTAAAAAAAAAATAAGACATTTAAATTTGACATTGACATTTGGTAATGTTCTTTCAAAGTGTTATTGTATGAGTAAAAAATAAATGAAGTTATAAATTTCAGTTGAACAAGGTGTGTGTGTATACTCACAAAATTATGAAATACAGAGATCTGAGTGAAAAGTAATTTATGTTGTACAGGTTTTAGATACTGATAATATTGAAAGTTTAAAATATTTATAGTATGTACATAGCTCAAAACTTCTCTGTGAAACTTTCCTCAGTTGKAGGATGGTGAGGAACTGGAACAGATTGCCTRGAGAAATTGTGGATGCCCCATTCCAGGGAATTGCTCAAAGCCAGGTTGGATGGGGCTTTAAGCATTCTGGTCTAGTGGAAGCCGTCCTTGTCCATGGAAGGGGTTTGGAACTTGATTTGGACCTAGAATAAGTATGAAACCTCTGACTTTGATAGGAATAAAATATAGAATTCCATGTGAAGCCTTGACTTGAACACATCTTGGACAGAGCTTGATCTGTTTGCTTTGCTCTACAGTGGCGGTTTAAASAGAAAAATACAATATTCTTCATTATTTAAGGAGGGCATGATATATCACAGGGTGGTGTAGTTCTGTTCTGGCATCTATCCTACCATAGATMCATCTGTGACAATTTTTAGGCAAGGATCAGATGGAGTAGTGTCAAACAAAATTATTTCTGTGCTATGTTTCTACACTTTTCCAGCCAATGAAAAATAGCTGAATTGTAATTTTCAATCTATCCCATTGCTCTGTACAAAAATACCAAAACACTGAAATGTACTTTTAGAGTGATTTGAACTACCTTAGAATTAGTAATTTTTTTATAACTAGAAATGGTTTTGAATTTGGGGGGTTTGTTTGTAGGAGWGGGAATATTAATGCCCTGGAAAATTCAGTGTGGCTATTTGAAAGAAAAAATATTGCAAGGTCATCCGTTTCATTCAAAATAATGTGATTCAAATTTTAACAGCTTAAGTATTTTAATAACTTAAATTTTTCATTTTATTATAGTTCCATATTTTCATATTTATTACTTAGAATTTCATTATTTTGAATTGGTAGTCAAAATTATGTAGGCTTTTGTGAGTATAAAAGAAATAACCATATCTTTTTTGGTAGTAGAGCAATTWAGAGTTTTTACTGTTTTGGTTTTGGGTGGTGAAGTAACTCAGGGKTTTTTTCTGTTTTGGTTTCTTTTTAGGATGAGTGAATAGATTAAAGTCTACATGATGCCTTTTCTGTTATAAGGCTGTTTTAGGAATGTCCTTATGAATGACACCTATTGATGTATTTGCTGTTAGAAAGCTTGTACCATAGTCACAGTACATTTTTTATTTGGCTGATTTTGCCAACTGATGCTTTCCTAAAAAGGATACCTTGCAACCTTTTTGCATGAATAATATTTGTTCTTATGCAGCCAACACTAATAAAAGAGTTTTCCCAGACGTCCAGTTCATTATTACTGAAGGAAATAAAATATGCAAAAGATGTGGTACTATGGCAGGAACAAAAGATTTCTTATTTAGAACTAAGAGGAAGAGGCAGGAAAAAGGTCCAATTCTGCCAAAACTGCACATTGTTTACTAACAAAATACTTGACAACATATATCAGTCRGTGAAAAATTATCAAGAACCTTCAGTTAGACAGAAAGAACCAAACCACCCTGATCAGTAGTTTCCTCATTAGTTCRACCAAAAATAACTTTGCTGTGAAGAACAGAACAGTGCACACTATTTAAATTGAATTTGGGTTGTTTCTACCGTTAGTTACAAACAGCCCATGTTCTAAAACACCGATGTTGATTCCTCTTGATTCACACATCATCYTAACTTTTCAAAATGTGATGAGCAGCCTCCAGAAGTCCCCAGCATAGCTGCTGCTGTAGCACTTCAGGTTATTTTATAATCACCTTGAGGTAAAATTTAGCAAATGCCCTAAATTTCATCACATCATGTTTATTCACTCAACTTTCCTTTACAAGCCTGAAATTAATTTCTGTAAAAAAAAAATGCATCACAATGGCATGATAATAAATTCAGTTTGTTGATTTCAGGATTACAGCTGAAAGCAAAATATCACCTGTTCACCATGACAGTCTGAATTGGCCTTAAAAACCAACCCTGAACTGGTGAAATGCCTGTCTTCACGTAGYCCCAGTGCTTGCTACCTTAACATCACCTTTCACACTCTGGGTTTTTAACGTCTACAGAAAATGCAAATACATGCCCAAACAGAAGAACCTCAGGAGTTAAAGCCTAGCAGTTGTCTTTCAGAAGTAACTTTGCCTGTCTCTGAATGAAATACATAATCTTATCCAAGTAAATAAGCATTATAGCTCACTATTATGATCTTGGAAGGATAAAAAAAAAAAAACATACTGTGCCTATCTCAGGGTAATTACTAGGCAGAGAACTGATATTTTTTAACCCAGTGAATCTTGACATCCTCTCACCCTGTTTTGAAGAAATAAAGAAGCCAGTCTGTCGCTGTCTTCTCCAATTGCCACCAAAGCAGTATATGTTATGTGYTTCTTACCCTAATTTTTCCCCCTGTTTTTTTGCTACTCTAGTTGTTGGACCAAACACTTAAACAGTTTCAGCCACTGACTATTTAGAAACTTTCTCAGCTTTAGAACCATTTGAATTTCCAGCTGAATTTTGGACTACATGTCTTCAAGGTTCAGKGCAAACTTTCTGCATAACTTTAAGTGCAATTTTCTACAGGTGGCTAAGCAGAAGGTAGATTTAAATAGCTGTAATAGGAAGAAAATAGTTMTGCTTATATTAAAGCAGAAGGTTTTCAGCAACTGTTCTAAAAGCTTGCTTCGTCTGAAGTGTAGCATGAAATATGATTTTGAATGTGAGAAAACTGTTAGGAATGCAGAACCAAACAGACTACTAGACCAGGCAGGTAAGAGACTTTGCGCTTCTTGATTTAGTTATTTGGTGCATCCTGACTGAAAAAAAAAAAAAAAAAAAAAAAAAAAAAAGTGTCTTGATTCTAGTTTGATCAGTCAGGAGCCTATATCTTAAAGTTTTGAATTGGAACTAGTTACCATATAAATAGATGGACTGCCATATTGAATCTTCATACTATCTTATAAGAAATAATGAGGAGAATAAGGCTGAAACTTTCAGGTATTGTGAAGTAAATGTATATATTCCTCAGGATTATACTCATTATGTACTAAAACAAATATTAGTAATTTTTGTGGACATTCTCCAAGACTATTCTAATTTTTCTTAGTAACATTAGATATGTATCTTATATGCAATATTCCTACATTGATTATTAAATTAAGAAATAGACTAAGCAAATATTCATGTCATTAAGAATAATTAGGACCTTTACCATTTTTTTTTTTTTAAACCATAACATTTAGTTGTACTSACTATGTCTATAAATAAACTCATACTATTTTAGTCAGACACAAAATGACTACAGTCCAGGATCCCATGCAACTGAAATGAATAATGCAATTTTCTGCAAAGTATTTGTTTGCAAAGTTATTTGATGGTACCAGAAATAATAATAAAAAAAAAAAAAGAAAAAGGAATACTGATTATTTTATCTATATTACCTACAAAACTCATGTGAAATACAAAATTCATGTAAAAAGCCCAGTTGTTAAACAAAAACAAATTAATAAAAAAATAAATAATAAAAAAAAAAACAGCAGTCGTCCAGCTGAGACTATGTTTGAAGAAATTGGTTTAGAAAGTCCATAATTTTAAAAATTAATATTAGAAATTCAAATATCAGCTTGTGAATTACCTTCATTGATGTTTGAACCTCTAGATGTGCAGTACATAGAAATGGTGAGGGACTTCAATGCTACTGTAAAGGAAGAGGAATATTTAAACAAGAAATGGCACAGTGCAAGAAGAAAGAAACACAGTGATGTAAAGTTTTAAATTACATGGATGAAAGATCAATAGAATATAGACATTTGCAGACTTGCCTTGCCTTGACTTCCCCTTTCCCTTCTTTTCCCCTTCTCTTTCCTTTTCTCTCCCCTCCTATTTCTTCCCCTCTCCCCCCCTTCCCTCCCTGTCTCCTCTTCTCTTCTTGATGTGATGAATATTTAGAAGTAGCTCTGGCTCCAGACATGGACCCAGAAGTTTCAGACAAAAATACAGTGTGCAGGGGTCACCTGTCTCTAAGGAATTTCTTAAATATATGACAATCCCCTTTTTTTTTTTGATGATCATTCATGTCCATTCAAAGGAGCTAGCAACACTTATAAGTTTCTGGGAATTTCCATGTTAAAGTTTATAAATTGCTGCCAGTACTCTCAGTTCTCTCATTGATATGAGAGAATCTGAAACAACTTAACGTGAACACTATGACTGTATAAACAGGCAAGATTACAAATCAAAGCACTAAAAATTGGATTGTTTCACTTTCCTTTCCAGACATTTTGCTTCACAGTGGGGAAGTAGCATTTTTGATAAGAAGACCTGTAGCTTCTTAGTTTCCTGGAAGAAGATCTTAGTTAAATCCCATACACTTGACAGCTCTTGAAGTTGAGGATGAAAAATGGTAAAGTTGCCCTCATAAAAAGCCATTTCCCTGCAGGGCAGTCACAGGAGTTTGCAGGGGATGAAGAAGTTGGATTTAGCTCCCTGTTGCCAGGCAACACGTAAGGAGCAGATCTCCTTTCATAAAGAGATTGAGTGGTCTTTCACAAGTGTTTATACACAAAGAGCCCCAGCTTGAAAACCAAGTAACAGCAACAAGAAGAAAGTATACCTGCACAGACAAAATTATTGTAAACATTTTGAAGARGGAAAGGTTCTGTAGTCCACAAACTTACCCCTGACATCAACAGAGCCATAATTTCTTTTCCCTTTATACGACCTTGAGTGCTGTTTTTGGYTGGTTGGTTGGTTGCTGGAGAYGTTTCAGATGTTTATTTTTGCTTTTTTTGTTGTTGTTGCTGGGTTTCCATGTTTTCCTATTTTGCCCCTCYTAGATGTAATCAATTACCAGAGAAGTGAATTTTTTTTTAGTAATTTTTGTGATTTTTTTTTTTTTGTTTTAAAATCATCTAATAATATAGTTGTTGATATGAAAAGACAAAACAATATAAGGGCTGAAATAAGCATGCCCAAAACAGGACATAAAAAGATTTCTAACGAAAAAAACCCTWTAATGCTGAATTGTCCCTCCTCTCATGAAGAAATAAACAAAAATAAATACATTTCTAATCCTTTGTGAACTTCCCCATTTTGATCTTACTTTTTATCACAGAATTTATTGCTTTCCATGCTAATCTAATTTACCATATGTGGCTGCATTCAAAGATGAAAACAGAAGGTTTATCTGAAAGAACAGGTGGTATTTTATGCTGGATTTTTATTGAGATATGTGAATATATTACCAGAAGTTATCCAGACATACACAACTGCAGAAAAATAAGAATTTAAGTGGAGAATTGTCCTATTTAAGAAAATACTGATKTTTTTGTTCATTTATTTCATTTAATGCAATGATGTGTAGTAGACAGCATGAAGTTATGCCTTAAAAATGCAACTGTTAGACTTTTCATGTCTTTGTTTAACTTYCTGATAAGCTCTGGTAGAGGACAAGATAATTTATTCTCCTGCAATCAAGCTGCCTGAAAGACAACGCTAGGAGAAGTGATACAATTACTGTGGAAATGAAGATGTAGTTTTAAAGCTTAGAAGTTAACGAAAATATAAYGCCTTCCATCTGTTGGTATCAGAACAATGCATGCTGATGAAACCATCTTCCATCACATCTGATGCAGATAAAGTCATTATGCAAAATTAAATATGTTTATCATAGTGCATTAGTCCTCAAGAATAATTCAATTCACTTCAATGAAGACTGATGCTTATGCAGAATGAAAGCAAAATCAGTTTTCTTTTGTAACTTTTCTGAAATTCCACTTAAAAAAAAAAAAAAAAAAAAAAAAAAAAAAAAAAAGGGATATTTTTCTTTTCTTTAAGGAAATTTCCTGAACAGCATATTGTGTCATCATGGTTAACTCTCAGAACTGAAACCTATGTAAACAAACAAACATATCTTTGTGAGGAACTTTAGTTTAATTTGAATTTTCTCCTTTTTTCCTTTTCATCATTTTCTATCTATCTTTTTTTTTTTTTTTTTTTTTTTTTTTTTTTTTTTTTTTTTTTTTTTTTTCTTTTTTTTTAACTGCAGTTTTCTTAACACCCTGAGTAGCTGGTTTAGAAATCTGAATAATGGCAGAGTATTTGAAACCATGAATATTTTTAAAATCTTAGAAATTCATTCATGACTTCTTTATCACCATGATTTCAGTTTCATTTGTTCCATTTTAAGCTAAGGGAAACATCTGCCTAACCTAGAGGCCTTTTTTAATCTACATTTTAGGAAACATTTAAAAAAAATCCTTAACGGCGCATTTTATGTCCTACAAAAGTTGGCAGAGATAAAGTGCTTATGAATGTTAGTGAAGTTGTCAGATTGATCTCCTTAAATTTAGACATAAACTTGTTACATAATTAAGACTTTCTTCATCTCCCAACTGAACTCTAAAAATCAGCTTCCTTCATCTATAATACTGGCATATGCAATAAAAAAAAAAAAATATTTTGCTGAAGAGGTATGATCTTTTTGAGATTCCTGATACAGTTCCTCTTGTAAATCTTTAGGAGACCTCTGATTGCTCAAGTTGAGTTAAAGAGATTTATCTGATTTGTATTGAATGCCTTACTTCAGTTTAGGACAATAAAGATGTATTATCAGAACTCCTCTTTGTTTCCATCTTGACATGGGCATAGTTACTCAGCTACAACCAAAAAGCAGCAGCATCCTGACCCACAACAATTGCTTCTGTACAGGACCCATCCAACTCTGCCATCACTCTCTAATGAGCTATCCAGGACCTAAAATTATTAGGAAGGCAGTAGAYATTTAACCACTGAAGCATTGTGCTACATTCATCCTGAGTAAGTCTTCTATGAGATTTAATTATGTCCTCTAAGGAMAGGTTTGAACTCTTAGGTGATCACTTCAACCACAACACTCTTAAGAATAAGCCTGTGAGGAATTTTTTCWTAGAAAATATCAGCATGATTGATATCTTACACAATAAAGAAGGTTAATGTTCGACATYGTATTTTCTAGTTTGCTTTCCTAAATATCACTAGTGATATTTAGGATTGTGCCTGAGTGACATTACAGGGTCCTCAGATTTGTCTTTGATCTCACCCATTCTCCTTCATTATATCTTCTTTCCCATTACTAACAAGTCAGATTTGTGGTTTTTGAACAAACAATGACTTAGTTTTTCTGATCATCCGTACTCTGAAATTCATGACCTGTGTTTCTACAAATGATACTCATTAATGACAGATCCTGTGGATGATATCTGAAAAATTTACCTTTGTCCCAGTTCAAAAAACCCCAATACAGTCATTAAAAGTTCTTAGCTTCTGTCAGAAGGGATATTTTCATTCATCACATACTGTGAGATAGGCCTAAATTTTCTTTTCTTACAGTGGTTTCTTAGTATTATATTTACTAATACATTGCCATACTTTGATGTGGCACATCRTTTTGTCTGGAGGAAAAATGAGATCACTCAAGACCTCAGAAACTTCCTTTTCCTTTGTTTATGCACTGCATTCATTAGTCCATGGGATTTCAGTGTTTTATCTCAAAAGAGTTAATTAGAAGCATCTGTGGTAACCAGAGGTTTTACAAATGTTTCAGTTCATATTTCAAGTGTGGATTTCCACTGAACTATTCTCTTACAGGAACCGAAATTAAAGAATCTCGCAAGATTGAAGTATTTAATCACCACTTGTGACTTTTTTTTTTCCAAGTTTTACTCATGATTTGGGCAGAAATTTATAGATGCATTAGGCTTGCATGGCTGTATGCATTTCATTTGGGAAATAAGACAAAGTTTACCAAGCTTAATAGAATGTTTAATAATTTAGTTCTTGCTTAGTCATTTAGCTATTTAACTTGGTATTCAGGACTTCTTTAAGAAAAAAAAAAAAAAACCCTAATCTGCTAAATTGCATACTTTTTTATGAAAGAAGTCCCTTATAAAGTCTCTAGGTTGTCTTTTCAGGAGACATTACTTTTTTTTTTTTTTWTGTCAATATGCTAAATATAATCTTTTTTTTAAGCACTTTATAAAGTGATATGTTTTTAAAAGTTCAGAGCCATCAGAAGCAGTCAGTAATGCTAATATATTCCTCTTCTACCCATCTGCAGAGAGCTCTAATTTAAATCTTGTTGTTTTATTCACTTTTAAAATAGTGCTAGGAAAAACTGCACTTAATGTTCTTTCATTTCAGTTCTCATTAATTAACTACCTTTTTTTTAAGCTTTCTAGAGTTGGTGGAAGAGGAGTGATTTCTCCACAACACCCCCAAAAGCTCTCTTTTCTTTCTTGCTTTTGTCCCACCACTTCTCCACCCCCAAAGAATATTTTGATGATGTCATTTTACTTTAAAAAGTATTACAAATAGGATAAAGAAGACATATAGCCCTAATATTTTAAATGAAGGCCAATGTATTGAATCTATGCCAGGGAACAGAACATTTACCTTTGTTTCAGCTATGAGTCTTTATGAAAATATTTTGAAGACRGAGAAAGCAGTAAAGGCATTGCTATTCCAGGTATTACTTCAGTAAGAATTCAATAGGAACTACAAATTGATCATTGTCAGAGGCAGGATGTGTGATTAAAAAAAAAAAAAAAAAAATCATTTTTAAGGAATACCACAGGAACCTCAATTACTACAAAGCTCATTAAGATGACAAATTTCTAGATAGAACCCATTTTTAGCTGAGACAAAGAATTGCAAGCAAGAAACTATTTTCTGTTAACTATGAAAAAACTGTTTAGGTAAAATAYACCTATTAATATAAATATTATTTTTTAAACGTGTTCCAAAACCAAAACTTTTCTCCCTTGAATGTTAACAATATCCCATGCATTGATGCCCGAATGTTTGTAGTTATCTATTTAAGGAGACATCATAATAAAAAGCTGGCTGAAACTGTGGTGTGAAGTCTTGGGAAAAAAAAATGCTTTTTAAAGACAATATGTTTCAATTCCCAAAATTAACTTTAGTATAACTCTTAACAGTCAGTATATCCCAAATACATGCTATTCTCCAAATTCACCTGGTAGATAATGATCATYCTGACAGACAATCTTTCTTGTTTGGATCATGTCACCTCATTTTGTATTTGCCCCATCCTGAAATGTGTAGCTGCAGCAATTTATAGTCCTTTGAGAAAAGAAACAGATTTGACAGTCAAGGAAATAAAATCTGGAAAATTATAAAAAATATGTGATAAAGGASCTTTCTGAGACTATTGACAGTAGCAGGAACATCAAAAATGAATTAAAAGGAGAACTAATTGCTTCATATATATTATCTATAAAACCCATGTAAAATTTGTTGAACGTTATGATTTTAATGTCAACAAATATAGTATGTTTCACCAAAAAAATCATAATTTCAAACTTGCCAGAACACTGATGTCCATATTAATTTTSATTGACATTTTCTTTGCAGTCAAGCTATTTATTATCTATAAAAGCAGCACAGTAATCTGAAAATTGTCTAAAAATKATGAACAAAATCAAGTCAGCTCAGGGAGGATTTTGTTTTTCCTGTGAACCTATTGTTACAGTACTTATGCAGTTGAAATTGAAATCCTAAAMAAAGAAGATTAATAAAGTTTCAAGTGTTAAGGACATTAATAACTATAAAGCTTAATATTTTAAAGTAATTTTAGCTCCTTGCATAAATCTATTTTGCATGTAAACAAAAAAAAAAAAAGAAAATTAAAAATTATTGCAWTTTTTCCGTGGTGTTGGGAAGTTCTCTTAATGGAAATAAATAACTTATTCTCTGGAATAAGGGATGTAAGTTATTTGTTAATATTTTATCCCAGTGGTTTTCTTTTTCTTAGCTTACACTAATCCTTCTCCCTGTGGGTGATGTCCTTTTAGAAATGTAGGACAGTCTGTACACCTGAAACTGAGTAAATCTTACAAGAAGGGAGTCATGTTGTGGGGATTATTTATTGTCACCAAGGATCTTAGACAAAAGAAATCTGTAAGAAATTGTTGGTAGCAATTTAAGTAGGAGTTTTACTTCATCTTTTCTTGTTCCAGAACAGTCTGAAAATAAATACATTTAATATTTGTACTTATATGCATAAATAATAATGAACCATTGTATTTTTTAAATAAATAATGAAATTCTAAATAGGCTAAAAAGAGAAGAATGTCTAATTATTCCTCAGTAATGGATTATTATTGAAACATTATTAGAGTGTTCAATGACTTTAGAAACTTACTTTGGATGCTTTGGTCTCAGTRTATCCCTTTTCTACTTCGTGATTAAAAGGTAAAATAAATATGTTTTTTTTTAATTTGATGCACAATATTTGTGACCTTTACAAATACTATGATAATAAAAAAAAAAGTTCTCCCTTATTTTAAAAGGGAAAAAATCTGCACATTGCCCCACTGTTCAGCTTTCAGAGTTATTAAGACATAAAGAAAAAGTTAAGATTATCKTAATTGTGGACAAGAGTAACATATTTATACTAAAATGGAGGGGGGGGGGTGTTGCATGACTTAGATCTAGGTGGAAAAATTCTATGAAGCAGATAAAAGACAAAAATCCATCTGTTCTTATTATGGGGGTAGCAAGATACAGTTGGAGACGTAGACATGCATCTTTCATACTTACATTTTTTACRTGTTCTTCCTCAGTGAATCAGTCCCTCTCTAAATTTTTTTCAACTTCTCTGTGAATTTTGAACATGCTTTGAATCACAAATTCTCCCATGAAAGGATGAAGAAACTTTGGTGACTGCGAATACATCCCATGGAGTGCGAAGTGCATTCAGCTCTCTAGTATAATAAATAAGAAATACACAAAGCCCATCCCCATAAAATAATTAAACCCCCAAGATAACAGAAGAAATACATCATTCTAGAAAATATGAAAACATTTTTAGAACAAAGGCTATTAAATAACCCAAACCAAACAAACAGAAAATGACAACTCTCCTGGGGAACAAATCTTTCTCAGAAAAATAAATAGAAAAAAAAGCTATTTGTTTGCTGTTTTTCTGGGGTGTGTTTTTAATATATATATGTTTGGTTGTTGTTTATGGGTTTTTTGTTTTTTGTTTTTTGTTTTTTGTTTTTTTTTTTTTTTTTTTTTTTTTTTTTTTTTTTTTTTTTTTTTTTTTTTTTTTTTAGGTTGTAAATGAGAAAGTGGAAAGCAGAAAATGTTAAAAAAAAAACCTCAATAAATTAGATCTTGAAACTTGTAGTCCTTTAATTCATTAACTGCATTGTACGGTGTCACCTTTCACCCCTCTGGTTCCATTCCCTTTTCCTTCTTTTTTACCTTCTTTTCCTTTCCTTCTTCTTCCCCACAAATGAAGAGTCCCCTTCACTGAGGGTTGCATTGGCCCACACACAAACATTATCATCTGGTTTGCTCCAGGGAAGCTTTCCAGGCTTTCAGTTGCCTGTCCAGAATGGCACACASAACCTTGCCTTGATGCCTGGATTCAGAGCTGCTGGCTGGGTGTGGATTATTTGAGAAAACCTGTTGTCTTAGAAGGTACAGGATACTAGTGTGGGGCAGCTGAATGAAATCCTTAGGGCCTGATTCAGGATGAGTATGTCACAATACTACTGAAGTACGTTTCCATTGAGTACAGTATATGTGTAGACCCTAGCTGACCATTAACACACTTTGAAGCCTTTTTAGATAATTCAGTCTTTAACAAAATATGCAAAAGRAGTTGCAATCAAATTAATTTTAGCTAAATATTTGATTTATAACACTACCTATAGTCCTTTCTTTCCATGAGAGAGGGATTGGGAATTCAGCTTGCCTAATTTTACAAACTTGATTTAATTATGTAAATATCTGAATTTATTCCCATTTGAGATGCACTACTGTATCTCTCTTTACCTCTACCTACTAAATTAGAAGAYCACAAATCTCCCATAAATCCTTTATCGTACCTGCCAGCTTTGTGCAGATGACTTCAGCATCCTGCAGCATCTTAAATGACATTGGATATCTATCTTTAGCAGCTCAGTCAACCCTGAGGTGTCAACATAGAGATATATAGGTTTGAGCTACTCACTGTAGGCTGTCTTTGTTGCTAATGAAGAGAAATGAGTCACTTTTATTTGCTTTAAATAATCTATAGTAGGATGAGATGATTGGCAATCTGTAAGATTGTCTTTGTTTCCATTTGCTRTAAAAAGACTCTAAGATGACTAATCCAGATGCAGAAATGCAAGATTTCATTAAATGGATTTATTGGTATATATGGATGATATTTAGTTACAGAATCACAGAATCATTTACATTGGAAAAGACCTCTTAGGTCATGGAATCCAGCCTTGGACCAAACACTACTTTGTCAATTAGACCGTGGTATTAAATGCCATGTCCAGTTGTTTCTTGAATGACTCCAGGGATGGTGATTCAACCCCCTCCCTGGGCAATCCGTTCCAGTGCTTAAACACCCTTTCCATAGAGAAATTTCTCTGATGTCCAACTTGAATCTCTTCTGACACAACTTGAGGCTATGACCCCCGCTTATCATATCACTACCTGTCTGGGAGAAAAGGCCTACTCCCACCTTACTTTGAGGTAGTTGAAGAGAGCAATAAGATCCTCCCTGAGTCTCCGTTTCTCCAGGCCAAGCCATCCCCACTCCTTCAGCTGCTTCTCATCTGACTTTCCTTTCAGCCCCTTCACCAGCTCTGTTGYCCGCAATGTCTTTGTTGTAGTGAGGGACCCAGACCTGGTCAYAGCACTTGAGGTGTGGCCTCACCARTCCTGAGAGCAGGGGAATGACCAAYACCCTGGTCCTGCTGGCCACACTATTGCTGATACAGGCCAGGATGCCRTTGGCCTTCGTGGCCACCTGGGCTCACTGCTGGCTCATGTTTAGCCAGCTGTCAACAARCATTCCCAGGCCCTTTTCCATTGGGAAGCTTTCCAGCCACTCTTCTGCCTGCCTGTGGTGTTGCATGGGGTTGTTGTGACCAAAGGGCAGGATCCAAGACGTAGTATTGGTGAACCTCATATCACTGGACTTAGCCCTTCCAGACTGTCCAGATTCCTTTGCAGACCCTCCAGCAGATCAACTCTCCCACCCAGCTTGGCATTGTCCTTGAAATTAATGAGAGTGATGTCTGATGATTTTTGCCTTTTCTTTTTGTATACCCTTTTATATATTTTATCTACCCTTTCAGACACTTTCAGTTCCCTTTGTGGATTCTGGTACCCTTAGCCTACRTGCTTGTAATTCTTGTAGCCTGATATTCCCGCTTAGTTTAGGGGTTCTGCTAGGCAGATAGACCAAACATCCTCAGTAGGAGGCCAGTGAACCCCATGCTATATCAAAACTCCAGCCTCCAACCTTGGTTAGAGCCTTCTCGCTAAGACATAATATGTGAACTGGGCTYTAGCCTCATCTGGAGGATAATTCTTTAAAACAGGGGCACATTACTTCATTTGTTAAGTTTCTTATTGGAGAATTCGACATCAATACACTAATTTGTGAGGTCTATAAAAYTGTATATGTGCACCTTCRGCATTTTCCACCTCGAYGAGCCTATTGAAATACCAAAGCAAACCCTTTAATCCTCTTAATCGTGTCTGCCTCATAATATTGAAACCAATTGAAAGGCAACAAGGGTGGACTCGATCCCCTTACTCAGATCATCAATAAGGATACTAAACAGGACTATGCTCAACACTGAGGCCTGGGGAACCCTATTAATGACCAGCCTCCAGGTGGGCACAGCACCATTCACCCCCACCCTCTGGGCACAGCAATCCAGGCAAAGAGAAAACCTGTCCAAGCCATGGACAACCAGCTTTTCCAGGAGAATGCCAAGGGAGGCAGTGTCAAAGGCTTTGCTGAAGTCCAGGAAGTCAACATGCACAGCTTTTTCCTCATCCATTACATGGGTCACTCGGTCATAAAAGAAGATCAGATTGATTAGGCGGGATCTGCCTTTSCTAAACCCATGCTGSCTGTGCCTGATCMCTTGGCTGTCCTGTGAGATAGCTTCTGTTCTATATGACCACTGGAAAAATGCTACAATCAAACAGAAGGATAGSTCCTTTTGGTAACATCAGCTATGATTGTAGAAAGGAGAAAATCCACATGTTGTCAAGATATGTTTCTTTTCTCATTTGTAGGGTTCTACTTCGTCCTTCCTTGAAAATCAAAACCTGACAATATAAATTTTTTTTACTGATTTTGTTCTGATTTGCTGAAACTGAAAATAATATTATTTCAGCATATATTCAACATACCAATTATTTCCTCTTCATTAAATAAATGCTAACACTTCTGTGAAATTCAATATATTTGTAGTTTACATGATAATTCATCTGTTTTTAACCCATTTTTCAGTCATGTGTTTTTAAAAACTCAAAAATCAAAACAATGAAAGTATTTCAGTTTTAATCTTCTTATATTTTCTTTTATTGCAAACTAGTCCTTATAAAGCAGCTTTATAAAAGGTTAATTATGTCAATTTGTTAATTCTGTAGGCAGGAAAACAAGTTATTTKTCAACACCAGATTTTAGCGATTTTGTCTGGAAACACAGTTGTAATATAGAAATATACCTGCAAGGTAGAAAGATTTTCACATGAAAAGGGAAAAGAATCTAATCCATGAAAATCCTGCCAGTACAAGGACTCAGGTGCCAAATTGTCCTGATTACCCACGAATGTTCCAATCTGCTTGTTTTCTGATGCTGTCTAACCTGTAGGGGGCTATGCCATTTAAGTTCTTCTCCACTGAGCATGAAAATCTCCTAGGGACATAGCAATAGGCATACATTCATGCTTTGGGGTATTTGTTTTGCGTACAGAGGAGTTATCACTTAGCTTTTCTGCAGTGCAGGCTGCAGTGAATAACTCCTTAAAAGGTGCTCAGTGTCTTTGAAGGATAGAAGACATTCATTTGCTGCCACTGTTTTTCATGATACATAAYTGATTTTAAAGATTATTCCACACAAAATATAAGTCCTATTTGGTTTGAGCTACAGCACAGGATTTCTTCAGTGTGCAGGGTGTTTCTGACTTACATGGCAACATCTTGTCCCTGATCCCTTACCCTCTTGATGCTGCCAGCTATCTAGGGGTGATAGTGATCATGCAAATGGGATTGTGGCTTCACTCATGATAAAACTATTCCTACTGAGGTGGATGACACAGAGGAATAAACTTGGATTTCATCTGCCAGTTTCTGATTTATGCTGTGAAAGGTAAACTTAATATCTTTACATCTTTTGGGGAAATGACTGTGATCAATGGCCTTTAACTTAAATAGGGTGTATAATATATTCAAGACTATTGTTGACACTGTAGGCAGACAATCCAATCTTCAGAATGACAGTTAGCAAAAGCTGAAAGCAAATTATGATCGTGTTTTCTGAGACAAAATGAGTGACTATCTTACTCTGTCTGATCTTACTTGCTTTTGGCCATCTGATATATCTGGATTTCCAAATAATAAAAGATCAGACCCTTAAAAACACCCAGACTAATATGTCTACTTCTATGTGTTGCTTTTGCTGTTCAAACAACAGATTCTTGTAAATATTTTCAAAGAAAAGATACTCTACAAAATTTCCAATATGTCTGGTTTATTAAGCTTATCGATGGAGCATGAAAATCTGTCTTTTCATTTACTGCAAAAAGTTTTCATGTCTGTGAAAGCACAACTGATTTGCACTGTATATTAAACTGTTTTTTAAAGCTGAAAATCCTAATTATGTATGCACCACACATCATATCAGTTTCAGTAAAATATTTTTGCTGGATTTGTGTTAGAATTATGCTAATTTTCASTCAGAAAGATGAATGAGAGATAGAAAGATCTATATGCATTAAATAAATTTTATTTTAAAATAGTTTTTTATATAAACTGCAGCAATCTGCTCAATAAATAGTCTGTGAAACATGAGTTTAAGCAAGTCATTCAGAAAAAAAATGTGCGTATTAAAGAAAACTGTTCCTTTTTCTGGCAGGGTATCTATATATCAAGAAGATTTTCCCTGGGATGTTGTTGCACCTTGGCAATTGTGTTTGTAATACTGTACACTATATATCCATACTGGCTGCTCCCAGGGCCATTGAGAAAAAGAAGAATGAAAAGGAAAACGTTGGGGTGAGACATTTATAACCACAGTGAGATACCCTGGGAAGGGTCAACTAAACAAATTCCGTTAAAGCACTATAGAGATCAAAGGGGTTATTTCGCAAGGGGTTATAGAACTCATTACGGGATTAGAATAAGGAGAGGCCCATCATGGAGAAAACTAGAAACTTTTGATTTCTGGCAAGACAGCAAAACTGCTTGTCATTCTGCAGTTACTGCACAGGTGTAGCTCCCTTGGAATGGGTCAGAAGGATGATCTCCAGGCAGGCAACAGAGGCATCTCAGCCTGAACCAACAAAGAGGGTGGCAGTCACTAGGGAGGCCATCTGACGGGGGATGTAGGCACCCACCTGTTGATCTAAACTGATGTTTCAGAAGATTTTCTGATTGACACTTGATTGCCTCCTAGATCTCAAAGAGAGTCTGGCAAGGCTTGTGCAGCCTTTGACAATTGCTGTTGCTGCTCATCCCTGCAGGCTTCAATGCTGCAGCCAAGGAAAACATGCACACAGCGAGTGTCATTGCAGATTTTGGCAACAGGAGGGAAGCAAAGGACAGGSAGTAGTAGGAATGGTTACTCCATTTGGAGGCCCACGTGCTGGTCTCAGTCCCTCCATAAAGGGGGGAAATGCTGGAGCAGAAGTGGATGCCCCAGCATATCAACACCTGGTCAGGTGGCTGTGTCCCAGAATTTTGTGTATTATGACCATGGAAACCTCTTTGAGGAAAGGGGACTGACTACAAGGAACAGGATCCTTCTGAAAAGTGGGACAAAAAGCTAAAATAAGTACAATACTCTTAAGGTAGGCTCATTTCAGTCCCATTTTGTAGATTGAGGTTTCTCCTTTTCTCCTTTTCTCCTTTTCTCCTTTTCTCCTTTTCTCCTTTTCTCCTTTTCTCCTTTTCTCCTTTTTATATGTGCAATTTGCTTGACATTAAAATATGCAGGAAAGGGAATATCATAGCAGAGGACATCAAGATAATTCTGTGGATAATGAAGACTACAATATTACCATTGTGGAAAGAGAAATGAAGATGAGATATTGGGGARGGCATGATCAATGGGAACCAGATGTAAATGCTTGTAAAGGATCAAGGGCAAAGGAAACGAACACATCCAAATTTTTGGCCCCTCATCAAAACTCAGGGGATGTCCCTGTGTTGCTCAAATTGCTCCCATTATCTGGACCCTTCCCCTTGGCTATCCTATCRTGGTGTTCCTCACTCCAGAAGGACACAGCAAACAATCAAATTGTTTCCTCAAAGTGCAATCATGTAGATCTCAAGTAGGAGTTTGGTCTTTCTGTGCAAAACATTTTTTTTTTTTTTTTTAGTGTTCATGCTTCAGCAGATACTACATAATTTAAGATTTATTGAAGATTTTTTTTTTAGCTGCCTATATTCTCTGTATTATTTTGACCCAG
>NW_026623356.1:237734-242379 GCF_030028575.1 Malurus melanocephalus
CTATTGAGGAGACAGATGACTCAAGTGGAAAATTGAACATCGTCAAAGTCATAAGAATGGCCAGGTAATTCAACTTCACTGATTTTGAAGGGAATCCATTGAAACAGTTTGAACTAGATGCTTCACTAAAAATTGATCAAAGCTGGGATAAAGTCAAAGCTGATCTCAGTGTCTTAGGAACCTTGGGATAAAGTTCTTCATCCAGAAGGTGTTTGGGCGCTGGACCAGGCTCTCAGGGAGAGAGTGGTCCTACTATCAGTCTGACAGTGTTCAAGAAGTATTTGGACAATGCTGTCATGCACATGGTCTCACTCCTAGGGCAACCTGTGCAGGGCCAGGAGTTGGGCTGAATAATACCTGTGGATTCCTTCCAACCCAGGATGTTCTGGGATTCCATTAATTTCAAAAATACTTTGAAAAAGGGCACAGTTAATACTGTATTTGGAAGGAAAAAAAAAAAAAAAAAAAAAAAAAAAAAAAAAAAAAAAAAAAAAAAAAAAAAAAAAAAAAAAAAAAAAAAAAAAAAAAAAGGAATTTATGAAAAAGAGAATAAATATAAAAAGAAAAACTTTTAAAAATCCCAGTGATAAAGATTAACTTCAGCGCACTTTGCTTTCCTTAGGTTTTTCATCATCTGTCAGAATTCCTAGCTGAGTAAGGAACCTCTCCATTATAAGCAGTCAAATGATCTCCAGAAAACATATTTTTCCTTCAAAAAGCACAGACATATAATTATGAAATAAATGTGACAATGTTTATAATCTATATATTAGGTTTCACCTCTAGAATTATAGCTGAAACAACATAACCCTATAGCACTGGAGAAAAACTGCAAGATRTACATATTTCTGTCCAATAAGACAGAATAAGGATTGAAATATTCTGCTCRAATGTCTGCTCAGTCAAATGACTGTGTATTCTAAGCAAGCATTTTTTTTTTAAAATGAAGAGAAAATTCAAGCAAAGAAGTGGGGAACAAAAAAAGAAAAATAGGGTGTCATGGAGGTAGGCAGAAATATATTGTTCCTTGAAACTCCTGAAAGCAGAAAACATCCTAGTTCACACTGTGAGGATGTCACACATTTACAGACTCAAAGTGAAAGCAATCTTTTGGACATTCTTTTATTATGTAGGAGAAGGAATAGGTGAGAGAACTTGTAATCTACAGTTCTGTATAAGTAATATTTTTAGGAGTTTAGGAGCCACTAAAAAGAAGAAGAAAAAGAAGTTGAGTAGCAATAGCTTCCATAAATGTATAAAATAAATGTTCAGAGGACAGTACAAAGTAAAATTAAAAGCATCGTGWCAGGAGCAACCATTTAATTGCATGTTCCTCCTAAGTACTCATACATGAGAATTTTTGTCCAACWWARRRGRRRWYMRRWWAAAAAATAAATGTATATAAAATATGAAATAAACTTCTTCCTAGTGGTCCAGACTAGCAGGTACAATCTTGCAGCACTACGCAGTAGAGAAGAGACATTCCTCCTTTACTGCTCAGTAATAAAGACAGCAAGATTACAAATCCCTCAGGAAAACTCTTATAGYATGAATTGCTGTCCTTCTTCAAAGAAAGGATGATGAGTGGCATTTCTCTTCAGGCAAGGATGAGCAGTACCTCAGTGGTCATTTTCAATGTCTGTCTGTAGCAAGTAACATTCAGAGTCTAGTTYAGAAATAGTGGTCATCATTGAATGCAAGAAAAAGTTAAGTAGTAATCATATATGGTCTTAGTTTAAGAATCAGCTCWGAGCAAATCCTGATGGAGGTTCATATAGTGTCTCTAGGGAGGAATAAAACAAGAAAAAAAAGTTTGTTTGTTTGTTTGATTGTTTGTTTCCTGAGTAAATGGTACAGGGATATTCTGAATCATATGATTTTTAAGAACACCTGTTAACAGCTGTGTGATGACAGAAAACTCCCATCTGTCCTATCTTTCATGACTTTTTCTAACTTTTTTTTTTCAGAGATTCACACTGTTATTTTCTGCAATATCTCTGACAAAATGTACCAGAGGTAAATCATGCAAGAAAAGTGTTTCACATTTTAAGCTCCTATAATGTAATACTCTCAAGTTCTTGCACTGTAGGACATAATATACAACAATTTTGGGTTCAGTGTCTATGTCAGATTCCTGATTTTGTAGGTGTGTATCTTGTATGCCTCAGACACCTATTACCTAAACTGTAGGATCCTTGCTGTTCAAAAGTACTCATCAAATTGTTCTTATTTGGCTTGTTGTTGTTGTTGTTGTTGTTGTTGTTGTTGTTTGCTTTGCTTTGCTTTGGATTTTTTTTCTGAAGTGGCTGAAATCCTATGTCAGCAAGACAGAGGTGATGCACATTGATGAATTATTTGAATAATAATTCTCTTTGTTTTGCTCAATTTTCAGTCCCTAATTATTTATAGTATTCCATTCACCTCTTTGGTTACCWCATCATAACCAACTGATACTGTAAAAAAACTATGCAGTCAACATTTTTTTTGAAGTTGCCAAGATTTTTAAATGGCAGTATATTTAAATGTATCCCAATGATTAGCTCAGCTGGTTAGAACATGCTGAGGCTTAATCCCTGCATGGGGAGGGGCATTCAGTTAAGGGCTGGACTCAATGATCCCTGTGTGTCCCTTCCCCTTCCAACTCCATATTCTGTGATTCTGTGAAGTACACATCAGAAACAATAGGCTAAAAAGAGTTATATTTCTCTGAGAATTTATCTGTAGCTTTCATAACACAGCTTTTTAAACTTTTGCATGTTGCAGAGCTTAAAGATAGTAGGAATGTCCAAGTTTTTTGCAAACTTCTTTCTTTTTTATATATATTTTTTTTAATTAACTCCTAACTGAAAAATATAAATTTAAGCTTCGAGTTTTAATTTGCAGTGTAACTGAATTTTATCTTTCAACTGGATAATGAGTGAAATATCTACAAAAAGTCATATCTGTGGTCGACAGCTGCGATAATATTAGTTTCCCCAGGAACTGATAGATACTGTGAAAATATTAAAATATCTTGCCATCTATAATGTAATGCAAAAAGAATAAAAAATAAGTTCATGAAAAAGAAAACTGAAGGGAGATCCAATCTAATTTAAACATCTATCATGCATTAAAACTGCAGCTGTCTTTTGAAATTCYATTGCTTTTAAAAGTTTTCTTGATCTTCACTATCTAATCAATGGGCACATTTAAGAAAATATCCTAGGGAGGATCATCTTCACCTGACAGTTTTACCAAAATTTATCAGAGCCTTTTTCCTTTTGGAAGCTTAAAAATGTATCTACACCTCTCTGCTGACAATACAGGCAATTTAGAGCAGAACTTATTTCTTAGTTTTAAGAGTTTGCTAACAGTGTAAGTCATGGATCAGCTCTTACTCTTTCATGTTCCTTTAGCAGAGTGGAAATAGATATGGTGCCCCCAAAAGCCAGATTAGTAWGAGAAGGGACTTTATCCTACTTAATTGGAACTACCGTGTTTATATTTCATCAGACTTATCTTAAATTAAATTATTACTTTTTTCTTATAAAGATACCTTTTTTAGGTGACTTTTTTTTTGTCTGAGCCAAATGATCAAATACAGAGGTCCAGATAAACAACAATTACACATTARGTTTTAGGAACTTACTGTGTGAGAAAAGAGATCCTAATGCTAAGAATGTATGAAAATATGTTGCTCTTCCCAAAGCTTCACTACTTAAAGATATCTTGTCTCAACTAATTGAGTARCTTTAGAATTTATTTTATTTTTCTGTGTACTAGGAGAAGAAATTGACCACTTTACATCAATGGTGYTTAGGATATCTGCTACAGTAGGTAGATAAAGTTTAGACACAAGCTAGGCAGATCAGAATGTTTATTTCGACTTTTAAAAAATCTCCTTACAAAATTATGCATTTCATTAAATTGCATACAGAAAACAAACAAACAAACAAACAAACAAACAAAAAAAAAAACCCTCAAACACATTTAAGCACTGAGGAACTATTTTTTGAAAAATACTTTATTTCTTAAAGACTAGATTTTGTTTTGGAATTTTCCTTAAACATAACAAAATTGATAATCATAAATGCCCCTCRAGGCATGCATTGTGTACCTGTTTATAGTCACTCTTCTAATTCACTAAAAGATTACCCTGCTCAGACAGCACACAGCTTTCACATGTGAAACCTGCTTTGTTCAGAGTCACAGATTTGTCAAGTGCCTTTCTCTGAGCAGTTATACAAAAGAATGATTATTGCTGTGGTGCTTTTATTGGACAGCTCTACCTCTTTCCCACATGTTCCTCTGACCTTTTTAGAAAACAGCAGAAAATTGGTTGTGGAGCTATTACATTCACAGATTTATCTTGACTATGTCCTAGGTTATAGTTCCTGCATGTAACAAACACCTAAATGYTGTGCAATCACTCTTTACTTGTTTCTCTTTAACACTGAAAAAAAATAAGGAGTAGGATTGTATTTCTTCCCAAAAAAAATTTATTACCTTTCACTAAGTACCAATATGCTCATGTTTCCCTTCCAAATGACTTTTTAGATGAGAGCTGGGCATTTGTAATTTTTCTAGGTGCAGTCCAGGTTACAGTAGTAAAACCTCATGGCCACATAGGGTATAAATGATAGGAGAATGCATTGCATAAGTCCTA
>NW_026623356.1:242464-247035 GCF_030028575.1 Malurus melanocephalus
GGTTCTGAATGCAGAAGAAAAGTTTACCTAATTTATTCATTCATCAATGTGAATAAAGTAGTAGCTATGAGGGGAAAAGATAAAAACAAAACAAAAAGGCTGATGAAAATTATAATCCCAGGTTTAACTGGCCTTCTGGTAATGATGCTATACACAGAGAAAAGCATTTTGGAAAAGAAGCATGCACTGCAAAATYAAGAAAAGCCTTTACAAACTTAAAGCCCCTCCAAAAGTTGAATAGGGCTTCCTGCTGATGTTGTCCTAAGCCCAAGCAYTGAACATCCTTCAGTGCAAACTGCATTATGAAACAGCAGGCAATCTTAGGCTTTGTTTCTTTATASAAAACATCAAAGTGAAATTCAGCCTTTATTGTATTTGGCCCTTTCCTGTCAACAGCTACAATGGATCCACATATGGCCCTTAACATGGATTTGAATAGACACAGCAAAAGAAAATAAACATTGTTTTTATATACTTATCTGATATCCAGATGAAACAACAACAAAAAAATCCATGAAAAATATTATATCAAAATCTAAACCAAAATATCGAGCATGTACATCACTGGCATGATAAAAATTTTCTTCAAATGATTATGAAGTCAGAAGAAGTTTTACCTTTAACAGTCTCATAAATTGTCCCCAGATTATTAATTTCTTCCAATGGGATATTTGAATGCCATATGAAAGCTGTTAATGGTTTATCCATACAGAATGATCTTGTACAGGAAATTAAATYGAATTAATTAAATCTGTGGTGTCATTGTCAAGGATTTTTGTTTTCTGCAACAGCTACAATAATATTATGGAACTTGTCATAAATAGGTAATTGATGCTGGGGCTGCTCTTGGCAATAGTCAGCAAACTAAAAATAAAAGGTGGAACTGTTGCTGCCAGCTACAGTTATTGCTTCTTGTGTATGTTAGTAAAAATGCTGTAATATCCAAAGAACTTATCTCCATGACTTCAACAGTCAGCTTATTGAAAACAGAGAGACTCTGTCAGTTTGCTGGTTCGGATGCTTACTCACTCTGAAAAGACATGACAAAACAAACACAGAAAACCTCTCATTGATATTGCTTTTCATTGACCCCTAATARTAAACAGATAGGCACTTGTTTGCACAATGTATATTTCTGCAAGTCTGTGTCATTSGTTAAATTGTGATTTAATTCCTGTAAGTAACTAAGCAGAGAAAACAAGAATTCTCATTTATGTTAAAGTACTCTCAGATAATTTTTCTCTCCAAAGTTAACAAAAGGAAAGATATCCAAATAAAAACCTTAAGAAAAACAAATCTCATAAACCAAGTGAAAATAAGTGTTAGAGTTTTGTTGGTTTTTTTTTTGTTTGTTTGGTTTTGTTTTTTTTTTTTTTTTTAATGTAGTCAATGTTTCATGAATGATATACCACATATTTATGGTGTTATTTTTGTTCTTTATCCATTAAAAAAAAATTGTTTTGTGTGTCAGTAAAATAAAGATCTGTACATTACTAATAATATAGCTTTGATCAGGTATGGTATGAAAAACCCTTGGAATCTAGTGTCTACAGAATAGAAAATAATCTGAAATAACATATTTTTTTTAATATATGCACAAGTTTGCTCCTTGCAATACTCTTTTATCTATATCAATTACTCCTTTCTCTGCTATCTTTGAGTGYTTTCCTCTGGAATTGGAAGGCTACTAAGGATTACAAGGATTCATATTACCTGTGTCATGTCTTAGCCTCAGCCTAGCTTTCTTCACAAACATCTGTTCAAATTCATGCCTTTCAAGCTTTCAGAAAAGTCAGTACCGAGTTAACATGTAAAGACTGCCATAAAATTCTCAGTTTCAGGCATGAACCATTTGCTTATATACTCTTCTGGCACTTCAGGTAAACTCCAGGCAAACACCATTTGGGGAGTAGAAATGAGACACAATAGGATAGTGGCAACTCTTCGCACAAATTCCCCCTAGCTGTTGTTTCAAAATGTTCAGATTAATATTCTGAATTTTTGGGGTTTGGTTTTTTTTTTTCGTTTTTTTTTTTTTTTTTTTTTTTTAATTATCTGCATCTGATGATGTTGCACAGAACACAGTGAAATAATAAAGCACAGGTGGGTCATGTAGGCTGTTTGGAGACTATGAGTGGACTACTAGAGCAACTCTGGGTTTCAGGATTCTCAGATTCCAGTCATTAGTAGACAAAAACATTTCAGACTTTCTGTTCTATCTCCACAGTTGCCTTCATCTCAGTATTTAAAAAATGCCATCTGTTTTCTGAATTCAGAAAACCAAATTACCTGAGACTCATTTCCTGTAYGGGTATATTCATATATATATAKGAATATATGTACATATATTCATCATGCTTCTGGTGAGCTGAAGCTGATTTACCTGAYTCTTTCAATTTTCATGTTTATGGCTGTTATCACTTGTCTCTGATTCATCAGCAGTSAAAAAGTAGATATGTGAAACTTGACAACATTCTTGACCTTAATAGAAAATAGTTTTGTCACTAGGTAGAATGAAATTCCTTTATTGTATGTCTTTGGAGCATCTAAGTTTTTCTTCCCATCTCTCTCTGTCTCTGTCTCTCTAGAGTAATTCTGAGAAAAAAAAAAAAACAAAAAAACAAAAACTGTGTCTCTTCCCACATAATCACATTCCTTAGAAGTTTACAAATAAAGCAAGGTCTTCAAGTGCATGTGCAAGCAGGAAAAGTTTAATGAAAAAGCTATCATCTTTAATAACTTTTTGWGCTTTCTTCTACAGCAAAGTGAAGGGCAGATGTCATAAATCTAGCCTAGGAGAAAATAATTAAGAATGGATCTTTTATGCCACATTATGTCTAGTTTGTGCATTCTGTTCTAGTGAACAGACTGACATATCCTGACATCACAACAACTTTTCATTGACTTAACATCGCACTTTCATCACCTCTGCTCTAATAGCATCAGAAAGGCCTCAACATTGCCAGAATCCAGCTTTGCAAGTATATCACAGTGTTTGGAATTAATATGCTGTGACCTAAATGCTCAAACAGAATGCTTCATGATTAAAAAACACTTTATATAAGTTTTCTTTAAACAGGTCAATACATTAAGAAAATAAAACTAAAAAAAAMCAAYGGAAAAAAAAACAAGAAACAACTAAACAACAAACAACATCTTGTATACTAGCCTACATTCTTTTTTCCCTCTTTTTCAGATAACAACATGCTTAATTACCTAGACTTCTCAGAAGTTTAAATGTTTTCTGCTTACATAAGTACCAGAGCTAAATATAGACAAGAATTTTCATCCTATAACTGTGAGGTTAATCATAGACTACTGAAGCATAACGTACAAAGTGATCTCCCCCCTCCCAGATGTTAATTTTAAACTTGCTGATTTTTCTCTTTTGTTATCTGAATCACTGGGGAGTCCCCAAGATGCCATATGTTACTTGATTACTACTAATGTAATCTCAAAGATTATAATAAATGACCTACGCCAACTCTACAAAGAGCCTTGCTGAGCATTTGAAAGTCAACTAATGAAAGAAATGTCTGTGTACATTGCCTTTAGAGTGTGGACCTGTTACTTATCTGATCTGTCTATGACTGCATCTGGATTTTCTTACTCCTTTTCAAAATGCAAAAAGTACCTTTTAAGACAAAGGATCAGTTAACACTGACTCTAAATAACTAGGCTCCACAAGCAGTAAAACAAATGAAATCTGCGCTTCAAGAATACTTCTTTGGTGGCTGGGTTCCCTGCTGTTCCYTGAGGTATAAAGCTACTACCATGTTTCTTTTTGGAAACTTCAGTGTCAGGTTTGCAGAGTTCATTATGTAGTCTCTGTTCAGCTGAATAATCTTTACTCTAGTCAGCCATAAAAGAAGAAAATCACTGGTCTTAACATCTTTTGCTTGCCTGCAAAATTATTTCAAATTGATTGATAGGAATTTCCACTTTTCTAACAAATCTATTTAAAGTATGTGGTTAGTAGAGGTTTTATTTTTAAAAAAAAAGGTAAACATGACAAATAGACATCATCAATATATATCACATTACACCTGTATCTCCAATATCTGTTGGTAATGAACAAGTTAACATATAAAATCTTTTTGTCATTGCAGAGTGAAAGCAATTATAGTTAGTTTTAAAAGTGAAAGTCTGTAATCCATATAATTTTTTGACTGAGGTTGTAGAGAGCTATTGAAGGAATATGAAATGATTCTATGTTAGCAATTCTTATTCAGATCTGGTACAAAATAGTAGTTGGCTTCAGCTTGCATAATTGAAATACCTACAGACAGGAGGACAAATTCTTTTTTTTTTTTTTCTTTGCCTCTGTCTTTCTTTAGCCCTGGTGAATGACAAGGTCTATTTCTCTTTCACTGCAAAGTCTTCAATACTTTAAATCATGYTATTTTTTAAGATTTTTTCTATTTTATGTCTTAACAAATGAGCAAACCCTCCAAATACACTACAAAAAGGTTCCTGGTGCAAASAGTAGCATTCAGTGTATGGCAGCCCAAAACTTCCTATCTGTAACCACTGCACATTCAGTTACAAAGCAATATGGTTGTTTTTGTGGG
>NW_026623356.1:247492-252223 GCF_030028575.1 Malurus melanocephalus
CATGTTGTTCATATCAGTCCTCACTTGTAGGTGTCTAATGGGAAAAAAAAAAAAAAAAAAAAAAAAAAAAAAAAACCAACCAAAAAAAAAACACCAAATCTAGTTGTTAGTTATTGTTTAGCACCTCTCAAGCCTGTAAGATTTAGTGAATTTTGGGAGAGCAAAAAAGCTGAAATGCTTTCCTCTGGAAAAATACAGAGAACAAGATGAACATCAGCATATTGGGACCATTGCTATAGACAGGTAGCAAACACAAATATAAGGGCAGGACAAAAATGTGGGCCAAAAACTGAAGGAAACTGAAGGTAAGATTCAGTATTGATGAAAAGTAATTAATTAAAAAATGTAAATTATGTAATGCTATCTCATGGAAAGCTAACTGGATATATATACACATATATGAATATACCATGCATATTCACCCTAGGTGGAGAAATTTTGAAAAAATAAGAAAATAAAAATTGAGAGAAACTTGGAGCATTTTCATATTTCTATGACTAATTTCCCAGWATGATTTCTTTACTTGTTCTACATGCAGATATTCACTTTTACAGAAAAAAAAATTCTTTACTTGGCTAAAGTAACTACAGTTAGAGGGATTCGTTTGTTTACTTGTTTGTTTTTCCTTTAGACTATACTATTATCAAGGAAGAACCGTTCTTTAAATATCTTGTTCTGCAGCAAAAYTTGTAGCAGAAAAAAATATAAGAAACCATGTCATATTTCATATTGTCTTGTATGAAAAACAAAATTTTCATTCCAGTTTTAACTTAGACATCARGAGTTTTATGTATCTTTTTTAAACAGATCATACAAGCTGAAGATTTCTAGTTCTGCTTTTTCATCTTCTAGTTTTACAGCTATCTAACTATGAAGGAAGCTGTCTTGAACAATCATTCTTCCATTAGAAAATTGAGGAGCAATCATATTGAATTAAAGTAAAACCTATTTGCATTTTTACTCTTTGCTGAGAGCAGATGCTACTGAACTTATAAGAGGGAGAAAGAAATAAAATTTCCATTACAAATTGTGGAATAATTTTGTTTCYACAAAAGGTCTTTGTTTCCTTACCTTTACCATTTCAGGTTGTTTTATGCTTTATGCRTGATTGATTGAATGTAATAATTCCATTAATATCTTCTGTTTGTACAAGTTTTCCATCTTGCTTATTATAAAAATTAATTAAATAGGATTTTCATTTATGGGGTAAAAAGGAGCAATCAACCATCCCTTGAATTTTACCTTCCTGAACACTGCTTTTGTCTCCTCTATTAAAATTTCCACAGCTTTTCAAACCATGACAAACAAAAGCAAAGAATCATAAAGGAGCAATAACTTGTTMTACATGAAGATATGATCCATGCATGCTTCTACATCACAATAGCTGTCACGAAAAAAAATATCACAGTTGACATACTATTAGTCTAAACAGATATGGTTCCTTATTTCCTGATGGAGTGAAAAAGTATTTTCTCATATGAAAACTTTCAATCATTAAATAATCATTAAATAATCATTAAATAATATACATTATCATGACAAGCTGTTACAAAATGGTTATGGCAGTATGTATTATTTTTTGGCAGCTGTGAAGTCCTCAGCCTTTTCAAAGGAGTACGCAAAGAAAAATTGCATTAACAAAAAAATAGGTAGGACACATTAACCCAAGAATGACAAAAAAAAGCAGGAAAGAGGCTTTTACATCATCAGTATTTCTTTCTAGTCCCTGTCACAGCAAAACGTGAAAAAATGAAAATGTGTTTCCAGTTTATATTGAGAATCAGCTGCAATARTAGCACCGTGCATTTTAACAAATTGTAGGAAGATTGACTTATTCAGGGAAGCTTTCTAGACATCAGCTTTAGGCTATTTTATACATCCAAACTAATTTTTGATGTTGCTAACCTACATTGCAGGCATTGGAGCAAGTTTGGGATTGTCCTTTTCTTGTTCATAACTGATTTCAGAAACGAGAAGTTAATAAAATTTGCAACGTAAGTGTTGCTTTTACTTCTTCAGCTGACATTAAGCAATATATTGTAAATATAAGAAATAAAAAACTGTCATAGAATGTAATTTATGGTACAGTATTTAATCTCAGMTTTTGGTTTATAGATACAGAAATTAAGCCTTACTAAAAAAA
Organism: Malurus melanocephalus; assembly: GCF_030028575.1. Classification (NCBI taxonomy): domain Eukaryota; kingdom Metazoa; phylum Chordata; class Aves; order Passeriformes; family Maluridae; genus Malurus; species Malurus melanocephalus. The sequence goes on from NW_026623356.1 coordinate 249,636, forward strand.
TAAAAATAAAAAAATAAAAAAAAGTCCAAACAAACGAATAAACAAAAAAGTACAAAATCACATACATGAGACTGACATGTCTCTCTCACAGATGACCAAAGACAAGGTGCTGCTTTCAACAGCAGCCACACACAGCCATAAGCTCAGATGGCCATGTCCTGTCYTCTCCTGCATTGTTAGAAGCAGGAGGTCACCAGTGCAGCACACACAGCTCTCTCCAGGTTTACAATCATCTGCTCACTCGTGAATTTTCTGAGTACTGGCAGTACTGGCATGAATCTTCCACCTGTCCCAGCAGCCCTGCCCGAATGAAGCCCTTCTTGCTTACCCCGATGTCCCCTCAACTCCAGTTTGAAGTGTGTCAGGCAAACCCCATGCATACCTGGTTTGGGAAGCTGCAGACATTCACACACCCCCATGAGCTGGCACCATGCACACAGGACCCATGGTCCTTACCCAGCCACTGCTGCTGAGTCCATCACCTGCCTCATTTTCTCCTGTAGCTGACTCTGAGACCCCACACGCTTCAGCAGCTGACCCCACAGGCTGTAACCCCAGCCTGGCTCCAGCAGCTGGCAACAAGTTTAGCTCACACACTCACATCTCACCAGCAGCTGATACTGGGTTCTTGCAACACACACACACAATGGGTATGGTGTTGTTATGCAGGGAGATTAGTAAGAAACTATTTAATAAGAAAATACAAGAAGACAGACCAGACTCATAGTGAGCAGAAAAGCTAACTGACTGGCTCCATTTTACACACAATGTCCTCTTTTATGTTCCAGTCTGTCCACCTCAATTCTTTGGTCCTCACTGCTCCTCCTTTCTGCTGCACGTTCCTTTATCACACTACACACTCCAATCAAATCAGCACCCTCTATCCCCAGGCTGAGATCCTTATGSATTGCAAGATCCACCTTGTTCCTCTCTGAAATGATTCCTGCATTTTGTTGATATCAATTTGTGTATCTGACAGTGTTTCATGAGCTCCATTGTTTTTTCAGCTCTGTGTCTCCATGTGCTTTGTTTATTGCCTCCTGCTTTTCTGTGTCATACCRTTTTCACATGGTCTTCAATCAGAGGATCTTGCTGACATCATGCWTACAGTCCACACCCTCTTACAAACTGACCTAATTGACCAAGTTTGTTTATTGGTACTGTCTCTGTTTTTAGTTTTTTTGCCACCTCCTTCATATTAGCAACCCATTTTGAACAAGGACTTCAACCAAAAAACATTAAAGGAACATGTGCTCTTTCGATACCCATGGTTTGACAAAAAAACAACCAAAAAACAACAAAACACCTCTAAAAAAATTACACATATACCGTGTTTCACTTTTTATGTAATATAGCTTTACTGAGATTGATGGACTTGTCTAATAAAGCCATAATTTCTCTGACTGCCAAAAAGACTGTGCTGCACTACAGAACCACATGCAAAACTTTAGTTGGTAAATGTCAACATGACACCACCAGTGCAGACTTCATACATTGGCAAAATTCTGTCTTAAATGATTTTTTATTTTTTTTTTAATATCATCATTCCCATGATATTTCATGTGCAGATGAAAATGCAATTTCCCTMATATTTCAAAGTGTTCCTCATTATTTTTCTCATAGTTATTTCAGGTGACCAAAATAATTAATAAATGTCACTGAACCTACCATGCCAGCTTACAAGGTAAATGATCGAGCACATCCRAAATGCCAAGGGAATGTGTCACTGGAGTTTGACTTGGGATAAAAGTCTGAGCAGCTCCAGAATTAGAATTGACTGCTTTTCTGTCTGGTATCAGAGTTCTCAACTAACATTTATGCAATCCCAATGTATTTATGAAGAGGAGGTTCATGACCCTAAGCATTATCTATTTTATTTTAAACACCAATGCACATCAATACTATGAATTATTCAGGGTACACTGAATTTCAATGTGTGACTTAGGTCAGGCTGCAAGATCATCATGTTTAAAATTCAGACAGAAGCAGTGCTTGAGGGGATTGTAAGAGGAAGGGATAACCTCTAGATTAATGAATGTATTACTAAGGATTTTATCATCATCCTTTTTTTGTACATTCTGATCACAAGAATATGATAAGTACTGAAGTTAAAAAGGCTCAAATCCAAGCTTTTTCATGCCTTAAGAAAAATTCAGAAGTTATATCTTCTGTGGTCTATCTGTGTGCTCTTCAGAAAGATGATGAGTCCTTCTGTCTTCCTTTGAATTTAATAAAATTAGCAGTGACATGTMGATCAATATGGCTTAAGCTCCCCCATTCTCCCACAGCTGTTAGTTAGAAGGACATTTAGAAATTTATAATTAGGAAGAAAAATTACTCAAGGATTCTATTTGTTAAAAATATATTATTATATAATTACACAATTATATAATTGTAGCAGCCAGCATCAAACATAGTAAACTTAATACCATTTAAAACCCTTAGTAAATTTGACAGCTAGTTAAATTTATTTATGATAACTTAGTCCATACTTGATAATTTTCTCACTCTTCTTATTTTTTAATCTTTTTTTTTTTTTTTTTTTTTTTTTTTTTTTTTTTTTTTTTTTTTTTTTTTTTTTTTTTTTT
>NW_026623356.1:252233-272038 GCF_030028575.1 Malurus melanocephalus
AGTGTTAATTGTCCTGGATTTTCAAAATATAAGAGGAGGGCATGCTTGGATGATGAGCTTATTAAAATCTTCTTGAAGGGCATTGTTGCTTTATACTGTCATTAAAAACTTAAGTGTCATTCAAACATAATTTTTTTTTTCCATCACAAACTAAAGAAGCAAATAAGACAGAAACGATATCATACATTCAGTATAGATTTATATTTAGATAGCTGTCTAATAAAGCACAATCTCTTCTTGAACAATATTTTCTAAATTCTGACTGATTTCTTTTTACATGATTGCTATGCTTCTGCTATTGTGGAAATATTATTTTWATCCCAATGGATTTTCTAGTTACAGCCTGAAGCAAATGTGATAGTTAATTACACTGCTTAAGAAACCTAAAGTCTGAGACTAGTCTCTCTGTCAAGGGAGAGAGAAGGATACAATACCAAGGACTACTGCTGCATTACACTGTGAACTAGTAAGGGAGCACAACAGTAAATTTTTACCTTCATGTAAAGTAAGCACATGTAAATGTTACTCACTTCCTTCCCCAGAGGCTCTGAGGAGAAAATAGAAAAAAAAAAATAAATAATTACACATTTCTCACTGTGAAGAATCAGGGACTCAAAACTTGATGTTTGCCTCAGTACATCTATTTGAACATGGTCTAGATTATATTAAGAGACTTCAGAAGGGAACTTCATAGAACAAGATCCTTTGAAACAACTTGGTGTGGGATGGGGAGTTATCCAGATTATGTGTTATTAATATGGTGCACATCTTCTAAGTATGGATTTTAAAGCACTTACTGAGGACGGGGAGATGTTCTGGGAGGACCAAAAGACAGGAACCTTGCACTTGGAATAAGCAGAGAAGGAGAAAGAGGGAGAGAGAGACAGTCCAGAGTAAGAATATTGTCAGAAGAGTATTTGCCTATCAGTGGCAGATCGTTATGTTTAATTTTCCATGAAGAAATGTGGTGGTTTCATACTGGGAAAAGATGCACTCTGGGCCTGCTAATATCTTGTAATGGAACAGAATACTTGCTTTTAATCATCCAGTATCTGTCTCTTGAATTGTTTTCCAGTATCCAACAAAACTTTATCACTTTCAATGATAAAAGGTTTAACAATGGTAATCTCACTAAGAGCACTCTCTAAGAGACAATCTAAAATTCCTGAGCAAGAAATTGTTTTGATTTTCCTCATAGTCCAAACAGATACATACTGTATCACTTTTAATTTATTTCACCTTCTTTGTAGCTTTAATCTGTCAYTAAATGTTTTATTATATTATATTCTTTTATATTTGATTTTTTTTTTTCTGAAGGATAAAGACAAGGATAGTAAAAAGGCTTAAAAATAATATTCTATTGCCATATAAAAAAATTTATGTAGCAACATGCCCATTTGAGCTAAAAAGTAGGCAAACTGATTATATTTTTTGCAGGATTTATATGTATTTGAAAGGGAGATATTGCTTACACAGCATAAATGAAGAAAACCTGTTAATTTTTAGTTATAGTTCTGACCAATTATRGTGTCAGAATAAAATTTGAACCAGGTTTCTGAGAAAGAAAGATGGTTGCAGGCAACTAAGAATTTCTTTAAATTAGGATTTTAAATCTCAGAAATTAGGTAAAAATATTATCCCATGACTGTGCAATTGCAGGAGAGGACTTGGTGTGTCAGGAGGCGTCTCATGAGACTTTATTCTTTGATTTAGGGAATGCATGCTCTCCTTAAAAAATTAATCTTTATGCCAGGTGCTATACGCATTTTTTTATGTTTATATATGCAAATGTAAGGAGAGAAATGACAAACAAGTAAACAGTAGACTGGAAAAAAAACAAACAAAACCCCTCCAGCCCACCCAACACCTCCCCCATAATCCAGTTTATAGCTATTGGCTAGTGACAGAAATCTCAAGGTACTGATTTACTAACTAAAGTTAAAATTATAGCACACTCGGTTAAGTTACAAATGATAGGATCAGAAGCCCTTTGAGCCAGCATAATTAATTTTAGTCATTTAAACTTTAGTAACAACAGTTTTAGGTGGATTATGTTAATGTAGATGAAAAACTAGCAAGGTTCACATTAAACATGCCCCATGATACCTTGTGCTTTCCAAGAGTGGATTGGACTTGCCAGCAGTTTTATGTCCTCCTGTGCTAAGCATCCATGCAGAAAGTACATCTGTTGGTGGTCAGGCTAGAAATTCAAATATTATACTTGAAAAATCAGGACAGCATGACTTCTTCATCAAGGCATTGCGATGGCTGTAAAAGGGAACCAACAGTGCCACAGCCCCGGCAGACAGAATTCACACGGTTTGTGCTATTGGCAGTGAAGTGCCCTCTTGAATAAGCATCAGCACAAACACAAGTTWTTCTGTGAATAGGACTCTCACTAAAGTGAATTCATTCCAGTTATAAGCAAGTCTTTTTGTAATTAGCCATTTGGGTTGTATGTTACCTTAGCTTTTGATATTTAAAATTACTGGCATCAACTATTAGGACAGTAACCAAAACAAATTAAATAAAATTGAAAACATGACAGGATGGAATAAGAACGGGAGTATAACAAAGACAGTCTTATAACTTTATCAGAAATTGCAGATACACAGCTGGAGAATTACTGCAAACTCCATGGTGACAAATTCCTTCATAATCATCAAAGACCTTTAGGAGATCAAAAGCCCTCARCTTAAAAACATTCGCAATAAACATTTGATTACTCCTTGGAGAAAAATAAGCCAAAACAGGTTTTACCTGTAACAATCTGCAACAGKGAGGGAATTCAGCAGTTTAAATCAGAGACAAAAATCTATGCCTATGACTGTATCATAYGTTGAACATCTTTCAGCGAGTTTCCAAGCCAGAAAGAGCAACTGAGAACTTAATTACATCGACACCTATAAAAAGGAAGCAAAAAATAAAGCTCACAAATTTCTTTTCTAGACAGTACAAAACCAACCAAAGATGAAGTGCAGAAAAATCACCAAAAMCAGAGAGGAGCAAAACTCGTTCTTTTGCTTGTGACAAACATATTTTAGTACAGAGCATAGATACTTCTTACCTGTTATTTCAACATGGGCAATAATTGTGGGCTGGTTTTCTTGTTATTTTAGGGGGTTTGGGGGGGCTCTTTGTTTGGGGGGTTTGTGATGTTCATGTTTTACTACATGCTTCTTTCATTAAAAGAAAATGTGGAATCTAAATATGATTTTGCTTTCTGACAAAACTTTCACAGAAAGATCCATGTTAGCACTTGCAAGCGTGCAATTCAGATAAGAAGAAGGAAAGGAAAAGAGTAAATGAGAGTTAATAATGTCCACAATACATGGGTTTAATTTTCCTTGTTTTTAATTAGTGCTACGTGTAATACATTGATTTAGATCTTTGAACTGTAGTGGGTTTTAACTTTGTTTGTTTTTGCATTGTGTTTAGAGGGTTTTTTTTTTCCCCCTGAAACATTTGAGACCATAATTTGAATGTGAGATGAAACATATTGTCCCCTACCACCCTAAAATTACAATTTTCCTCATGAAAACTCCAAAGCATATCTTTAAAAGCATGGTTTAATAAGACAAATTCTAAGTGCKAGAAGAACTTCTATCCATAACTGCTTTTGTTAGCGCTTTCCTCACACAAGAAATTGCACACTTATTGTTACAATCATGTCTCCTGATTGAAGAGTAAAATGCTTCTGCTAATAGGTCTCCAATTGCTACCTCCCTTCAAGTGAATAGRGGGAGATCTTAAACCTGTTTATAAATACCTCACGGAAGGGAATGAAGATGTTGGAGACAGGCTCTTCTCACTGGTGAGGACCTTGTGACAGGATAAGAGGAAACGGCCACACACTTAAATATAGGAAATTCCACTCCAGTCTATGAAAACAGTTCTATTTTGTTACTGTGAGAATGGCCAAACTCTGGCACAGATTGACTGTAGAAGCTGACAGAGAGAGATGGAAAAGAGAATACAGAGAAGTCCTCAGGGAGACCTGGAGTCTGCAGCCTTCTGGTACCTGAAGGGGATTTGCACACAAGGAGGGAGAGAGACTCTTTACGTGGGCAGTTCTGACAGGACAAGGGACAGTGGGGTAAACTGAAACAGAGCAGGTACAKATCAGAYATTAGGAATAACTTCTTTACTCAAAGGGTGATGAAGTGCTGGAACATGTTGTCCAGAGAGGCTATAGATACTCCATTCCTGGTGGTGTTTTTACTTGATTTTAGCAGGAGCTCAAGGCAACTGCTGGAATATTCACAGAAAACCTGCTGTTGCATTCTTAAGAATTTAGGCATCAATCAAAAAAAATCCTTTTAGTAAATGATGAGGCTGGGGTTTATTGTGAGRATGATTCATGTAAGGAATCTAATTTTACATCCTCTGAGTATTATTTTGGAGYGGTATGTTTCTCTCTAGTAACTACGTGAATTTGAATTAAGGTGAATTCTCTATGAATTGTTCTCTGTAAAATAATCTTGGAGTGCACTTTCATGACCTTCATTTTAGGTCATGAATGCCTTTCTAGAACACAATTTCAGATGCTTTGGTTTGATATCTGAAGTCTGTTGAGCTGAACTGGAAATCTAGTTGAGACACAGAGCTGCAGATTTGCAGTACCTGTCAGGTTAACATCCTAATTCTAAAAATAAGGTAACAAGGTGTTTTAATTCTTCAGACTCCTTGCTCTCTCCATGAGAAAAATGATAGACTTAGCCTCACCACTTACATGCATTACAAAATTCAGCTATTTGCATTATTGTCTGTATCTATGTCAAATGTTACCAAGAACATTTTGATTAACAAAGAAAAAGCTGTAAAAAGTTCACCACACAKTCTAAGATAATAAGCAGAGTGAATCGAATAGCCATGGAAATGTACTAAAATATTTATATAGTATCTGTTAATTAGCACTCAATGATTTTTCCCAAGTAATTATGTACTTGTAATTAAGCTCTGAGTTCTGTATGTCCAAATTAAAAATATTAGTTCCACTTTAAAGAGTCTAATTCTTTATAGATCCACTCTTTACAACAGTTTAYGGAAACAAATAGCTTCAGGAAACAAATAAGCGGATCCTTTATTTGTTGAGTCTGCTTTGCAATTTTATGGTAGCTAATATCTGACTTATTATTTTTGAGCTACTTATAATTCTTGTAGTTAAAGGAATATCACACAGCAAAGAACAAAAGTGACGTAATGCATTTCAAAATAAAGCACAGTCTAAGGTTGATTTCAGGGACAATGGACAGATTCAGCCTTTATCTGCCAATAAAATTCAGTGAGTAGTGCTGAAGCTTAGTCACAGTACAATATAATTTCCTTGAGTAAAAACTGGCTTGCCAGTGTTGCTTTTCTCTTCCTTCATCAAGTGTTTTCCCARAACAACAAACCTCCCACAAAAAACTAACTTAATTGTGTTTGCCACATACATCAAACACTTCTTGATGTATTAATGTATTTGATTACAGTAAAGCTAAAATAATTGCTACATTACAGATTCAATGTATTTGTGATGTAAAATAACCCTACAATATTTTAATGCCATAAGATTATTTGAAAGGGCATTAAATAGGGCCTTAATGTTTTTCCCCTTATTTTGGTAGTCTGCTCTCCCAAAWCTATAAAGCTGTATCTTGACGGAAAAATATTTTCTGATGCTCTCAGTGTACCAGTCTTCTTCCATTTGACAAACAGATGTGTCTTGATTGAAAGTGGCCTATGCTTCCTTTAGGGAAACTGAAATCTTGAATTGCAGATATTCCTACATGTTTCTGATACCTATAGACCGTTACGCGTATATAAAGGACTATTGTACTGTCTCCAATAAATATTTCAAGAAAAAAAAAGGGTAGAAAATTAATTGAGGCAAACTGATGACAGTTTATTCCCTTTTTAGGTGACAATACTAAAGGAAAATATAGGAAATATGTTTGTATAGATTAAGGGAAACAAAAAAAAAAAGTCATCCTAGAAAAATCACTGTATTATTCTATGGCTGCATAATAAAACCAAGGAAGTAAGACGTAAATAAGTCATCATTGAGTTTAAAGATATGCAATAAAGTTTCTATTGTCATGTTAAATTGATGAGATTTTTGAGCTCAATGCAATATTTAATTTATCATCTTGATATCCATGAAATTATGAGGCTGAAGCTTCACACTATGGCATGTTGGACTTCTACAGATCTTTAAAAAAAACCAAAATCCTCTTACTGAAAATTACTTCTGTTAACTACCTGGTTGTTATTAATAAATTATTGTGGGATGATTAACTGAGGTATGGCAGAACAGGACTCTTGAAGTTTGAACAACAATTGTATTTATTTTACACTCTGAACTAAGCTTTTAATTATAACATACAATTGTAATTTAAAATAATTAAAAATTAATTAATATAATTTTTTTCAGGCAGAAGTGTTTTTCCAATCAAGCATACAAATAAACGGAAGTGCTTGTATAAGAAGAAATGTGAACACTTAGTGCATTGCCAAATGCAGCCATGAAGAAATGAAAATGGAAGCAGAATGTAAACAAAGACAAGAGCCACATGATAGATTTATAAGGCATTAGATTTTCAAAGTTAWTTTGGTTACATTTTTAATATATCCTTGACCTAACTACAACACTTGTTTGTTATTCTTTGAGTGGATGTTGTTTCAATTTTCTTATTCTTCTATATGGAAAATTATTTTTATGAATGTAGCACTAATTTCTACCATCCTTCTGATGAGTGGCTTAGCGGACAAATAGAATATCTTTCTTGTGAATTCCAAGTAGTCAGAAAAAAAAAAAAAATAGATAGCAACCCAATCAAACAACCAAATGAAAGAAAAGTGCACACTGGAGCATTAAGTATTTTCCATTAACTAGAAGTCAAGATAGACAAGAGAAACTCTCAGTGGATTCAAAATTCTTCTGCAAAATATATAAGGTGTTTAGTTTTGAGTTTCTCTTGGAGGACATCAAATTTCCAGATGTAATATAAGACTCATAATTGTTTTGCRTTACTGTACTAAATTTGCAAGTACAGCTAGTTCTCTTTGAATCAAATCCTGTTTCAAAACAAAAGATGCCAGCACATGATATCAATGTTGCTAAGTGCCTGATTGCACTTAACACCATCATGTGCTGCCAGGTCATTTGTCTGAGCTGGTTGTGATAGAGCAGTTAGGTGTAATTTAGCATTCAGAACTATGCTGAATGCAATAAGTGCTAATGTTGCAGTTAGCTTTGTTTCCTTTTGGTTGTGGTTTTGGGGGTTTATTTTTCCTTCAAYAGTTAGGTGATAGATATGAATATAGGAACACTGGACTAAACTAAAAATTAGAAAATGATGACCAGTTTTAGATTGCATGTGAACCACTTATGTTTTAACAAAAATGTTTTGAAGGGCTTTTAATGACTGAAGACAGTAAATTTATAATGAAGAAAGGTGAAGTTCAAAAAGGATGAAATAAAAAGTATTCACATTCCTTGTTCCATGCATTATACATATTTAAAAATTGTGATGCTTTTTTTACCCTTTTAAGAAAGATTTTCCTGTTCCTAGAAGTAACTGTGAATTTTCCRGATAATAGATATTACTTTAGAAATTGGGTATTGTTAGATATCCTAGCCTTGCAGAAAACTGTACATAATGTTCTAAAGAAATGGATGTTTATGGCAAAGACAAAAATCTTAACATACACTCAGGGCAGCCAATGACACTGAAGATGGAACACTCAATTTGTTTTTAAAGTAGAAAAACACTGCTCAGATTTTCTCTGTGACTTAAACATATTCATGCTGAGTATTTGATTCTGAGGTACAATTCTATCCTTCTGGAAATGWTCTCAGTGACATACCCCTGTGATAAACTAAAAATTGTTGAAATGAAATTTGACACTTCTTAAAATCCTTTGAGGAATTACTTAATCTCTGGATAACTCATAATGCTTTTCTGATCTGTTTTATTTTATTTTTACTTTGTCTGGTAGATTTTATTTTCCCCTAAGTTAGCTAAATGAACAAATTATTACTTTTCCAAACACCAATAAAATTCTCTAAGAGACATATTCCAAAGCTTTGAGCATTTTCCAGGTTTGAAGGAGACAGGTTCAAATTGATTCCTAGAATTTACAGGAAAGGGATTTTTATCAAGGAACATGTGGATGTCAGATGATGAATATACTAGAGCTAGTCCTCTAGCTTTAGCTGTGATACAGTTACTGCGAGTAGTGGATAGAAGAAATAACCAGCAGACTTTGTAAGGGTATGGTGAAACCATGAAAGCATGACTCAATCCTCTGCAGGCAACTAAATAGGATTAATCTTATTTAACTCCAGACATTTGCAGATGGGATTAGTCCTCTTTAATAATCACTGACAAAATCAGGCACTTTTGACCTATTCTTTCAGTTTACCTTGAAGTGAGAGAATTCATGGACAACTGTATTTTTTCCACTGGTTTTAAAATTATTCTAGTCATACAGTTAAAAAAATATCCATGTATATACATTTATCTGGTCAGCTGCATATGTTTTCCAGAAACTAAAGGATCACATATTCTGGTGGAAACTTCTCAGTTATGTGGCATATTTGTCATATATTCCTGGGAAGTACATTGTAGAAGGGATTAGCCTGGCTTGGAATACCATTTATAAAGAAAAGTTAGTGCATAACATGTTGTACTACATATTCAGTGACACAATTCAAGGCCAGACAGTTGGTAAAGGAAATAACTGCACTAAGAATTATAAGCCTATCCTGAAATCTTAACTGACAAGACCTTGACCTTTCTCATCATGTCCCAGTCTATTATATCTTATCGAATTTAGGCTTCTTGTTCATGTGCTATGATATCTTTTGTCCTAATAGGATAAAATTCACCCAAATCATAAACCAGATAAGGGGCTGCCCATACATTAGCATTGATTTCCTTAGTAATTCTGAAGTATGAGCTATACTGTCAAGTAAATTTATTTTTTAAGGGGAACTGAGTAATAAGGTGTGGTTTTAAGCCCACCTGGAGATGAAACAGCATGTTGCTCCTCACCCAACCTCCCTTCTCCCCACCCCACTCCAGTGGAATGGGGAGGAAAATCAAAGTAAAACTTTTATGTTGAGATAAGAACAGTTTAATAATTGAAAATGATGTATAATACAGTAAAAAAAAAAAGGCAAATGAAAATAATAGTGATAATAAAAAGGAAAAAAAACAAATGATGCCCAATGGAATTGCTCACCACCCGCTGTCCGATGCCAGACCCTCCTTCCTGAAAACAGATCTACCGTGACATTCTGTGTGGAATATCCCTGTGGACACTTCTGGTCACCTGTCGCAGCTATGCTACCTCCAGTTTCTTTTGTGTAGCTCCCCACTGGCAGAGAATGAGACAAGAAGAGAAAAATAAGTTCTCATCTTAAGATAAACAAAGCCTAGCAAGACACAAAACATCAGTGTGTTATCAACACCATCCTTGTTCTGAATCCAAAACACGACACCATAACAGATGCTGAGAGGAAATTAACTCTACCCTTTCTGAAAACCAGGACATAAAATTTCAGGTGAAAAATGAAAAGGAGAAAATAGAACATTTCAGCATCACATGAAAGATTGAAGTGGAAGACTTGACACACAAAAACCCATTCAGAGTGATGAGAAAACAAACTTTGATGACTCCTGAATTAATCCCATGTCATAGCAGTTGACAGATGGCTTACACAATTAACAAGAATAACAAGAATGCACACCCGAATAAACCACTATCTGTGACACTTAGGATACTGAYGGGATATTAATATTTTAGGTGAACTCTTATCCCCTGGCCCTGATGCAACATTTATGGTCATCACACATGCCTATCTTTGAACATTCTGCCCTTGTGACTCTCTGACCTTTCTGTGCCTGCACTCAATCTGCTGGCCACATAACCTTTTCTTTCTATGAATTGAACAATCCTTTTAGTCTTGTAAATGAAGTTCTGTAATATTTCTACACTTAGAGTCAACCATTATTACATGGGTCTGTAAGATACTCTGGCAGGGATCTTATGTAGCAGTAATTCTAAATTTCTCAGTCATCCTCAAGGAGTTTAGCCCAACACTTCTTTAGTAAAGTATTGCCTTGAATTAAGCTTTAGGGTATATCTGCTGAACTCAATCTAATTAACAAATGTTTAAGTGAATATTACCTTATTTTTTTTCTTATTTTGCTTGACTTCTAAACTTTCTGCTAATTTTTCTATTCTTCCTTGTAGCAAACATGCAGCATTACAAGTCAAGTTTCTTGAAGTAGCTCCTATATTTTTTAAATATTGATGGGCAGGACCTGAAACAACTCTCTTAAATTGTAGAGCACAATGACATTTCTTTTATTTGACTTTGGCTAAGAAATTCAAAGGGTCGACATGAGTTAGATGGCAACATCCAGGAAAGGAACAATCAAGTCAGATATAATTCACAYTGAGTTACTGCTGAATGTTTTGAATTTCAGGAAATTAGATGTCATGACAATGCCATCTATTCCTACTTAGTTTGATTCTTCAATCTTTGTGACAGTCTGACTGATATTACTACTGGTACATTGACTAATTCCTGTGCAACGAGATGAAAGATATATATGGAAGCATTGTTTCTTTTGTTTTTATTCTCTTTTGAACTTACTCCTACACAAAATATACTAAGCTGCAAGATTTAGAAAAACTGAGTTTTGTTTCAGATGAAAAGACAAAATCAAAAAATCAGTATGAGTTAATTGCCTCAACTTTCCTTACAAACTAAACAATGTCTTTTATTTATTTATTTTTTTTAATTTTATTGATAGCACTCTTATTTCACTTCCAATTGTGAGATTCATCCCACTAGGTGATAACAACTAAGTCACAGTTTTCTGAATACATCATGGAGTCCAGCTCCTTTTGTTTATTTTCCATGCTGCATGGATTAGTTTGGAGGCAGCTCAACAGGGCCATCCTTTTAGGAGGATCCTTCTTTAATGGAAAAGCCTTCTTTAATGGGAAGAGCTTTCCCTAATTTCTTTGGGRCAATTTACAGGTATGTCCCTGCTACTTCCTGAAGTGTTGGTGTTTCCTGGCTCCTCTCTGATGCTGAGAAGCACATCCATGCCCTGCTAAATCTACTTTAAAATTCTGCTAATAAGTCCAGCCAGCTTGCTTCCCAGAATATTTTACACTCCTTGTTCAGGTGCACCCCATCCACTGTCAATATCTCTGGTCTTTCAAAGGTTCACCTGAGATCATACTACCCTAAACCATGGCTGTAGCACCAGCCACTCATCTAGTCATTCCTCTCATCCACAGATCTCCTTCCTTCTGGGTCCCAGTCTGYAAATGTGAGGACTGRGAAGAACACTACMTGTGSTCCTGWTCCCTTCAACTTCTTTCTGGGGGACATGAAGTTCRTTTTGATATTTTGTGYTCTTCTCWTTGTAGTTTCATTTGACYCTRTGCAAAGGAGTAGGAGTGAATGATCAATCTATCTATTTCATGGGGGCACACTGGTAACAGAAGGGAGATTCTTCCTTCTGCTTTGAACAGAGATGAGARTTCAGTCTCCCTTGTCTTGCAATTGAACAAGTCTGTCAATTTGGTTTTGGAAACTGACTTAGTTTCTGCTTGCATGGACTTCAGGCAGGAGTGTTGCTCTGCTGATGTCAGTGCTTAATTCTGACTCGGTATTATGCATCATCTCCCACTTGGATTCCTGGATAGAAGATAGCTGGTGAACTCTTATACAATATGGCAACCTGCTCAAAAAGCATACCCAGCTGGGGATACTTGCAGCCATGACATCCAAATTCATTGGGAAAGAATTGCTACTAAGGCACAAAGACAATCAAGTTTTAYAGAGTTCAGCAAATCCTTGTGTCTAATTGAGTTTGGTTTGCTTTTCATTTTCTTACTTATAAGAATGTGTACCAGGCATTTTTTCTTATTATTCTAAATCTTTCTCTACTTATACTATCTTTTAAATTGGAACCATTTTCAGGAACAATRTTGAAAAGTATCATAAATATTAGTGTGCTTCTGATAAAAATAGATTTCAAGAGAATTTCTGAATTATACAGTATGTACACATATGCAGGAGTAAAGCCAGTGTCTGATTGGCTGAGAAAATTGGAAAAATTTCCCCATTTGACTTTCCAGTCAAATTGGCATTTGGAGAGCTTATCAAATGACACATCCCCCTGTAGATTGTGCAGTCCCTTTTGTTTCTGCTTTATGGCAGCTGCTTTTCATGTCTGAGACAAAAGCACTTCAGTTTGCCTTTTCTGTTGCTGTTGTCAATACAAGCATTTGATGTTTTGTGGTGGATGCAAAGGTCCTTTCAGTGTAGAGAACTGYTTGCTATAAAACAGTAATTTGTTAAGTAAATCTTACTGCTTTGAAATAATATTTTGACAATTCACAAAGTTTCCAAATGTTATCTTCAAGTAATTACCAATCTTACTTTGAAACATTTCAACTGGCAAAATTATTTTAGATCTTTGAAAACTTGTAGATCTATTTTTCTAGGTTTTTATCAATAAAATGCAAACAAATATTTGTAAATATTTAGCACTTTAATTAATTTTCATTCTGCTAATGCATATTTCTCATTTGTGTATGTGGTAAATTTTATATAGCTGAACATAGTTGAATCAAAAGGTACAGATTTTGGTAAAGAACTTTCTGTTGTTGTTACTGATAAAATTTAACACCTTTAGAGTACAGACAGAAAGTGTAAATCTTGTCAGGATTTAAAATATATGTTAGAGCACTTTTCCATTGTTAAATGCTTGTTTCTTTATATTTGTTGAAATTTAGACTTTTAACTGACATTTCATGCTGTTTATAATTTGGCAGTGTAGCTTGCAATTTTCTGCAACATAGTTTGTTGCAAAAATATAGGTTTCCTTGAAAACTCGATTGGCTCCTTATTTACTAGTTTTTTTTTCTGATATGCTATCCTTTGTCATTTCTTACTAGAAAAGATAATAGCTGGCATTCCATTATTCATGCTGCTGAATATACCACAATTTCTCTTTTTTTTTTATTGTAAACTCTTATTGCACCACAACATATTTGACTATTTAGAAAGTTTAGAAACATGACCATACTAAGAATGATTCTAAATACAGAGAACAATATTTTGTAAGTAGTATTATTTTTTCTTTGAGAAAATATTTGTCACTACTTTTGTTTATATATTCAGACTCATAATGGAGTTGTAGTAACTTCACAGACGATGTAAAAGGCCTGTAGTCAAAGAATGAGACCATCTGAGAAYTGAAGTCTGTCACAATTTCTGCCAGATATTTATGGGATTTGAATCTGATTCTTTGTTTCTTGCCATGGATTTTTATTTCTGAATCGCTTTAGGTGACACAAGATGTTTGTTCCTCATGCTGGTTTTTTGGACTAAGAATTGCATAATATCCTGGCAAACAGAGTTATAAATGGTATTAGTGATTTATTCAATTTTTCATCAGGTCTTTCCATACAGCCTAATTTCTTTCTTCTCCTCAGAAAATAGAGGATATCTGCCTAAGTAGCAAGTGCCAGAGTCCCTACAATATCCAGAAGGCGGCTTTTGCTGCCAATGAAAACTGATGGAAAAATGGGAAGCAGCACCTGTTGCCACCACTCTGCTTCTTTTTGTTTCCACTCTTCCTTTCATCCTCCAGTTCAACTGCTCGTGAGAGCAGCAGAAGTAGCAACCTCTTATGCAGTTTAATAGAACAGGAATATATGTTCAGCACTTGCATAAAGCTGGAATTTCAAAACCTCTCTATAGGCCCAAACCCACTGAGTTTGTAACTCAAAAAAGTACTTGTTCTCCAAAGATTTTGAATATCTGTATGATCTCTTATAGGTYATTAAAACAGGGCAAGGACAGGAAGTGGATTTACGAAAAAGCAGRCTTCAAATAATCTGGAGACATATCCACTAGTACCAACAAATTCAATTTGTAAGAGACAGAGGAACATTGACCCTTTAATGGTGTTTGATGGAAGGGAGACCTGAGACATTTTCCAAAGAAGGGCAGAGATTAAAGAATTTCATCACAAATATTGGTCACTATCTGTTCTAATAMAATAGAAGGAAATCATCAATGAAGAAGAATTTATAAAAAGCACAATTAGGTGGACAGTAGGTGTGATGTGTTGCCAGGTCCTTGGTCTATTTATTTATTTTTTMTTTTCTGGAGTAAAAAYTCAATAAAAGCCTACAAAATGAGGACATCCAGATTCCCCCTTAGAAGATTTTTGTTGATAATACCTTGTTCTCATATTCTGTAGGTAGATGAATGCATTGCTATTTTCTTGAACTGTATTCAATGAAGAATTCATTTCACTTTGGTGTTTGAATTGCTGCAATGGTTCCAGTTCTTGAGTTACTAAAACACTTTGATATGACAAACTCATATATGTTTTTTTTTTCTCTTCATCTAGTTCTCATTTTGTGGGGAACAACATAAGCATGGAAACAGACAAGATGAAATGCAGTCTAATAGACAGATTTAAAAAAATTACTTTTCCCAAATGTAAGACACTATTACAAAATAAAAAATTATTCACAYGGGACATTTAGAATAGTATCGTTTCCTTTGACAGTCTTGTGTACTTTTGTAACAGAATCCTTTCAAAAGAGACAATAAAACTACAAATACAATAGAGGAGTGTATGTATGAGGTTAAAGTTAGTTTAGAAAACTGGTGGTTGAGCACAAATCTAACATTTTTTGAAGTTRGAAGCAGAAAGCCAAATGCAGACAGATAATTTCAAGAAGTAGAAAACTTTTCAAATTTATTCTCTAACAAGTATGTAATTAACATCCACAAATTTATCAAATGTTCAGCATGAAAAGTCTTCATCCATTCTAATTTCAAAGGAACTTTCTTTAATCTCCCACTAAAGAATCTCAGACTGAGTTTGTGATAACACTATTGCTTTATAGATTAAAGTAGCTTAATCAAATATAGAATAACTTTTACCTTTGAAACAATTTCCTTTGAAAAAATGTTTAATTCCAAATCACTTTACATTTCCCTGTGAAAACATGTTTCTGAAAAAGTTCTCACCTGCGTATTCAAAAATATCTAAGGAAGGAAGAATCACTAAAGTGTTTGAAAATAAATGAAAGGGATAAAGAGATGGGGGAATATTTTTTCATATATTTGTTAAACTTTTTGAACTGGTGTACCTGTTAACAGYGAAATTCTGCAGTCTGGCAGTTCAATTTTTTAAAACAAAGACTGAGACCTCACAAAAGAGAAAAAAAGATAAACTATTAAATCTGATGTTCATCAATCGATAAATAAAAACATTTCCATATTTTGTAYTCTCAGATGCTTAGAAGGTAACTTWGTCTT
The DNA here is from genome assembly GCF_030028575.1 of Malurus melanocephalus. NCBI lineage: Eukaryota > Metazoa > Chordata > Aves > Passeriformes > Maluridae > Malurus > Malurus melanocephalus. The sequence continues at coordinate 267,595 of NW_026623356.1, forward strand.
AATATTTTGCCACTACAACTTATGTAAATGATACATAAGTAGATTTTGCAAATATTTTTAATATCATGATAAGTGCTTGAAACATACAAATGAAAATAAAGCACCAAACAGGAATTACAGAATCACATGGAGGACACAATTTTCTGAGTACCCTTTCTACTTCATCACCTCTGAGAAAAATGAGTTATCTGAGAAACAGGTAGGCTGACAGTACTTCAGATTGAATTAGAAGTTTTTGCATACTGATAAGCACCATGATATTTATTTTTGAGCAATCCAATGCATCGTATATTTGGAATCTTTAAAAGATCACAATGTCTAAATGTACTGATTAARTTGGATATCAGGAAAATGCTCTTCACCCAGAGGGTGTTTGGGCACTGGAACAAGATTCCCAAGGAAGTGGTCACAGAACCARCCTGACAGAGTTTTAAGCGTTTAGAYAATGGTCCCAGGCACATGGTGTGACTCTAAGGGTCAGGAGAAGGAGCTGATGATCCTGATGGCTCCCTTCCAACTCATATTATTATATGATTCTTAGTTATTTAGTGGTTACTTACCTTTATATGTTGGGTTTCTGTATCAGTTACCTACACACTGGGAAAATATTATTTCCATTARTCAGATGCTCAAGGGCAGAAGGAGAGTCTAAACAAACTACAGAAGAATTGGTGGAGCAAAAGGTGCAARACATAAACTGCAACTACATGTGATGCACTATTCCCCAAGTCTGAGCAAGTGRGAGATTTTTATGTTAGACCAATCACTATTTATCAAAAAACTCTGTCATATTCCCACAGTAAAACACAATAAGCATCAATTGCAAATTCGCGTCTACACATGAGACCCTGTGACCTGATTTCATAGGAGGAGCTGGGACCTTTGCAACAGAACATTTGAACCAGCCGAGTTTCAGACATGCAGCAGCACTAGAAGGAAGTGGTGAGTAGTGGGAGAGTCCCTGTTCAAGAAGATTCAAAGATATTTGCTGATTTGATTAGAAATTTTGTTGTTTGTCAGAGACTTGAACCCGGGACATAAGGTGAGTCTGTAAAATCTCGTCTGGCCTTTGGACTGAAATGGCCTGATAGCAGTTTTGAGGACTGCTTTATTCTTGAAGTCATAAAGTTCTGGGGATGTATTTGTGGACAAAAAYGTTATCATGAGAAATAAGAATAATTCCTCATTGCTTATGTTACTTCTATGWACTGCACAGTAATTGTTCTGCTAAGAAAGAACAAATAAGCTGACCTTGAGTCTGTATTACCGAATTAATGGGAAAATATTTCTACTAACCTTATAAATCAAACCAGAATATGAACCTATGAAATCGTAAATAAGCTGTGATTTTTWTTTTTTTTTTGAGTTATGAGGAAAATTTTTTAGGAAGAGTCCTGACATACTCACAAGCAGATTGCAATTGTCAAAATTACACGTTACTCAAAAATKATTCAAAATTCACTGAAGTCCATAAACAATCTGTTTAAAATCTGACTCAAATTGTACTGTATTTTTCCTTGGAAATTTTTCTTTTTCTTTTTTTTTCTGCAGAGGTCTGACTGACTCYAATGAAAATTCTGTGAAAAATCTGCTCTCACAGACTTACTTCTGGGAAAGAAACTTTTGTTAGTTGGATATTTGTTTTCTTTATCCTCTGGAGTTTTATTGTGAAATGCAATAGAGTCTGAGTTTCAAGKTCTGAATATTACAGGTGAATATGTAATCAATTTACTGCTCAATAAAGTCACAAACAATTTTCATAAATGTGCCTACGAAATACTTGTTGAAACACTCTTTATTTGTGTTCATCAAGTCCTCTATTAATGGGAAAGGTTCACAGAAGTATTGTGAACTGACAACTTCTTGATATAAAAACAATTATTGCTGAAAATRTTTTCTTCTCCTAGAAAAAGTTTATGCCATGTCTACTCTGAAGTCACATGGTAATATATTACATTCAATATAGCTTTCATTGATCCACTCAGGTACATGCAGGACTCTCATTTGAATCCTGTTGTGGCTGATTTGTTGCAGAAATGTTGCTTAATCTTATGAGCAGTGGAGAATTGTTTTACAGCTTCCCTGTCTGGGCTTATATTCTCTTCTTACTTTTTCCTCTGTCTCTGGACTAACATCTGTCTTCTAACTTGCCATATACCATCTTTTTTTCTTTTTTTTTTTTTTTTTTTTTTTTTTTACTCAGAGACAGGAACCTCCACTGTTTAGATCTAAGATGTAATTCCTCAGTAACTGTTATGAACACTGACTATCTCCTGGTTCATGGTTCACTGGTGTTAACGAATTAGGAAAGCCATAGTCAGACAATAGAATCATAGAATGGTGGCACCATAGAAGGTTTGGAGTTGACATTTAAAGTTTATTGCCAGTGTCCCTTGCAGTTGGCAAGAAAACCTTGTGTGAAATCAACTTGCTGGAAGTCGTCTTCAGCCTCACTTTGAACACTTTCAGGAATGTGACATTCACAGCTTCTCTGGGCAGCCTGCTCCTGTATCTCACCATATTTTTACAAAATAAATTTGCATTTTAATTCATTTTACATATGCCATGAATATTGTGGAAAATTCTGACGATACTGACCAAAAATATAGAGCAGTGACTCAGATATTGCCATTTCTAGGCTGAATATCCTGTAAATTTTGCGCAACTACATACTAGTTTGTATCTAGAAAAAAAAAATCAGAAAAAAAGAACATGAGAGGTAGAAACATCCTAATAAAATAGTTGCAGTCAAAGAAAACAGTTCAAAATTCATATGCCAAAAAGATGGAATGGACTCTGTAGYTTAACTGGTAGAGCATCTTTCTGGAAGGGAAGTAAGTGGGTTCTAACTCTTAGTTTTAGGCTTATTGCYCTATGGTACTTTAAACATTCATTACAGGATCTCATCCACAGATATAAAAAATGTTAGACAGTATCTATAAAGACAGGGGTTTCCCTTGCTTCTGTGGCTCAATAAAAGGGAAATCATCCCTCCCTGGGTTCTAAGACTTTTGAATACATCTGGGTAATGTAAGTGGAAGTCCAGAATTCTTAATTGTCAAATGTATCAATCTTTATCTATCTACAAGGTTAATATTCTTTCTCTATCACCTGGTTCATTCTTAGTAGTGTTGCCAAGAGACAAGAATTTAGTAAAATTTGCAGTCTTCATGATGATTGTGCCTACAACACTGGGATGAAAGAAAAGGAATTACTCCATCTACAATTCAAAGAAAGAATTGAAAGGAAGAATGGTATTAAACTGTTAAGTTGTGTTTCAAATATATTGTTCGCCATCCTACTTTGTTTCAAACTGTGTCCCTAAATAGATGTTCAAGCAAAGCTAAAAACTTGGCAACACTGTGGGACTTTCCTTGTAATACTCTCTCAGCTTCAGAGTGTTTTCTGTTCTACTTTCTAACATTTAGTTTTTCTGCTTGGTAAACCTACAGTGGCTCTCTCTTCTAACCATTGGTCTATCTTCTCCTTCAGCTTATTTAAATTACCAGCATAAAAATAAGCCCTTTGCAAAGCAGAAAGAGGTCAGCAGTTCTCTCCATTAAATGATGCCACCTTCTTCTTTTGATCACAAAGTTTGATTTGGCAGTTATAGTTCTTTTATTAGAAGAGACTGTGAACAGATACCTCATATGCTTTGATTCCTCCACTTAAAAGCTTTCAGACTTATAACTGCTATTATTTTTCTTCCCAGGATGAGAAGTTCTAGACTAGTTAACACTCCACATGTAAATCTTAGTTTTATCAATCCTACTTTCTGCTCTGTGAAACTTTTCCTGTTCTAATGTGTCCTTTTAGGTAAGAGGATTAGAATCACTCCCAACCTCAAAGTGACTGAAGCACACTTATGCTGTGAGATCCCTGCGCTTCCTGTGTTTTCATATACTACACAGGCCTCTTAGATTTATGTGCATTTATTTGGTATTCTTTTTCTTTTCCAGCATTTCTTTTTTATTATTTTTAGTCACATAGTGCAGCAGATAAGTCACAGGACCTGAAGAAAACTTCGGACCACCTTTGGAAGCTTAAGGAGGTCAGATTCCCCAGCATAATAAAATAAACAACAACAGAATGCCAAGTGTATGCCTGGGTTTATCTGGCTGTCAAGACTTTATTCTGAGATTTGTGTTGAGTTCAGCTAGGGGGTAGGTGCCTGGTGACTTTAGGTGCTTAACTCCCACATGATCTACAGCTGTCTTCATTGTCTTAGAAACCTGTAGTACAGCAGTGTGTCTGTCACATCCCAATGCCATTAGGCAAATATCCCACCAGTTGTGGTGGTGCATCCCTCCCCTCCCAGTTCATGCTGTCATCTAAGAAATGTTCATTGGACCTCAGCCTTGATGAACAGCACATGGGCTGAGCCCTTAGCCCTTCTTGAGCTTATCAGAAGTAGTCTCTGCTACCGGCAACTTACGTTATCCAA
>NW_026623356.1:273579-276014 GCF_030028575.1 Malurus melanocephalus
CTAGGTAAATTTAAGAACTCTAAAACTTTTAAAGAATAAAACAAAATTACATATTAAAGTCAAACAAAGAAAACCACTCAATTTTTTTTCTTAATTTGAACATACTGTACATTTTTGGTCTTTTTAAAACTATTTTTTTTTCTCACACTTCTGTAAGTGAAAATATCTATTTAGATATTAATAAAACATTGATCTAATTTTATTTAGACAGACATTAATTTTAAAGAGCTATATGTCTTGGTATTAAACCTTTATCTTGTGTTTACTGGTCCTTAACAAGAACCTGTCAGGCTGGAATTCATCTGAACTGATGTTCTCTGTCCAAACCTTAGGCACTTCATAGCTACAGGGCTCCTCTAATAGYTGTCATGTGACAAAACTCATCTTGTGAAAATTAATTAATCCTAGATGTTGGATGGGTATTTACCTCGATGAGCTGTCTTTGTCGTTAGTCCCCCAAAGGATTTAAGCTTGTTTAGAYTAAAATYTGTTTTYAAAATTACAAATTKAAATATGATCAAAAGTGATATCTASAACTTGTAGCAAAACCTAAAATATGCATAGTTTAATGTGGAGGGGATTATTATTGTTTACATCAACAAAATTAGTAACAATGATATGTACACTAAATTCTAATTTTCTAAAGGGCTCTGATGTTCCAATTCAGTGATTAAAAGTGTAATAATTTGCGTGGCAGTAAAAAACTTTGGTGAACTGAGTATCCCACACATCCCAGACAAAGTTTCATTTTTGTAAGCAGCTCTCTAGAGGAAGAATTTAACTGCTTTATTTGGAGCCAAATTACTTCCCTTAGATCTTAGAATATTTTGAACCGTAATTGCATTGAGAAGATAGGATGATATCTTCAGACATGATCACCTAGTCCTGTAAAAGTTTCTGTAATAGTATTTTATAAAGTTAGCTTGCTCTGAATAGCTTTTTGGTTTGATCAGGTTTGGGCTTTTTAGTTTTTCTTTCCAGTTATACTCTGATATCTCTTTTTCAGCTTCATAAATATAAAATTCATATAGTAAGTTCAAAAAAAGTGAACTATATAATAAACGAAAATAATCTTTTTCCGTGTTCTTTAAAGTTAAATACATATCTGGACGAAGTGTACTTGAATTTTTTTATAAGGACAGCTGAGTTACATACAGCTGAAGTAATTTAATAAAGTGGAATTCAAATRTAACTGTAGCTGAAGTGTAATATTAACTTTAAGGAGAAAAAAAAAAAGAAACTGAACCTCTGTTTCTGCATTATATGATCATACAAAAGAATAAAAACTTGCAGTTGTCATTACAAATTGAGGCTAATATAATTTCATCTAACATAACTCAGGAGTGTGGACTCAAATCAGAAAAATTATCAATATAGAAGTGCTTTGTCTCTGTCTAAATTTAAGATCTAATTGATAAATCAAAGTCTGTGTTCTCTCTCTTGTTTAATTGGCTTTCTTTCTCATCTTAACAGCAAAAATAGAAGACTATAAACTTATAATAATTGATTTGTAAWTTTAAGTTGGATATTTTAACACAAAATACTTCTGACGACCATAGAAATGAATGGGGAGTGGGGTGGAATACTGACTAATGTCAGAATTGAATCTGTCAAGTGAAATATGTGTATTAAAAATATGAATATCAGGTTTTAAGAATAAATTMTATTTTTTWAAATATTTTTGTATTTTTATATATTAAATTATTCTAACATGTTAACTAAAATGTGTATTAGCTTACTAACTTTAGCACTTTTYTTTGGTTTCATGCATGAAGGATTAGCTGACAGACACACTCAGAAATGGCCAGTGTACAGAAAGGTCTTGTAGAAAGCCCCTTGGGTAACACTGCATTGTGTCAACAAAATCCAGTTTTCTGTTAGAAAACCTGACAGAGTAACACACCTTCAGGCTGATTTGACATCATAGCTGGATGGTGAATGACAAGCTGAAAAAGGGGCCTTCTGCAAAACATATTTCCCTAGTATGTGTTATTTCAGTTCACTTTTAACCTACTATTACAAGGTTTAAAAATACCGTCTCTAATTAAAAAAAAAAAAAAAAAAAAAAATTGGGGGTGAGGGAGGAGCAGGGGAGATAAATTAAACTGTGATACCCAGAAACAAGTTGAACTGAGATAATGACTTAAATAGTGCATTTCCTGCAGCTATAACATACCAGGATCCAAATATTAATTTGARTGTTAACTCCACTTAAATTTAAACAAAACATCATGTTCCTCAATATAYACGCACTACATGTTGTCTAAAAATGTAGAAATTTCTGCAGACATTCAATAAGAACATATGAAAAAAGATATAATATTAACAAAGGCACTTTGTTTTATTTTCTTTTCAGAGAGAGAATGTTGTGGGAGAAAAATGATGCTGAAAATAGCTTGAATAAACTTCAATGTAACCAAGATAAAATGTGGAAA
>NW_026623356.1:276534-279373 GCF_030028575.1 Malurus melanocephalus
AAAAAAAAAAGGAAGGGTAGAAAAGATACACTTTTTTCTTTCTTTGTGCTTGTCCTTTCCCTTTTATTTACGTGCCATTGAGGATGGAAATCAATAAGATCCTAACTGTCATACTTTCTTCAGAATAAATAAATAAAAAAAAAAAAATATGAGAGGAAAACTTTTATGAAGCAATGAAAGATTACTCCCTTTGCCTGGAAAATTATCAATTTTGCTCCTTGGCAAGTGTAGGTGGAAAGACAGTCAGCTAGCGATAKTTTCTTTGTCTTAAAGGTTAAATAAGGAATCAGACAGTATGTTGAAGTTTATATGCCATCTACTTTAAATTACAATAATAGTCAATGAGCAGTGCTTTTGATTTGAAATATATGTATGCTGCTTATTTGTTGTGGTTATGGGTTTCTAACCAGTTCATCAACTCAAAATTTTACTAGGAGAAAGAAAAAGCATAAAGAACTCCCAAGACATACAACAAAATTAAAGTCTGCTCCAATGGAAAGAGTATACTAGATGGAAGATGATATTGGTTTATTTTAACAATAATTATGTGGCAGTAAAATTCACAGGGAAYAAAATTAATAAAGAAAAGACAAAGCTGAACTAATCTTGAATATTTGAATGAGTTCATGAAGAAAACCAGGGACAAATGACAATTAACAATAGAAGTGTAGTTTGATAACATTTTACAAAATTTCACCAAATAAAGATCTACATTAAAACTATTTGTCTGAGCTCACTTTTACAGTCAATAAAGAAAACTTTAAAACTCTAAAGTAAAATTTACTCTTAGAAATACACCTACATAAATTACAGAATCATGCTACTGAAAATCCTAATTCACTCCACCAATTAAAATAAAGACCTTGAAAGCATACACTGTCATTTATATTGTAGATTACTTATAAATATAGCCCATTTGATGAGATTTCTCTCATAAAGGAAAATGTCATGCTACTTGTTCACAGCAAATATTCACATATTTTGATTTCTTAACTTGTTTCAGAAAATTCTATATACCACCATTTGTATCTTTTACCCACACTCAGGAAAAGGCAGTAAGAATGGGTAGTCCTACAAAACAGAATATTATTCTATATTCTGAAGTGCAAACTTCCTTTCTCTAAACCTCCTTGAAATTGAGTTTTTTTCAGACTAGTTATCTATTCTCAAATTTGCATCAGCAAATTTTGGTAGGTGAGAGTGTTATCAGGTGCTCTTTTTGGGTGATAAAGGCGGTCTAAAAACACCTATTCATGCACTATCTTTAATTTTAATTCTCTTATTGTTGGTATTCAGAAGTATTAAGAAACTGAAGTTAGATGAATGAGAGACTTTCACACAGATGTTGAGTTTCAAGATCTCATTTGGCAAAATAACGATATAGCTGATTATAAATTACCCTTCTGATTATTATATTGAAAGATTTTAGAATTTCTATTATATAGAAAGATTTTAGTTCATGAGTCACAAACAAAATGTATATTAATCTTTGAATAGACAGATAGTTGAAAACAGCCAACCTGATTCATAATTACTAATGTTATTTCACTTTTCTGTAAAATAAAAGGTCTAATTGCATTTGACTATCAGAAAGTAATGCCCACATACTTCTAGTTTGTTTAAATTTTAAACTTTTTTTTTATTTGGTTTGAGGTTTTTTGGTTCATTTTTACTATGATGCCATAGGATATATCTAAATGGACATTTTCACTCATTTGGGTTGTCATTGACTTAACGAATTACTTATTATGTGATTTATTTTCCTATTCCTACACTAATTTGATAACAAATTTTGACAGCTTAAATTTTATTTTACTGCTTCTCTTTACAGCATTATTCACTGGTTAAGTTTCCAGTTATAAATTATGCAGTAGCATGAGGTAGATTAAATCCAACTATAACATGACATATGTGACACATATAATCTTTCTGACCCTCACTCTCATAGGTGTAATTCTCTAATAAATCATTCATTCACAACAGACAAAAACATTAGCACAGAACCCTCTATAAATTTTAACTCATTGTGAAATGAAGGAGAGCATTGTTTTACTGTTTTACTGTGAAGTAGTGATTGTTTCCCCACCAGTTTTTGATTTTATGCAGAATCTTGCTCTTAAAAGTTATTTTCACTCTAATGCCTTGAATAGATTTTCAAACGTGCTTAGACAATACAATTTTCAAGGTATTTTGTATACAGGWCAAGGATCATTGAATCCAATTTCCTTCTGCTTGCAGGGCCACCTAAAMCTAAACCACTAAGAGCATCACCCASRTGCTCCTYGAACTTTGACAGGTTTGGTGCTGTAACCACTTCCCTGGGAARCCTGTTCCAGTGACTGAYCACCCTCTTAGTGAAAAACCTTCTTATRTCCAGTCTGAACTTCCCCTGGMACAGCTMSATGCAATTTCTTTGTRTCCTATTGCTCRTCACCAGAGTGGAGCTGAGCATCTCCCCATCCACTGTCCGCTTTAAGAAAGTTGAAGACTGGGATGAGGTCACACTTCATCAACATTTTTATCCTAAGGGTAACAATGCAAGTGATCTCATTTGCTCCTCCTAAGAGTTGCCTTTGAGACCTTTCACCATCTGCATCTCCCTCCTCTGGATATACTCTGGTTCTACTCTGGACATACCTGTTAAATTTTTTGGAAACTGCAATCCTCTATATATAGCAAAAATGACAATTTTTTTTTGTTTATTTTCATTACTCACCTCACTTTATGCTATGTTTCCTTTCAGTAAGAAGGTAAAATTCAAGACTGTGTTCTCTCTCAGAATCCCAGCTGCAAATCTCTTAAGAGAATTTTGAGTGTTCTCTTTGGGATTTAAAGCATC
>NW_026623356.1:279993-280923 GCF_030028575.1 Malurus melanocephalus
AGTCAGATTATGGGAAACTCAGRTCTTGACTGAGGGTGAGCCAAAACTAAAATATCAGTTTTCAATGTGTTATTAACATTATTCCCATAYTMAATCCAAAATGCASCACTACACCAGCTACCTGCAAGAAAATTCATCCTATCCCAGACATAGCCAGGTCAGTGGGAACAAAACCAGGGAAATCAGATCTTTTTTCTGAAGTGTGCAATGGAGGGAGCCTCAAATTAAACACACGGATATCCACCTGAGTACAAGAGCAGAATTTCTAGCTGCAAGGGTGGTCAAACACCAGAACAAGTCATCCAGAGAAGGAGCAGATTCTCCATCCTTGGAGATATTTAGTACTCAACTGGRCAGCATCCTGGGCAACCTGCTCTAGATGATTGTGCTTGAGCAGGAGGGGCAAGAAGGTGTGTGCARGCACACAYTTGAAACTTGCAGGAGTGCTTTCCWATCTCAACCATTCTTGCTGTGAAGYRGGGMCTTAASCATAGTCATAGCATGTCTTTCAACCATATTCCTTCTCACAATGCACATTTTTTGCACCACAGCACACCCAGGGGATTACCTTGATGCCTGAAAGAGTCTGTGACGCAGGGATGCTGTCAAATGGTAGGCAAGAAAACAAGAATATTATGTTCTCCAGAGACAGTACTTGCAGAAAAAATAATAAATGTAATTTCTCAAAGTTTGCTTTGCAGCCAGTAATAGAAGTGGTTCAAGAAGAGATAGAGGAATCCTTAGTCTCATTATTGTGTGACAGACAAAATTCCCTTTCCCCTTGTTCTTGCAGCTTTTCATTCCCTCTCCTGAGCCAGACTGACTTGCTTTTTCTGATTTTGTTGTTGCTCTTCTTCTTTCTCTATTTCTATTAATTTCCCCTGTTATTTAGTACCTGTCTGTCTGCTGTAGATACAATTTTCTCACAAT
>NW_026623356.1:282613-288135 GCF_030028575.1 Malurus melanocephalus
TTTTTTGAACGCTAAGGATGTAAAGAAAACATAGTCTTACCAAGAGTCAGATCTGTGGAGTACAGGATGAATTATTCTTAATAAATAAACTATAGGATTGCTGTATTTTAACAGTTAGAAATAATTTATGTTTTTTTAAGAGATTGAAAATATGTATTATTTGAAGTCGACTATTAGTGCATTAATACCTTCTTTTTCTTTAACATCCAACATATGAAAAAAGAGGAGGTACTTCTGTAGTATAATTTTTAAGGGAATTCTATGTACTTCTGAAGTAAGTCCTTGAGTTTTTGAACCAAATCCCCAAGATATAGATGGCAATAGCTTACCTTATACAAGGTTTTGCTTATATAAGTTTAAATATATTTTCATTTTCCYACCCTTCTAGATATTTATTCTTTAGAGCAATTACATCTATGACACTAATTATTCATGTGGTTTTCTTTATTCTCCCTACCAGCAATAGAGTGTTTGCTTTCCTCTATCTAGTTATGCTGTTAAAAAGTGAGATCTGAAAATATTTCTATTTTATCATTTGCTTTTACTGACATAATTTTGAAATCTCATCACTCTTAACCCATAAGATTTTACAAAAAAAAAAAAAAAAAAAAAAGGTTTATAGACATATAGACACATAGGGAAGATATTCAGCAATAACAAACGATGCAATTACATAAAAGAAAAAGAAGCAGGTGAATGAAATACTAAAGCAGAACTCACTAATAAATAAGGAGTTGCAAAAGTTGACGACCAACAGACAGCTTTGTGCTTTTAAGAAATTTAATGTTTTTTATCTCAGTACTTTTCAGCTTTAGTAAAATAATTGGAATTTGGGCTTTAGATAAAATGACTCTAATCCTCCAGGTTATGCTTAATTTAGTGGAGAAATAAATCTTCACAAACCCAAGCTAGTGCCAAATTCCAGAGCAAATTATGTCTGAACAGCTTGYATTCAATTCCCAGTGTAGTTACTTCTTTCACTACTTTTTTCCWCTGTCTCACTCTCCATCAACTTGTATTAGACAGGGAGCTGTGGGCAGCTGGCATTTAAATGTCAGATACAAACAGCAAAGATTCCTCCTGGGCCACACAGTCTTTTGTAGTGGTATTTTKTAGTTTAGTCTGGTAAAAACCTCTCATCATGGTCAAGCCACTCACCTGTTCTCCAGTTGTGTGCCTGTTATTGAAGCAAATAATTTTTTAGTTCATTTCAGTAAGAGCTTCGCCTGCATAGGAAAACAGGCTATAAAGCTTTACCACTTTCTTCACTTCTGACCCATACGCTTACGCATTTCCATACCCTGTCTCATACTTTTCTGATTTCATTACTGCTTTATGGAAACAGTTAYTAATCATTTCTGCAGACAATCTTTCCTACTCCATCAAACATTTTCAAATATCATCTGAGATCACATGTGTTTGTCTCTAAATGGTTACAGGCAAGAAGTACAATGTCAAAATCTTTACTGAGAGAGTCATTCTTTCTATTTATTTTCTATTTTTTTTATGTATAGCTGCAATTAATTCTTTGCCCTTTCCAGTGTAAGTAATTTTCAAGAGTGTGTGTAAAAGCCAGTATTACCAAACAAGATTTAAACCTGAAAAAAATTTTTATTCATTACTATCTATCTCTGAAAATCGTTTACTTTCTTCTGTTTTGAGTTTTGGGTTCTTTTTTCAAAATTTCTGAGATAAAGAGGAAAAGGAGACCAATAAGGAACAGAATTAAATATTCTAAAAAATAAAACCAAACCAAAAGCCCCMCCTAAAATCCTCTAATTATTTATTTTTAATAAGTTTCACACAGCCTTTAAGGTTCTGAGCTACAATTCGATGTCAAGTTTCCTGAAGCAGTCACAGGGTGAGTCTACTACATTTTGCTAATTGTATCACATTAGGCATACTGTTAGAGCTATTAACATGTGTGTCGARCAATTCCTCTTGACAGGTTGCACCCAAGGCAGAGAAATGCCAGTGGAAGCTAAAMGAGATCAAAAGAAAAGGTTTCTTCRTTAAAAAATCACTGAAATATTCTTCATCTCTTAGTGGCAGAATGAAGCAACTGGGATATGACTCTGAGAATGGGTACGTTGTGAATATAATCCATAATTTTAATTTATACATTGTACAATTCAAGCATTCTAATTGATAATAATAATAATAATAATAATAATAATAATAATAAATACTCTTCCTACTATTTTGAAGTCTGGGATTAGTTCAGTACAAAAGTTTGGGTTCAAAATGTATGCAATATACTCTTTGTAGGTCCAAAAGGGAAGGAAAAAACTAGACAGTAAGGAGAAAAAAATAATAAAATAAATAAAACTTCAAGGGTAGGATTAAAATTTATATTCAGACACATAAATTTAGGTGTCAACAATCTTTGCATGTGCAAATAGGCTCTCTCTAAACTCCTTTTGCAGCAGATGAAGATACTGAAGTAGCTTCACAGAATAGGTAAGATTGTCAGGGACCACAGTAGGTTATCTGAGCCAACCTCCGTGCTCATCCTGGAACACAGAACTGTCCAAATGATTCTTGAGTATCTCCTGTGAGGGAGACTCCACAGTGTCTCTGGGCAATCTGTTCCAGTGCACGGTCACTCACACAACAAAGTTCTTCCTCATGTTCAGGTAGAACTTCCTRTGCATCAGTTTGTGCYCAWTTCCTCTTGTCCTGTTCTTCAGCACCACCAAGATCCCAGGTGCTTCCCCTTGACACCCTCCCTTTGGATACTTATACAAACATTGCTGAGGTCCCCCTACAATCATATCTTCTTAAGGAACAGTCCCAGCTCCCTCAGCCTATCTTCAAGATAAGAGGCTGAGAAGAGAGATGCTCCAATCCCTTAATCACCTTTGTTGCCCTCCACTGGACCTGCCCCAGAAGCTCCATGTCTCTCTTGTGCTGAGGAGCCCAGAACTGGACACAGCACTTCARATGKTGCCYCACTGGGGCTGAGAGTGGCAGAATCATCTCCCCTCAACCTCCTGGTAAAGTTCTTCCTAATGTACCCCAGGACCCCGTTGTCCCTCTTGGCCACAGGGTCACACTGCTGGTTCATGGACAGTTTGYTGTCCACAAGCACTCCTAGGTCCTTTTCTGCAGAGCTGTTTTCCAGCAGGTCATCCCCAAGCCTTTACTGGTGCATGGCGTTGTTCTTCCCCAGGTGTGGGACCCTTCATTTGCCTTGGTTGAATTTCAGTCCTTTTCTACCCATCTCTCAAAAATTCTGAGCTCCTTCTGAGGGGCTGCACAGCACTTTGAGGTATTGGCTACTTCTCACAGTAACTTGCTGAGGAGACATCTCTCCCTTCATATGTGGATAAGTTAAATGATACTGGACACCACGAGTGCCAGGCCTCCAACACGGTGACACTGATTACAACCTCCTGGRAACTTCTCAATGGCCTCAACGGGCACTTCCTGGGCTAATTCTCAATTCACCTCCCTGTCCTCTCCTCTGGTTCATCAGACATATGGGGTGCCTGTGCTTTTGCAGAGTGGAAATTGGATGTCAGGTGGGTCATTAAGGTGGTGTCTACACTGTGTCACCCTGAAAGGCACCAAATTGCTATTATGACTGATAAAGATCTAGGACAGCTCAGTTATGTAAACATAGAAGTACAGTACCATTTAATTTCCTATGCCTGGTTACATCTCTTTCAGCTGCCTATCCAGAAGGGCATTGGTCTCCATAAAAAGTGACAATGCTGAAAGCCTCATGCAGATTTCTCTRGTAACCAAGACAGTTTCAGATTAGACTACAAATCTTTGTTTGACAAGTGAATTGATCTCTTAGTCTGTAATGTCAACGGAGAGTTACACATTTGTTTTAAAATAGCTGTTTATTTTAGTGTGAGATGAGTCAATTGAGTGTATTGATTAGCTCATCTCTGTGGGAGCTGACACAGCTAACTCACTTGTAGTTGCACTATGTACACCAGGAGTCTATACAGTTATTTATACACAGGTTCTTGGTGTATCTTAAGATTTACTTTTCATGTTCAGATGTGGCTTCTGGAAGGTAAGAGTCTSTTATAGATCCTGTGTCATTTCATACCAATACTGGGGCTCTAGATGTCTGGGGTTATTTGGGCAGTCATTAGATGATTATGGGTGGATGAGTGAAACAAATTCTTTAAGCCCGTGAAAGATAACTCCTATGGAATATGTCTGCTATTTTTGGTCTCAAGATCTTCTTTTGTGAAGAATTAATTTTCTTTACATTTGATAAGCTCTCCTTTCTTTCTTTTAGAATCTTTAAAAATGTTTTCACTTAATTGTCCTCCAYTGGGAGGTTCTACTTAACTGAAAGGGAACAGCAAGAGCAGGATTGCTCCCTGAATGAGCCGGAGCCAAATCTTGTCACAACATAGGCATGAACAGCAAGCTTACCAACAGAGGTATACTCCCTCAGCTTAAAAGAAATTCCAGGACTTCTGGGCAAAAGACATTTTCAGGTGAAGTTTATCAGGGCCAGTATAGGTGAAGTGAGATGGACATAAGGATCAGAAGTTCCTGACAGCAACAGTGAATAAGCATTGCTCTATCTACTCAATCCAGAGTACACAAAATTTACAAAAAAAATAGATGTTTTTAAGATGAGAATTTAAAAGAATAATGTAAGTAGAACAAATGATTTTTACATAAGTTTAGGTTTRGATTTAAATTTGTTGATCAGTTTAGCTGAGTGCTATCTTTGGAAGAATCAGATCTGATATTCAGTTTGAAATAATGACCCATAATCTACTGTATAATTTCCACACAACATTCTGTGACTTGTTAGTAATTGCAGTCACCATCTCATCTGTCARCTGAATAGCTGTGTAAGTTCCTCTTCTGTACTGACAGGCAGGCTATCCCACATCAGCAAAAATTGCACTACTTGCATGTCCTTAGGCAACTACTTCATTAATTGAATACGTAGCCATCTAGTACAATCACACCTTAGGTAAGCCTCGTATTGACATTAATTATTTCATTCTTCTAAATTGAAAATTATGTTAATATGGAGCTAAAGTCACTCCCCAACATCTTATTAATCCTCACRGGATTCATTCAACAGTTACATTTATTTATAGTTCTTATAATCTCATTGGATTTTACACAAAAGTCTCATTTTCTTAAGAAATGTCGTGTGCCTAATTTTTTCTTAGAAGAAACAAGATCATGGAGGGTTATAGAAACAGTAATACTCCATGARAAGCTAACTTCATTGTTGAAAATTTCTTTATCTGGCGATTGAATGGTAATTATATGTATTTTTCTGAGACAGAGAGAGAAAAGCAGGAAAGGAGAAAGTTTATGAGAGTCTGTTCAACCAAAATCTGTTTTCTAATCAAGTAGTGGAAGACTCCTTGCAGCYTCCATTCTTGAAAATTGTCAGTACCCAGGTGAACAAAGCTCTGAGAAATCTGTTCTGATCTGAGAGCTGCTACAAAGTTTTTCCTGGAAATCTGATACCTATCCAATTTTAAATGTTTCAGGCTTGATATTTTTGCTGTTGCTGTTTTGGG
>NW_026623356.1:289398-293509 GCF_030028575.1 Malurus melanocephalus
ACATGTCCTGCAGGATGCAGTGACCAAGTGGCTGCGTGGCTGCTTGGCTGTTGGCTTGTGTCAACCCATCACAATGAGGATAAAATTTAATTTTATARTCAATAATTATTGAAGATTTGACTAATTATTTTCCATTCTGAAAAAGAATCCAGCAAAATGCATATATATTTATATACATCTATGTGTGCATGTATATATAAATACATATTTACTCCTCTTACTGTTTCCTAGAAATTGTTTCCTCATATTACTTCCCCTAAAACTTAAACAGAAAAATGTTGTTTCATGTTTTGCCACATGCTTCTCTTTCATAATTGATGGAGCTTGGTATATAATATAAACTGATGAATTTCACGCTAAATCTGACCTTTGAGAAACTGATAACYCATACAAGAGTCAGACTGTGCCTAACATTCCTGTGAAGTATCTCCCCCATATGAGGCAAACTTGGCTGGAAAAGATTGATTAATGAAAAGTCGTGCTGGTTTGGGCCCTGCTCTCCTGGACATATCCAAGCACCTTGCGCTTGAGCTGTGCTTAGGGAACAGCAAGTCATGTTCATCCTCATCTTAGAGAACAGCAGTGAGGAAAGGTTTCTCTGATTTCAGTGAGATGGGAATTTCAATCCTGTCATTTCAGCTAATGTTTCACATTCATGTAGAGATATTAGAAATCTTTTGTGTTTTCCTAATAAACAGTAATAGAATTTTCACAGTTAAATTACAAGTCTTTATATTTTGTTGAATGTGACGACCTACTGACATTTGAAGGGCTTCTTTCATGTTTATGCTGTTTTAAGCAAAGAAAAATTCTTTAGATCCTGCTTTACACATGCTGTRCTTCTACCTATTAATATTGAGAATTTCTGAAAACCGACTATCCGTGTTTCCTGCCTATATCTTTTCTGCTTCGAATTGTTTTGTTGCCATGGAGTCTCTGTTCTGCCTTAGGAAAATAAATTATTGTTTAAAAGGGAAGATGCTCATCAAAGTACATAGTAAAATTAACTATATACCTAATATCATTAGCTCAGAAAACTTAAAAGCAGAAAAGACCTTTTTTTTTTTTTTTTTTAATTATTTATGATGTTTATCTAAAACCTGGACTTTGTCATTAACTAAATAATTTCATTCAAATGGTTCTGCCCATACTGGATACCAGGGCAGTCTTTGAAGTAATACAAATATTTTCAGGCTTTGGTATAAATGACCAGTGGAATTAAGTTAGGGAATTCAACATGTGTGATCTGCAMTGACAGTGTAGGTGTATCACCCATGAATAAGGGAGAATGAAATATGTGTTRTTCAGAGAAAATATTTGTAGAGCAACATGCATGACCAAGACATGAGGAATTATTTCTCTAATTGGCTGAGAAGGTTGAAGATAAATTCTTTAGAGGGCCTCAGATGATTTCAGATCTCTGGAGAGCAGCAGAGGACAACTGAAAATGGTAGTTCTGGAATCTGCAACCATATTTCAAATGCCCAAACATTTCATTTTWAAGGCTACCTCTCTCCAAAGTGACAGAGTCAAAATTAATTTATATCCTATTTATGCAAATAATCTCACATGGACGGAAAACAGTTAAAAGTCTGTAGCAAAGGGAAAGCAATATTTCATCTTACAGAATGAATAGTGRTTCTCTGGGATACCTTCAAGGGTGTAATGCTAAGCGCTAGATTTAGCTAATGGAAATCCTATCATATCCTTATTTCGAGAAGCTGAGGATATTAACAAGAACAATACGCTRACTCAGATTAGATAAAAGAGATTTATTATATTGGACAACAGCTATAGTGAAGTTACAAAGTCAGTAAAATTTCAAGGCATTAGTTTGGGTTGCTTTTTGTTTATTTTTTTTTTTAATTAAATGTTATGAAAATTGCTAATGACGGCATCAGATATTACACAGATACAAACTCAAAATGCGATTTATCATTGTTGAAAATCAGCACATTTTTAAACTTCTATAAACCAAARATCATCAAATTTGATCTACAGTAACTTTCCTTTGTTATATTAAATTGACTGGTTTATTTTGTTGTTTTCATCAACTGACTTTTATTAAATATTTATATTTCAACAATTCTTCTTTATATAGCTCAAATATAACTAGARTTACATATGAAGATTCCTAGAAGCATAATCAGCATATCATAAATAAGAAATACTTAAAAGAATGAGCAGAAGGCTCTGTTATTTAGATGTTAATGATGTACCCAAGATGCTTGTGTCAGATAAAATTTTAAGGGAAGAAAACTAATAATTATCTGAAATTTTAACAAAACAGTCATTGCTCATCTTGAACTAATTTAGTGTTATGCAAATTAGGATGAAAAAATATCTGAAGACCAGTGAAGCAACTGAAAAGCAATGTGAATGAGGGTGGACTCTCTAATGGATATGATGACGTCCTTAACAAGATAAAAGAAAATATTTTTAGTATAGAAAAAAAAAAAAAAAAAAAAAAAAAAAAAAAAAAAAAAAAAAAAAAAAGAAAAAGGACCTAAACATTGAAGAAAAAGTACCAAGACCTTGTATAGATTAAACTTAATATATAGAAAAATTAGCTAAATAGAATGGTATGCTTATTTATTTTACTTTGTGTTACATGCATTGCTATTTGAAATCTGCTACTTGCCTTCTACTGTTGTATTGGTAAATGAATTCAGAAATTGCTGTATTCTGCTCTGTAAAACATATATAGTATTTTGTTATTTTTGGAGAAGAATACATAGCATAGTAAGTAATTATTCATTTTAACATTTACTGCTGCAAAGAGAATGAACAGCAGAAGAGAGAAAAAGAGGGACTACAAYTGGGTAAAATATCAGTTTAATATATTTTCCCAGTAACAATGTATATACCGCTAAACTTATGACTGTAGTACCAAAGCAAAAAGGTAGGTGATTCAAAAGTAAAGTTATAATTGAGTTTAAAGGGATTTTTTTACCATRTAGAATTCAAAGCAGTTTCACATACTATATGACACTCCAGAAAAGTTAAAATTTTGTCATATAGCAGATCAGTCTGGTAATTAAGATTCAATTTGAGCCCTAAATTAGGGAATCTCATGGAATTTATTGACTAAAAAGAAACTACTCCAAGACTGAATAAAATTAGAATGTCTCAAATCACTTGTMAAGATTGGAAATGTAAATTGTGAAATACCATTATAATTAAGAGGTGCTGGTTACATGCCTCCTGGTGCATCCACCAATTCCATTTCCTCACGGCTGACTTAGTATATTCACTTAAWTGCAGATCCTGATTTTTTTTCACTTCCTAGAGGCACTATGAAGACACGGAGCATTAAAGAAACATCAGCAATATTAATYATTCAAAAAGTCTTTATTTCTGTTTTTTTTGAAGTAACTTTTTGTTGGAAGACATCTTTCCAAAATCTGGAAAGATATGGACTGCAAGTCAGTTTTTTATTGGTTTGATTCTTCTACTTATTGTTTTATGTGTCAAAGCAGGTATTCTCAATATTATTGATATTATGGCAGTATCTTTCAGTTTGTTTTGGATTGATATTCTTTGAATTGATTATAAAAAACAAGATCTCTTATGAATCAATTAGAAAAATTCTTGTTTAAAYCAAATCTGACAATTAATATTTACAGTCTACTGAGAGAATGGAAGAAGTAGCCTTCAGAGTTAGGCTTCACAGAAAGGTATCTACATTCTTGCAGGACAAACAGACTACTACAATTCTGAAAAACATCTTTTCTTAAACTGTATGCTTGCAAAATATTCAGGATGTAAAAACAGGATGGCATAAAAAGCAAGATGCTGCCTTTTTGTTGCAAAAAGCACTATTAAAAATATGATACTTTTTAAACCTCCAATTATGACTTCTTTATTCCATCTTGAAAATAAGGGTTTTATGTTGTACTTTGCAAATAGCAGATCACCCCCATATACAAATACCCAAACCAAAAATAAAGTCTACTGAAAATTTCAAGAATCACTACACTGTGTTTGCATCTAGCTGGCAACCTATACAGTTCAAGTATGTATGCTTATGATGATGTTAATTCATAGTCCAGTCCTTCCATTTCAATAAAACAATTTCAGTGAATAAGTGTAAAAATCAAAATGGAATAAG
>NW_026623356.1:293538-316999 GCF_030028575.1 Malurus melanocephalus
TTTTTTTTTTTTTTTTTTTTTTTTTTTTTTAATGAAATGACAAATACCATTTAAAAAAAAAATCAATATGAGCATGTTTTTTCTTCAAAATGTGGGTTTGAAATCTTTGTAATTTTTGGACTGTGAAATTTTACATTTACAAATGCTTAGCAATTACAATTCCTAAAATTTTGTGTTACTCTACACTGGAACTGTACTTAGTATCCATGAAATGTCAGAATTAAACTCAAGTAAATTAGTTTGGTGCCCTCTGACATTTACATTATCGTTCAGTTTTTAATTGCATGACTCCACACTCATTTTTTATGCATACCCAAGCTACATTCATTGAATGAAAATTTCTTTGCATTTTCCTTTTTCCTTCTCAGAGTTCTCCAAGGATTATTCCTTAGATGTGGTCCAAATTATTCATTAAATGTAAAATTATTAATCTTCAAATAATTAATTAATATCTCTTTGAAACTGTTATGGAGGTAGTCTGACCAGAGCATCTCAATGCTGAATTGATCTCGGCAACATTTTTGTGAAACTAAGCAGTGCTACATTCTTCATCTGTACAGATAAGAGGCTTAGAGAGCGTGAGGTAAAAGGTATTAAAACCCCACTTATCTCAGTGCCAAATTCAAAGCAGAAAAGCTCTGTTGTTTTTCCTGGTCATGTAAAATTTTCACATAGAAATTCATAGCTCAGCATATATCACTAAATAAATTTAGTGACAGTTATGAACCACCATCATATCTGTAAATTTAAGTCTTGGTGTCTTCTGTTGAATACTTTCAACATAAAGAATATAAAATTTGTGAATATTCATGAAGATGTTGATTCATCACCCTCAGAAAATAATTGTTTATAAAAATAGATTTATATTACATCCAGAATCTGATTCAATCTCCCTGAAGGATAGTTTTTCTTTCCTTAATACTTTTATCTTMATTTTTTTACCACAAAAATTCTGAGACAGAAGAAATATAAGTATTAGAGAAAAGGGAATAATTAAGTATGTAAGTGTGATACATTTCAGGATCATTTATCCACCTTATGCATTCCTGACATGGGAATCGCATGAAAATAATGTCATGTGGTCATAACATTAAAAACTGAGATTGAGAATATGCATTATCTTTTATAGCCTAGAATTTCAAGTAGGATGGGGTTGAACCCAGAAGTATTACTCCTGTCAGYTTACTATTATTGCCACCAATATAATTGATGTGCCTTCAATAATATTCACAAGATCACAGAACATTTGAGCCTGGAAGAAGCTTTGTGCTTGAGCAGGGTCACCTAGAGCAGGGTGCACAAGGCGGTATTGAGAGAACTTTTGAATGACTTCAAGGGGAAAACTGCACAATCTCCCTGGACAAGCTGTTCCCACACTCAGTCACAATAAACAAGCATTTYCTGATTTCAGAGGGAGCCTCYTGTGTTTCAATTTACGCTCACTGCCTCTGGTCCTGTCACTGTGCACCACTGAAAGCATATCATCTCCATCATCTTTGCACCTTCCCTTCAGGTAATTACACTTATGCACAGGATCACCCATGAGCCTTCTCCAGGCTGARGAGTCTCAGCTCTCTCATCCTTTCCTCATAATCCTGGCTCYTAACCATCTTTGTGACTCCCCTCTAGACTCTTCAATATATCAATTTCCTTCCTATAGTGAGGAGCCCAGACATGGGCACAGTGCTCCAGTGGTGTGGCCCCACCAGTKCTGAAGAAGGATCACCTCCTGCAACCTGATGGGCGCGCTTTACTGTGATAATTTCAACTAGAATTTGTTTGGTAAGGAAGGAACCACAAAATCAAGGAGACATTCTTTTGATATTTGATTTTTTTGTTTTGTTTTTGGGGGGCTTGATTTATTWTGTTTGTTTGTTTTATGAAAGTAAGCACACAAAGAGAAAATATTGTATTTAATTTGAAGTGATATTCAGGTAACACATGAATATTTACAACATATGAAGCAGAGACAGCAAGTTAAAAGAATAGAAAYAAAATGGCCTGTCATGACTTAAGTATGAAGACATTAGACTTTTTTGAATCARGAAAGTCACAAGTTGCATTATTTTAGTAAGGATACCAGGAAAAAAAAATCGTTTTTAGCCTATTTAATCACACTGGTGACCTGTAGAGAAATGCATAAAAAAGTGAAAACTGAAAGTAATTCAAWTTTTTTTATATTAAATAAGCTAAGCTCTGTAGCCTTAACATGAGTCAGGGCTTCTTAAACATTAGTTAAAAAAGGAATAGACAAAAGTAGGGAGCAATTTAAGGGTAAATTAACTGTTCAAAGTTAATTTACTTTGAGAAGGGGTGAGGCTGTAAGTCATTGAAACAAGTGGCAGCCAGTTGTTCAGCACCACAGGAATCTTGATGATCTCTACAYAATCCCATAGCTGACCACATCTTGTGTTGTTTGGAACCCAAGAGAGACTCTAGACAAGCTCCCCAACAGCACCAATCCCAGACTGAMTTCAGGAGTTAGTAAAATGGAACAGAGGGAACAGAGGAACCCTGTATTTCATGGCCCAGACACAGGGCCATCAAACACTGATGTAGGACTCTCTCAGAACCTGCCTGATATTTTCTCCCTCCTGTAAGAAGGAAAGCATATCACTCTAAATATAAACATGTTTTGGTATTGAGCTCATTTAGTCTTGCCACTGACAATTAGGTCATACATATTTACAAAGCCACAGTCATGGAACCAGAATTCTAGAAAATTTGAATAAAGGAGAGAAATGCATTTTCAAATTTTTTTTTTTTTTTTAATAGTTTAATAATCCTGCCATGGTTTTAAACCAAGTGTATAAAGATTATTTAAAAAACATATTAAATATTCATTTTACCGCATTGAAAACAACCAACATTTATCAGAATACATGTTTGAAGTTAGAGCTCCCATCCAAAAGAGAAAGACTCTCTCTCTTGTTTTATAATAGTGTAAAATGCTCTTAATTGAATAATTCTTGATACACTATTTTTTTTATCTGAAGTTACAGTAATATCTAGACATTTATGATGTGTGGGATCTTAGTAAATATTTTTAAAATTTTCTTTGCATGTGCTTGTGCATGATAGTGATTGGTTCTCAATATCATAAGGAAAGTGTCTGTCAGAACAATTTCACTGGGATAAATTTTAGTGGGGTGGTTTTGCCAATTACAATTAAAGGTGTTCCAATCATGTTTAGAGTAACAAATAGCCCATACCTAGTTTGCTGTGGCATTATGGAAATTAGAAAATTGTTCTCCCAATTACAATTAGAGGGATGAATACCATGGTGAAAGGTCACTCAGCCTTTGGGTAAATGGAATGGGTTTCAAGAAGATACTTTTAATTATGTAATATTAATGTAACAAAACAGTAGACTCTTTAGTGTTGAATTCTATTCTTTGTTATCTTTTTCTTCAGATTCAATTGTAGCTAACATTAATACTAAACTGAAAATTTTYAATTCACTTCCCACACTGAAAAAAAATTAAGATGGCAGACTCAATATTCATTCAAATGTTCAATTACAAGTTCTCAGATTAAAACAAAATTAAAAACCTCTCAGCCATATATTTTGCTGCATCTTGACTGCTACTGCATTTTAACAAAAGGAAAAAATAAATCTTCTTCTTAATTTTTATTAAAAATAAACAYGGATTAGATAAATGATCACAGAAAAAGCCCCATATGAAAAGTCTTCATGACCAGAAATCAGCTGACACCTTCATACATATTAAATAAATTAATTCTCTGATCTGAGAAGCATTTTATTTGCCTTCCAAAATAGCATAAACATGTGCATTTACATTTGCACTGCAACATTTAGGATTCAGACAGGCATTAGAGAATGGCAAAGACAGTGACAAATGCATTGAAATAAAAGGCAAATCTACAATATTCAATTCACTGCACCACAGTCTTGACAAAATAAACTGTTATTTTAAATGTTTCATCTGCTTGTCTGCAATGAAAGCAGACAGACRAATAAGAAAATAAACAGACTGGGGTTTCAGAAACTGTTGTTTTACCTTTAGGTTATTGAATATTTTAACAAGGCATTTTTTTAATTATCTTTAGCATTTTTTCCCCAAAAGAATTTCTTCTGTATTTAGTATATTTTATTCTTTTTTATTAACACAATAGGTCATTCCAAAGGCCTTCAAAATTACCTCTTTCACGGTATTYATAGAATTAGAAAGTTGTTAGGTTTGGAACGAATCTCAAAGATCGTCCCATTCCAGCCCCATCCCTGTCATGGGCAGGGATGACATCTACTAGACCAGGTAACTCAAAGCCCCATGCAACCTGGCCTTGAATTTCCACAGCTTCTTGTTCCAGTGCCTCACAACTCTCATAGTAGACAAAATTTTCCAAAATTATTTTTAGACAGTTTTTTTAATATCTCCAAGGACAGAAATTCCACAATCTCTCTGGGTGTCCTGTGCCAGTGCTTGGTCCACCTTACAGTAAAATGTGTTTTCCCAATTCATATATTATCATCTTTTTTCCCTGGAAAAAATATCCTGAATGGTATAATTTAGTTCAGAGATTCCACTCTTTTTAATAACATTGACATAGAAGTATCTCAACTGAAAACAAGAGGTAGTAATAAATTTTTGTTTAAGTCAACTTGATTTTCTCCATGGACTTCAAAAGGGTGAAATATTTACTAATAGTCTTATTTATAGAAAATCTTGCACCATTGGACCAACAGATAGTTGAAAATATCATGGATAAATAGACACAGATTACTCTTTATTTAAATTAATCAATATAAGTATTTCTGTGTTGTGCAGTATAATGAAACAGCATCTGCCTTCTATATATACAACTCTGATGAACTTTTAGAAGCAAAAAATATAGAAATGCTATTTTTTCTTAAATAAAGAAGGCATTTAATTTGAAAATCTCTGCTAACATTAATTATTCTGGTAAATAATGGCTTTTTTTTTTTTTTATTTTTTTATCTAGAGTCGAGTTGCATTAGAAAGAGATAAGGCATTTTACAGATCTGAATTTTTAAAACACTGATGCTTTTAATTATACACTATAATGAAAAAATCATGCAGGTCCAGAAGAAACTCCCTCAATAACACCTATATTTTCATGTTGCTGATTTCTAGCACAGTTTTTCTAATGGAGACACTTTAAAGAACAGGAATAAAAGGTGTCTTGATTCCCTTTTTGAAACTTATTTGCAATTTAGAAAATACTATTTTACTTTATCTAATTAGATAATAACTCTAAATATCACTATACAGATGTATCTATTCTAGCTATATTCTATTTGAAAACTGATGGATTCTTCTCCAACAAAGTAGCTGCAAATTATTTCTTCGTATTTGTAACGCAGTCATTAAAAAGAAGTGTGAAAGAAAACTTTATCCATCAGCAATATGTGCATGTCAAACAGTATAATAGAGAACTTGTGTAACCTATGGCTTTGACAACTTTATTCATTTACATTCTGTAYATAAGCGCTCATTATCTAAAATTATTATGTGTTGGTTATTAATTCAGCCCTGTTCACCTCTTCAATTCTTACTAGCTACAAGTCTGAAAAAGTATTATTTCATGGCAGAGGTCTTTGGTGGGTCAGATATTAATTAGAGAAGTAAAAAAATTCATACTGAAATACTCTGTGCCACTTTGACCCATCTTCATTGCACAGCAACACCAAGGTGGTCTTTTGAGACATATTCTGTACTATACTTGCCAGAAAATATTGAAAATTCAGTTGAAGAGAAGAGATATATAAATATCTGGGGTTTTTTTTTGGTTTTTTGGTTATGAAATTGATGGTATGACTCCACCCGAGCCTGACCTTTATTTCCCATAACCCTGCACAAGTTACCACCAGCAGCAGTTGCAATTGGATGCACGTGGTCACAATAGTTCCATAGGATTCCAAGTAGATCTGTGTGAGACAGATAATGATGCAATAGCCAAGGGCTAATCCAAGCAATTCATCCAAACCAGAGTGCTGGTCAAGGGCCAATTCAAGCTAAGTATGGAATAAACCAATATCTGCAGTCAACATGCAATTATGAGCATAAGTTAATTATCTAACTCTGTAAATAGTGGACAGCCCAGGGTCTGTGGAGTTCTCTGGCACAGAAGTGGGCTCCACAGCAAGATCTCCCCTTAAGAAGGGACACATCTCAAAGTTACTTGTTGTGGATGAGAGACTTCTTTTTGTGCAGCATATTAGGTAAGTGATTGGGAATAAGTGTGCTCAAATTTTGAAATCTTTGCTAAATGGATTGTTTGTGATACAACAAATTTAACAAGTCTGGAACTAAGTATGGATCCAGTTACATCTAAACTCCCCTCTGAGGAGTACAGAATGTAGGGGACACCTTTCTGAACCTCATGGCTCAAAAGGAGAATCTGTCCGACAGTTTTGTCTGACCATGGCTTACTGTACCCTTTATGTGCAGTAAGTAATCTAGTGTAACTGGCCATTAAATCTTCTTAAGTCACTCTCACATTTAYTATTAAACTTGGTTAAATTTCTGGTTTACATCTACAAACATATTGCAGCTTCCCTGTTACAAGTGAAGTTGGTTGATCCATCCACATCAAAGAGGCAACACTCCATCCACAACAGAGGCTTTATACCACAAAGATGCCTATTTATTTTTCAAAGCTGGGGAAAGAACAGAGGTCTAGTCAGAGAAGGAACAAAGAAAAGAGGGTCCTTAAGGAGAGCAGCAAGTGCCCAGGGTTGCACTTGTAGCTGTGTTGCCATTCAGGACTATTTCTTTCTTCTTTCTCAATGTATGCCAATAKATGAACTTGCAATAGATGACAAAAGTTAGTTGTGTATGAGAAAGACAATGGATTGTACTCAAAGCTAGGTCCACAAACTCATTCAGGTATCTCCAYCAGTAAGAGAAAGAGCAAAGTGATTGATGCTGATAAACAAAAACCCTGAAAAAAAATAATAAATCCCATATGGTCTTTCAGGGTGTTTATTGGGTCGGGTTGGGTTTTATTGTTTNGTTTTTTTTTTTTTCTTTTTAAGCTATCATTGAATGATTTTTTATGTTTTAAAAAGCTAATTTTAATAAGACAAATGAAGTCCTTTTAGTAAAGAGTGTAAATAAATCAAACTACTACCTATGTCCAGTTCACATTAGAAATAAGAAAGTAAGTCATTCTCAGATGGTCTAACTATAAAAACACCCTGGTAATTGCAGTAGAAATACTTGATTTAGTGTTATAGAAGTTACTGAATTAATTTCTATCAACATAGTGATAAGTCTAAATAGAGTACTAGAGACATATATGTTAGCTAAAAATATAAACCAGTTGGACTTAAAACCTTATTTTGATTAAGACCTCATGCAAACAATAAACTTGTTCACTGAAAGCATTGTTTAAGTGTATTCCTGGATTATCACTTCAAATGAAAAACGTTCATCTATTACCTTTTGTCTATATCACTAAAATACCTGGTTTCAGAAAACAAAACACACCCAAAAAAACCACTCTGTTTCAGGGTAACTTTTGACTTACCTTTCTTTCCCATTGGATTTTAACATTCATCTGGATAAGAAAAAACTCCTCAAGTCTGAGAAGGTTCTGTTCATCTCACAAGGTACACAAATTCCAGACATCTTCAGAAATCAGGAGCTGTTCCTTCTAAACCTTCTGGGAACTTCTGTATGTTAGACATATGCGTGTTTTGAGTACCTTTGAAACAGGTTGTAAAACTTTCATCATKTTGAAGCTATCTATGCCCTATAGATTCAAGGTTGAGGGAATATAAGAAAAACTTCAAAGAGCACGGCAGCTTGAAACCTGAGTTTAATTAGTTATTTATTAACCCAGATTGATGGATGAGGAAAAAATGAACAAGAYCTGAATTATCTTTCTCTGTATCTCCTGTCATGAATTGAGAATTTCTCCACTCTCACATGACTGTCGCTTCCCAGTGGGATCTGCMCTGATTTGTTGAATGCTGCCATCCACGCAGGGGCCACCAGAAGGAGATTCCAGGGCAGCAGACAAACACACTCATTGAATTTTGAGTGGAGTCCCAGAGGACAAGAAATTCCCACCACCGTCATCTTCTGCCTTGCAGTGAGAGTCACAGGGTCCTAGAAGCTTGCTGTAATTGCTGCAGACACGTTCTTCTCGAGGAAGATGGTGCTGTCAGTCCTAGAACACAAAGCAATATTGAGGGGTGAACATAATAAGCAGAGGCAAAGGATGAATACTAGATTCTAAATACTAGAATACTTCCTAATTTTCAGGGAAGTTGTTTTCTGAATCAGATCATTCTGACTGTTTAACCTTTAAAACCTCAAATGCACTAACAGTTGTTTGCTCTGTTTATGCATATGTATACATATCTATAGATATGCATATTTGCATATGGACTTTTTGTCCACAGCAATGGACAGTGTTTCAACTTTWCCACACAGCTCAGATGTACCAGCTGTGTACAGCCTGGGCATCAACAACTCCCTGTGAATAAGTTCCAGACATTTCCCTYTTCAGTCTACCATTAGTCCCAATAGAGAAGTCTAGACACTCACTTAAATAAGCTGTATAGGGATTTTCAGACAACTGATGGTTCTCTGTCCCCAGGCATATGACACCTAGCTACATCCTTCTGTTCAGTTTAGTTCCAAGTTCCTTTTGCAGATATTTTTCATAGACAATGAGAGCACAGAAACAAAGGAAGCTGAGATGCAGTAAGACAAAACTGATGAATAGTATGAAAAACTAAAGTAATGTGAATTGCTGGGATCACAGTGTACCCATCTGAATGTTCGTACAGAACTAAAATTCAAAGTATCAGCATCATGGGTGAACTATGCCTTTTTAAAATACAGCTTCTTCTGCATGTAGCCAAGTCCCTAATGGATTTCTTTCTATAAAAGAGCAGCCAAAGAAAGAAATATGAATTAGARGTTGGACAGTTTCTGCACAATTCCCTGGAAACCCAGTACTTGATTTAAAGGCTAAATAAGGTTGCTCCAGTTTTTGTTCACATTTTTGCTTTTATTCAGCCAAGAAATTTGAGAACAGAAAGCATAGAATAACTACAAATTTAGTAGTTATGTGAAATGTGCAGCATGTACATGTGATTTTGTGAACTTACCTAAGCTGTTTTTGCTATTGTCAGATTTTTAAGGACCATTTTACATCTAGTCCCAACTGCTCCTTCTGTATCAGAGTTAATTTCCATGGTATTCATGGAAAGTTTTCATTCGAGCTCACCTTTGGCATCACACTGAGAATTGAATACTGAGCTGCAAGACCTCCATATTTGGAGGCCTTTCCTGAGAAATGATMTTCCATCCCTGAGCATTTGGCAATGGGGAAAAAATACGATGATGAATTTCAAGAGCACAGATTAAAAAGGAAGTAGTGAAGTGCAAAAATTTTTGGGGGTAACCTGAAGACACTAGAATTTGTATAAAACATTCAGTCACCTGTAGGCTGCAGAAGCCTTAACTAGGGTTGGAAAGCATTTTAATAAATCTAGATAATTAACATGTTTCTCTGCCTCTAAACTGTGAGAATATACTCTCTAGGTTTTCCACATAATACCTGGACAGAGTTAATCATCCAAGAAAAAAATCAAGGCCAGGTATAATTTCTTACATGAACACAACTTTTAGGATGACATATGTACTTGCCTGGTACCATTAACACACAGTGGTCACATTTGTTTTTTAAATGAATAAAATAYGAGTGCAGTTGTACAAAGTCAGATTTCTTCTGAATGTTACAATTTAAATGTATACATCTGAATTTGCTGGCAGCTGTTTTAATTTTAGAGGTTAAAACATATTTTAGAGCTTATTAAATACCTACTTAAGTAGATGTGTGCGGCTTCTGTAACAAATTGTTCTTTTTTAACATATACATATTCCTTGGAGATGTTTAAATACAAGTCACCTGTTGGAGATAATTTATTTGAATTTTTGTTCACCCAATACTGGAMAATTAATTTTGTTCTCATTAAATTACCCAGTAAGATCCATCTTCCACTACTCCCCTTGTTTACTTGTTTTTAGAGGCAACTAATCCAAGACAAAGTTATTTACAATATATRCTTACAAACATAAAAAGTGAAGCATTCTGAAAATTAAGAATTTAAATGAACATTAATTTTAAGAGCTTTTATTTCTCTTTCATGATTTTCACAGTCCCATGAAAAACATATTATTTTCTGGCATAGAAAGAAGAAACAAACTGAAAGGGGTGAGAAGATTCATTGACTGTTGGCTTAGGCATTTTAAGTGCCTAATTTCTTTAAGTGAAACCTAATTTTGGGCAAACTTGAGGCTAGGAGAAAGAAAAGAGAAGGAAAAGGGAATTAGAAAAGAAGGAAGAGGGAGGAAATAGAGAGCAGGGAGAAGCAGAGGCAGGAAAGAGACTGTGAAGCTCATTGGAGAATGTCTTCACAGATGATAGTAGGCAGAATTCAAAAGGAGCTGTCTGCCTCGTCAAAAAGGCTGTAACTCATTCTGCCAGGGGCATTAGCTTGTTCTTGCTGGCTCATTTTTGTAATAAATTGGCTTAATAATCCATGTCAGCTTTTCTTGCAGATTGTAGTCAGAACGCAGTGAACATGAAAAAAAAAAAAATGAAACACTTCATAAGAAGTACATTATCCTATACCACTGACTATTCAATGAATATATATGAATAAGCTCTTCCTCATAGGCTGCAGTTTCTCTGCCTTCAGTATTATTCCTCAAAATCAATTACAAACATATTCTTGTACCCAGGTGAAGTATTAGGGCTCAAAAAACTCAATCAAAATGACTTTTTAAAGGGATTATGTTTGTTCATGTGTTCCAAGTTAGATACATGGGAGAAATACCAACAAGGCATTCTCAAGAGGTCAAAACAATAAGAAAACCTTTACTGGCAGCTTCAGAAAAACAGAGAACTTTGACAAAAGGGTTAGCGCAACACTCAATCAATATAAAACACTTCTCAAAGCGTTACCTTGTCCCATTCACTTTAGCAAACTCGAAGCCCATTCAATTTTAATTAATTCAAAAATTCCAAGAAGGAATTAGAAAAAAAAAAAAAAAAAACAAAAAAAAAAAAAAAAAAAAAAAAAAAAAAAAGAAAGACAGAAGATAAATAGAAAAGGACACATATAGCCACCAACTCTTGGGTTCCATGAGTGTTCAGCTGACAATAAATTAGAAGAGAAGGTAACATCAAGACATACTCACCTCATGTTCAACTTTAAATACACCTTGGCCTTCCTGAGCCCTTCCCCCAGGTGTCATTTCTGGTCATTTGGCCACCCAGGAGCYGGGTTAGGGGCTCCAGGGGCCGGTGTGGTGCGTTGCCTTTGGTGTRCCAGGGATTGGCAGCAACTGCCAGGTTGGGATACAGGCTCTAGGGTCAAAGGATGTGGGGTGGGGCACTGTCTCACCAGAGCAAGGCCCCCTTCCCTCACACACATGCACTCCAAAATGTCTTGAGACATTAATTTTTCCAGTGTCCCAGATGGGGGAATTTGCATCCATATGTAGTTTCCTAAACAGGCATAGAATGATCAGATGTTTAGTTTCTCAGGTRAAGCATATTATTAAAACTAACATGTGTTTGGGAGTGGTCAGAAGTTAGTGCAATGCAATAGTTGCCTTTTGCCTATTTCCCTATCAGCCTAGGAGAAAAGGTTAAAAAAAAGGAATAAAAAAAATTCTGATGAATATTTATGCATCAAGTCCAGAAACCTTAGAAAAGCCCTTAAAAATTATTCTTTTTTTTTTATCTCATCAAAAATGAGAAGATAGTTGGAAATGTTAGGGAATTTTTGTGGTAACCCTTGAGGAGAATTAAATACACATTTGTGCTATTTTTTCTCTTTTTTAATCATTAATAAGCAAAGCATTCAACAGTCCTACCACTGTAAGTGATTCTTCAAGGGATCTACAAAGATTTGTCATAAGCTAAATCTTTTTCACACTTGCACCAGCACAAACCCTGTGAGCACCACAAACACCTTAGCCTGGCTTTGTGTCCATCCCCAGGCAGGATCTGCTGCCCAAATATGACCTGAGCACTTTGCTGTGAGGATTGCTACAACACAGTGCTGTGGATGTTCCTTATCTGGTCACTAAGGAAAATACTCTCTTATACACCATCTTTTTGTCTCCTGCATTCCTGCTCCAGTCAGTTTATTCCTTCTGCAGTTGGGTCTTCTTGCCMTTCATTCTACATAATTCCCTGGTCATAAATTACTAGTGCTGAGCAGTTGTCTATTGAATTTCCATACAGATGTCTGGAGGAAGACAGTGCAAAAGAAAATTAAAGAAGCTTAAGTTAAAAAGCCTTTGAGCAAGTAGTTATCCAAACTATCAACTAAATTTATAACAACCACAGAAACAATGCAGAACTACATCTTCTAAAGGTAATACTCAAAAAAAAAAAAAAAAAAAAAAAAAAAGGTGAGATTTGAAATAATAAAAAAAAATCTTTACCTAAGTGTAGTGTATTGCAGCTGCAACACCATAGGGGGAAATAATGTCACCAATCTTGAAAAATAAGTAGATTATTTTTTTTGGCTGTGTTGATTTTTGTCATGAATAGCAAAGTAACGATATCAATAAATTAGTAAATAATATGAAAACTGGTTAAGTTACAGATTGCTCTGAAATTAGAGATACACTGAATGCTGAGAATAGAAGTATTTTTTTAGCCTTGTTTACAGACCTCTGTGCATTATGAACTTGTTTAGTTAGCACAGTGAGAGTCAAAGATGGTATAGCTGAACTCTTTTCTGCCCTTGACTGCTTATTTTTCATTAGCAACTCAATACAATCTGTTACAAATACTATTTTTTGGGTTTTTTTCCTTAATTAATATGAAAGATAATAACTAAGATAGTAACTTTTCAGAAAGCAAGCTGGTCCCTTGAACTACTATAGCTTAATTGTTACCGCTTATTTTAGCGTTTATGTCCAAATCAGCATATTCCTCTCTATTTCCCCAGACACACATTCAATCACTCTTCTTTATTTTTAAAACATTCTATTCAGAGAACGGAATTTCAATAACCACTAAATTATTTCAAGAAATTTACTGGACCGTTAGTTACATCAGCTTCTTCTTTTAAGTTTGTAAATAGAAGTTTGGTTTCCCAAAAATCTATTTTTACTTTAATATATTTCTAAAAAAAAAAAAAAAAAAAAAAAAAGAGAGAGAGAGAAAGAATGTTGCACTGTACCTTTGAGCTTCTGGTTTAAATAAAGAATAACTTTATGTCTGTCTTTGAAAGGCTTCCTACTGCCTTTCAACTGTGGTGTTGGAAAAAGTATTGTGAACCTCTTGAAAACCAGCACACATCTGAGATTACTGTAGGTCACTGGCACTATTTGGGTCACATCAGGATCGAGCTACAAATGTTTTAAATACTGTCYCTTTCTCATCATTTATATTTTAATGGTCAGACACTGCTGATGCATTTTGATGCTAGAGGGTGGAAAAGTCTATTTTGAAATACCAGCCATGTGAAGTTGAAAAGCCTCCCCCAGCACATTATACACATTCAGACAGCAGGRGACTTTATCAGAGAGGTGTTGAATTAAGCTTGGTTAACTCAGATGAAAGAACCGATCTCTTGAACAGGATGAACACAATTTGTGCTACCAGATTTCCCTCACATACCCCAGCACTCCACTGATTTAAAGAGGATGTTAAATTAAAGYTATAGCACAGCAGCAGGGAGATGGTTCCAGCAGAGATGGCATTAAAATTAACTTTCTTATAGCAAAAGCTGTTGCATAAGATACTGAGAGGGCACGGGGGGATGGGGTTGAGGCTGTGTTTAGTTCTATGACATAAGCAATATCTCTGAAATTTATTAAGATTGTGACGTTTCAGTGAAGTTTTAATCAGGTAGTCAAATTTAAAATGAGACAATTTTACTGYTGCTACAATGAATGACATAATCTTATAAAAGGGGAAAAGGAATATGGGGTGTTCATTCGGATCTCAATAGCACCTGGCAGGTCCTTGTTATCTTTTGCTCTTATGAGAGGCAGTTCCTTCTAATATTACAGACTTTTTCTAAATTGTGAAACATTTTTTTCTCCAGAGAGAGGTCTATGCGCAAATCTCCCAGTTAGGCAGTCATCTAAGAAATTTTCTAGAGCATATTTATCCATATTTGAGTGTTTCTTTGTGTATACTTGAATATTTCTTTCAGGGCAAAGTAGACTCTTGGGAATAGTGTGCACACATATTTTGTTGTGGTATGAAACCATCATATAGCCTCATATGCTCCCTCAGTTTTTGGAGCTAATAAAAAAACCAAATATTTTATATTTTAGCTTAGACTTACATGTTAAGTTTAAAACTCATCTGACATGAGTTTAAAATCATCTGAAGCCATTATGCATGGCTTCATTTTGCTGTTTCAAGACACTGTAAAAATGATACTATTTCTTTCTTCATATGGGAA
Source organism: Malurus melanocephalus (assembly GCF_030028575.1). NCBI lineage: Eukaryota > Metazoa > Chordata > Aves > Passeriformes > Maluridae > Malurus > Malurus melanocephalus. The sequence goes on from NW_026623356.1 coordinate 307,985, forward strand.
TTAGAGAAAGGTTTTATGATAGCAGACAGGCATTAAAACTTCTGAGAGTTGTAGTAGCAATATCTTTGACATAGACGTGAGTGGCAATATATTACAATTTTAACTTTTGTGCCTGTGAAGATAAAGAATTTCTTACAGTTTAATGTAGTGCACTCTCAGCCTCCTCACTGGTGGGTTGGGGTAAGAATCAGGAGAGACTTTGGCTCTGCGTGAGCGTTGCTTAACAGTGACAAAAATATTGCTATACCATCAACGCAGCAAAACCCCAAAACATAGCCCCAAGCCAACTACTATGAAGAAAATTAACTCTATTCCAACCGAAACCTACACGGTCTTTCAGTGGAAACATGGGAATATTTTAAAACTGATTCAAAAATAGGAGATGAGAAAGAAAAAATAGATGAGAAGGACACGGACTATAAACAAGATTAACTATTATTTAGAGTGAATTTTATCCACAATGCTGTGGAGGATTAAAAAGCCCATTCAGAGTAGAAATTCCCCACTACACCTTATGTTGAAAACGTAGATAAGGCATAAATAATGAAAAGTCAAGATGGGATTAAACTTGTGCTCTGGAGGATGGGTCTCTCACTCGGTCATTTCCTGGGCCTACATACAATAGTMCCACTGTTGTGACAACTACCACCAAAACTGATAAACATCTGGGATTTCTATATAGCCTTGTCTTACTGGGAAATTTTTAAAAAGTGAAAAAAAAATAAAAAGGATGGTAACTTAATGCAGCATTAAAGGAGGCACATTTAAATAGAAAGATCAAGTAGATAACTCATAAGATAAAGCAAAAATAAATCAAGATGAACATGAATAAGGCAGGGGAGAAATTCCCTGAGGAACAGAGAGATAGTGCAAGTTGATGGTTATGATGACTGCCATACACCCTTACCTAAGGTGCCTAAAATGTGTGAATGGTGAAGGTGTCTTATGCAGTGTTGTGCTAGTATCTTTCTGGAAGCATAAAATATATAAATCAAAATACAGCATTACAGTGCAATTCCAGTTCAACAAGTGATCAGCAGAAAAATATATTTCTTATCTCTCTAGGAGTATTCATGTATTTTTATATAGATATACATATTTTATATGCATATACACAATATACATATTTTAAGTAGAAAATACATTATCATCCTATATTTTCTTCAGTATACACAATGAAATTTTATTTCCCAGATTTTATTTATTCAGATCTTGGATTTGCTAAGTTTCAACATGTGTCACAATGCCAGCCTTTTCTTGGAGGCAAGCAGTGGAAGAAGGGACTGAATTGTGTCACGACTTTTTCATGYTGTCTAAGTTCTTAAGTCTCCTAACTGCAGGTTTCCAGATGTCTCTCAGGAGATGGTKAAGTGATGTCTCATACAAGTTACATGGCTTTTATCTTGTATTACCAAGAATAAAGAGTTTTTTGCAACGGTTTATTAGGTGTTTACTATTGTGTTTCCACAAGTAAGTTATATGACCCTTACATCATTTGGAATGGAACAGTAGGTGCCTACTTCCTAAAAAAGTTCATTCCATAGTTCTCTGCCATTCCCTCACCAGTAAATAACAATGTGGCTGGGATTTGAATCTTCACTTAACAAACAGAAGACAGAAATAATCCATTACCTAGCTTGCCTTACCTCCTTAAACTAAAAGRAAATTACTTTTAGAAATAACTTTTTTTTTAAAATTACTGAGGAATTGGGGTATTTTTACTACCTTTTATAAAAGATGCATAACACTTCCATGATTCAGTAAGATCACTGAAATATTACTTTGTTAAATATGAAAATTGAAGCTATGTTTTGACATTTTGAAGATGCTTAGGGCTATGACTAAGTTGCTGCACTAAACAGAAAATGTGYTGTGCTCTGCTGTGCAAGTATAGAAGAGTTGTTTCMCTTGGTTTCTTTTGTGCAAACTGCAATTCTGAAGCTTTGATTCCCCATTCAACACCTGGAAGGGGTAGAAGAGTTAACAGATCCCATTGATCATGACACTCTACAATTGGTTCACTTGTGAGTATATCATTTGCYGTTATTAATATGTTATTTAAGATGKTAAAATTTCTGGCWTTTTTGAGACTATTGGTTACATTGTTTTTTATCACTTTAATGAAGATCAAAGTTTTCAAGTGTTTCTTTTATGCAGTTGATAATACAGATGTTTGTCAAGTATTTGAGCATGTGGTTAGTCAGTCTTTGCAGTTTATGTATAACCAGGAGAAATATATCTGAAATTTGAGAAGAATATTACAGGATAGGTTACATCTTTTATTCTTTAGGCAAGGGAAAAATATCTTTGAGAAAGAGCTGTCCCGTTCTGTAGAACTGTTAGCAGGATAGCTAAAGGCCAAAATCTACAGTGAAATTCTTTTCAAAACCAAAGTTATTAATCTCTGCAAGACACATTGAGATTCTGAATCTGTCAAGAGAATTTTCTAATAACACAAAATTATTTTTCTGATTGCCACTTGGTAGTTATATGAGAAATTGTCTAGTGGTGAACAATTGCAAGGCAAGATAATGCAAAAGTTTTGCTTTTCTTTGTTGAAATGAGCTTGTCTGAAACGTCAAAATCATAGTACTAGATAACACTTCAGACTGAAGGGCTGACTGAAGGCCACTCTTCTGCATGGAYTAACAGTCTTGAGATTGAATTTACACAGAAGATGATGTTCCAGACTCTGGTACAGTCCTTTGGCTGATTTAAGCAACATCCTGCCTCTTGTGTGCTCCAGTCCAGAGGCRAAGCATTGAARAAATACCCAAATGAAGTGAAAAGCTCCTTGATGTATTGATTAATTTTATATAGGTCTAGTTTTCCTATGAAAACCACAACTCTTTTTTTTGCAAATATATTTAAGAATAAGGAAAAATATTTATTTTCATTACCAAAAAAAAAAAAAAAAAAAAAAAAAAAAAAATATTTTAATAAAAAAAAAAAAAAAAAAAAAAAAAAAAAAAGGTAAAAGTCTTTTATTACTGCTAGCAAAATATTGAGGTTTTGCAGAATTTTACTATCCAGTCAAATATTAAAATTTTAATGAGAAAAAGAAGTAGAAACTAATGAGATAAAGCATATGTCTATGTCAATTTTATTTCATATAAAAATTGAAATTAACWATCTTGAACTATCCCATCTCATTAAACAAACCAGTTCATTAAACATATCARTGCTATATTAGGATTTTACAAATTATGTTTCTTCTGCTTTTGTGAGAGTTAGAGAAAAATGTAAGAAGAGGGTTTAAGGAGAGTCTGGAAACTCTGGGTCTGTATCTCCAGGGGAAGCTATTCTAAGGAGAAAAGCTACTTTGTGTTTCAGTGAAGCCTATCCTCCATGATAGAAGAACATTTCCTATTCTCCAGGGTCCATTTTGAAAATATTCTGGAGACTTTAAAAAAATGAGTCCTAGTTTTCCATACAGCTGAGAAGAATATATCATACTTATTCCTCTAGCATCTGTAGCATTAATTATTTGAAGAACATTGTTCATGAATTATCTTGCTTGATAAACTCAGAGAAAACTGCTCAAATCAGAAGTATTAAATGAAAGTCCAGACATTGTTTGAGAAAGTATTATTGTTTCAGGGGAATTTTGTGTGTATATATATGTATGCGTGTGTGTCTAATAGTTACAAATAAATACTATATATTAATATATAGAGATAAATTATGCATATATACATGTGTATAAATGTCTCTGTATGTATAATATAGATGCATATATATATATATATATAATGTATATAATATTTTTAATTACCAAAGAATACACTTAAGTACCCCATAGTATAAAGATTTGAGAGATTATTCCTGTATTTTCTAAATGTTCATCTTCATACGTGGAATGGGACTGACTTAATTCTGTGGATTTAGTCCCTACCAGAGGATATTCTATTCATCCAATTTTAGTTGCTTTTRAAAACAAGTAGCTAGAGTGTCCGCTACTTTCTTGGTCTTCTTCTATTGGAGAAGTATAATTTATATAATTTATTTAACTCATCTTATCTACTTTAGAATGGAATTACCTGTCTTCCCCACAGAAAGTTAAGAGCTTAGGTAAAAAAAATCTGTAACTTTAAATTGGAAAAAAAAAAAAAAATAATGGAAACAAACAGCAAAAGCTCACACCTGCATTGAAACAAATCAGCCTCACTTCTGTTCAGTTCATTTTAGCCAGGTTCTGATACATTAGGCAATAGCATATCACCATGGAATTGCTCAAAAGTGTAATAAACAACATGATAAACAATATATTTGGATATAAAACACAAATCATTTTACAAGTTAAAATAATTTTTAGGGAAGAGATAGCTTCAATTACGAGTAGTTTGTGTTTTGCATAATGAAGAGAAATAGTTTCTTCCTGGCAACAATATATGATATTGTTTTGATTTGATGAATATGATTTATTTCAAACAGAAAGTTCAACAGCTTTTCACACTAAAAGTACTTACCTTTTTTATTTACTAAGTGCAGAAAGCAACTACCTCCCAGTAGATATATCTATAAAAGTATAAGTAGCCAGAGGAATACTGCTACCCCAGCATGTAATATTTGTCAATCATGATCCATAATTTGATTAAATAATTTTAAAAAAAAAGAAAAAAAAATATTTGCTTTGCTTTATAATTCAACATTTAAGTAGTGTATGAAGAAAAATCTGGCTAAAAGGTATGTGCTAAAATCACAATATGGACAGCTTATTTTAAGATAGGCACTATGCTTAATGCCTTTCTTTCCCAACACATATACACAAATTGGTTATCTACCAGTTCCAAGAAGAACTGAACAAACCTAGCTTAATTTTAGAGTGAATTACAAATGGCATTTGTTATATAACTACAGAGGCAGTAAAACATCTGCTGGTCAAAGTGCCCATGTGCTATTAGGGCGACTATTACTTAGCTTTTGTGAGGTGTTGATATTATTTTTAAATGACAATTAACATTAGGTACTTAAGATGTCAGCTCACACATACTGTTTTTGCTTTCATCCATAGTTTTCAGGCAGAAATTCATTATTGACTGATGACAGTGCTCCGACACTATGAAAATAGCTGTTAAATAATCCATTTACTACCGAATTAATTTAGCAGTTTTAGATTGCTCATTTAGATTGATAATAGCAGTTGCTATTAAAAATAGTAGACGTAAGTACACTCCTCACACAAACTAGAAGACTCAGGATATTTACCTTTCAGATTTATCTTTTTTCTGTAYCATGAAAGTACTTTACAATATAAGGTCTTTATGTTATGAAGAACTGGAAAGTAATTTTATCATCCAGCTGCTTTCAGTAACAAGCAATATCCCATATTCACATGGAGATTTCATTTTCATAAGATTGACATTTTTACTMCAGTAGTACCTTATGCTTTTGGTAAAGTATGAAGGTCCACTTGTGGGATGTCTGATTCTTGGAGCCAAAGACATGGAACAAAGATGAGAAAAATTACAAAGYACTAAAATTTTACTTAAGATCAGCAACAAGGCTCATCTTCTGGCAATTAGGATCTCGTATTACAAATCCCATTAATATCAAAAGAGCAATCCTGATAAACAAAACAAACAAACAAACAAAAACCAAGAAAGAAATAAAAAGTATCTGGTGTGATGAAATGAAAAAAAAAAATTGAGTCCAGAATAGCAGCATCTCTTAATGTAATTCAGGAGCAATCTTACGCGGGATAAATACTCAGTATTGACCACCACTTCACACTGTATTTGGGACTACACTCTTCAGCCTCTGTCATTGTAGAATTATCTGCCTCTTACTTAAATCAAAATTGCTCATGCTTCTGGAAAGTTAAATTGGCAGCAACTCAACTATATTTTCCTTCTCACAAATGAGCCCAAAATTTATTRATAAAGATGAGTGAATGAGTTGGGTGTAATTATCTGTAAAAGTTTTCAGAAATGAGGCTCAGTGTAAAAACTCTTTCTGACTATGGGTTTTTTGTGTATATATGACTTCTGATAAGAGCCTCAGTTAAATATTATATTAGTGTTGAATTTAATGATTGCAATGACTGCAACAACTTATGATTATATAGAGTATGCAGAGTCTGCTAGGAAGGTGATACCATTGCAAGATTTACTTTCTATTCTCATGTGCAGGAAAGAGTAAATACCTGAAGGAAATAGAGACGTTACTTTGTGGCTTCCATTTAAGGTTGTTTCACAGTTTTCCAGGAACGCTTGTGCTAAGTTTGGGCTGGGATTGAAATAATTTTCTTCATAGCAGCTCCTATGGGGCTGTATTTTGGATTAATGTTGAAAACAGTTTTGGTCACACARCAATGTTGTGGTTGCTGCTGAGCAGTGATTACGCAGCATCGAGGCCTTTTCTGCCTCTCACACCACCCCAGCACCCAGAGGTTGAAAGTGCRTAAGAATTGGAGAGGAGAYRYRGCTGGGACAGCTGACCCCAACCAAAGGGATGTCCTATATCCTATGAGGTCACACTCTGCATATCCAGGGAAAGAATAAGAGGGGAGGGGATGATTGGAAAATTGGCATTTGTCTTCCCTAGCCATTTTTAAGTGTGATGGAGCCCTGCTTTCCWGGAGATGGYTGAACRCCTGCCTGCYWATRGGAAGCAGTTAATTAATTCCTTGCTTTGTTCTGCTTGTGTCCATGGCTTTTGCTTTTGTTTGCCTATTACACTGTCTTTATYTCAACCAATGAGCTTTTTCTCTTTTATTCTTCRAATTCTCTCCCCATCCCACTGTGAGGAAAACCAAGCAATCAACTGCTTAGTTGCCAGTTGGGACTAAAYATCTACCACATTTTCTACAGCGTTTCCATTTATCTGATAAGAAAATCTCTTGCTAAAAGCTAAAAGCTTTGACTATTTAGCTAGAAGTCCACCCATCCCAGCTGGAGTAAAAGCTCTGTTTGGACAGTTGTTCAATACCSATAGAAGTATCCATCAGGCATGGACAGATCAACCCTACTGAACATGCTGTAGGTATCCATAATAAGTCTGACATGTTYAACAATGTGGAGTAATTTGTCCATATTCATTTGCCATCTGTGTTGCACATGTACAGTTACTGTGTGCCCAGACTGAACTGGATTCAGTGAATATGTCCACAGAAGSAAGTAATGCAGATAAATAGGACTGGGCTTGCAGAGTGAAACAGCTGGTACTGAGGATGTGATGTACACRTTAAGTGTTTCAAAGCAACTTCACTTTGAGCTGTGCATCCATCAGCTGTGTRGGTGCCAGGCAAGCACTTGGATTTGTCTTCTCAATAAGTTCTATTCAAATTGTGTGCTGAGAACAACATAGCGATCTGCTCCAAAATTCACTTCTAAACAAAATTGAACGTATTCTTTAAATATCCTCACTTTCCTCTTTCTAAAATAGGGCATTTGAAATTAAAAAGTAATACCTGAAGATTAAGAAGAAAACAATGTGTGCTTTCTTTGTTGTTTTCTTCAGAATTTGACTTTTATGGAAATGTATTAGTCAACTAAATCTTCCATTGGMAGTAACCCCAGATTATGGATTAACTCTTTAATAGAGGCAAGTATTAGAGCTGAGTTTCTATAATGCCGTGTTCTAAGGGGAAGGAACAATTTTATAAATGCAACTGCACTGCTTCACAAACCAGATCAGGCATCAGCTTTTAAAAATTCTACTGCAACTAGTATTCCTGGAAACAAKATTTCCTATCCAGGGATATAATGGGGAACCCAGAATTGCACACAAGAAGTGTTTTGCCAAAAATGGTCACGGTGGAGAGAAAAACTGAGTTGTCATAATGAGTGCATTTGTGGCTCTGAAGTCAGAAAGAACTAAAACAGTTCYTTACCCATCTCAAAAGAACATCAGATACTTCTAAATCACTAACAAAAGCTGGTGGAGTGTAGGGTGGTAATCTTTTTTTCAATAACATCTTTTATATCTGTGAGACAAAGATTACCAGAAAATGTATATCAGTGGCCATACATCAAAGTRTTCTATCTTAACTGCACTTGCAGATGTGGTAGGTTTTATTAGATCCAAAGCCTACTACAGATGCAAAATACTTCTTTAATTTACTGCTTTAATGCACATGCAGGTGAAGAGTACAGACCTTTAATTGCCTGGGGTGAGAAGACAGCTTTTATGTGATTAATTAGACTGAAATCCAGACACAATAAACAAGTTTTTGTCATAATTTTGCTGTTATTACTACTGGTCCATTGCATTRTTTTGTTTAGCTGTTTTAACTTGCTAGAGGCCTTGCCCACAGTAAGGATCTCAGGGCATAAAGATGAAACTGAAGCACTATTTATGCAAACATGCTGTTCTGCAGGCTGAAGGAATCTCTGTAAAACTATTGTCTTCATTCTTAGGATGGTACGATTTATTTCAACTGTATCAACAAGTAATTCCCACAAGTACTGTCTTTTCCAAAAAGYCCAAGACTTTAGGGACTGAGCAAATCTCGCAGCTTCTTGCTGTGATGATCATGCTGCCTGTGTGACTGTCTCTGCTCTCTGTTTGTCCTCCTTCAGCTTCCCACTAGTGCCCAGTGCATATTCCCAGCACTGTCAAGCTGACATAAAGCTGAGAGTGGGAAGAGAGATAGGTGAAAAAATGTCATGCTCAAGTTCTACCCTGCGTCCCTCTTCTCTGTCTTCTGTTCACTTCTGGCTGCTGGCAAATTCATGGTGCCCTGAATGCCAAAGAGTAACTCCTGGGACAGCAGAAAACAAGACAAGCTGGGGAAACAACAAGACGTGGAGTCACCTGYTGTTGGAGTCAGAGAGTACATTGACTCCCTGAACAAAATGCCTGTGACAGGTGAGCAATCCACTGCCACTTCTCATCTAATACACCACATCTACTCCAACAGCTGCCAAGTGTTTCATTGTTTCTCTTACTTTTCCATGTTTATTCTATTCTCATGGACCATTATCCTTATATCTTATTCAACTGCCTCTCCAGCCAACATCTAAATTTGCTACGGTGATGTTTACAAACTTGTTTGACAGAAATCAACAGAAA
>NW_026623356.1:317779-323635 GCF_030028575.1 Malurus melanocephalus
AAAGATTTTGCCATGTCTGGATGTGTGAGCAATTCAAAGTATTTTTTTGTAAATGAACTAATTAGGATCAAATATTTGATCACATATGGTATTCAGTTTTCTTCTATTGCCAAATGCTGCATTCAACTTGTCAGGTTTTAAAAATTTCCCTGGAGCTCTTAGCATTCAAATTTTACTGGGGAGAAGATTGAAAGTAGTACATGGAAAAACAGCAACCTCAAGGTCCTTGTAAGTGCTACCTTTAACACTGTGATCTATCTGAATTTAGAAGGGAAAAGAAGAAAAATCATCAAATCAAAAGCTCTGATTTTTATTATCTAACTTTTTTTTCCGGTGTAATTTCATGTTTTGTTTCCCTGCAAACAAGAAGAGAATCAATTGCCTCTCTCAGCCTGGACAGGGACTCCAGGTACCAAGTTGGTCTCCAGCAACCAGGGAGGAGGGAGTCTACACTGCTAAAGGAGGCAGGCACTTAACATGCCTTGACAGCCCAAATCCCAAAATTCTCTGATAYGGGCATTTTCTATTTTGAAGCCTGAATACTGTTCTGGCTGAGTTGCATTTTGAACACAATATGTTATAYCTAGAGCTTTCAAGTAGGAACATTTCAGTTTTCCTTCTCAAGCCTTTATAAATATAGAGAGAATACCACTCTATGATAATGATTTATAAAGAGAAAAACAAGAAGTCAGCAAAGTGACTATTTCTGTATCTATTTTACACAGGATGAGAAAAACATGAAAGCTGACCTGRAAACTCGAAGGTAATGAAGGTTAACTTCACTGAATTGGGATGAGGTGCAATTGCACCATAGTCTTATTTCAGAGCAGAAGGAAAAAAAGAGAAAACCAAAAAAACAAAAAAACAAAAAAAACCACCCACACTTATTAAAAGAGTTAAAATCTTCAGTTAAAATCTTCATATGTTTAAATTTAAAGAAAAGACGCAACTCCAAGTATCATAGCATCATGTACTCAAAAATATCAAGACAGTAGTAATATAAAACAGATGTGTTCCACAGAGAATAGCAAACATGTACCTTYGTCCCAYAAAATTGCATCTTTTAGGCATTTTSCTTTAATGTTAATTTTAGKTATTTTGTGGTATTTTTTYCCAATTCATCCCCGCCACCCTCTACTTCCTCAAAAAGACCTTGTTTTCTTTGGTAAAACATGACTTTCATGAGTTTTGCCAGCAGCAAGGATTATTTTCCCACAACTCTCATGGTAAATTAGAAATGGCAAACCTCTAAAGGCTTGGAAGCACAACTGAGACAAGCAATATATCTGAAACTTTTCTTAGTGGCCTAGGGCCTTTTGTGGGAGTTTTGCATTCCACCATATGTCTGGAGAATTAACACTTTATTATGCCACACAGGAAGAATCAAAGGAAAGCTTGTTGCAGAAGTCATGTTGTCTTGGGGAAGGCTGGAAGCATAAATAGTTTGAATAGTATCAGTAGAGGAGAGAAAATAATTTGTTGCCCTTCTTTCTTTTTTAATAAATTTACTCTCCACTTGGRATCACCCAGCTTTGTTACCTACCAAATCAGGGTGTTGCAGCTATGTCTCAACTTTAAATATTTGAGAGAAATACTTGAAGACTCTGGGAGCAGGTTCTAGTCCCTGTTACACTGACAGCACAGCTTTATTCTGCTCATTATTTCGTTTTGTGTCTGAGTAAGATAAAGGCTCATTACTATCTTAATTTTGTTCCAGTTGTGTAACACTAAATCCTTTTAGAAAAGGGTAAGTYGTCTGATATTATAGCCTGGGTTGTTGGTTAGTAATCATGGCTCTAAAACTCCATGGTTCTGGATCCTTAAATCTTTTATTTCTCCTCTCTCCATTTTGTGTCATTCTCTTTCTTGGTTAACTACAGGCAGATCCTTGTTCAATTGTTCTGTGAGTCACAGTTCAGCACTAGACTAATTTTAGGCATTGCATTTGCTCCACTCCTTATCCCAATTAGTTTTTTTTATATCACCACCATTGCTAAAAATGTCACTCATTTAATACAAACATTCTTAATCCCAGACCTGAAAAATATTCTGGTTTTCCTTTGTTCCATTTTATTTAATTTTTCTCAGTCTTTTAACAGGACTCTGTGAAATAATTTATCCTAATTTGGATTTCAGACATGACAGTTATTTTGCCAATGTATATCAGAATCCTTTTTTTTTCTTAATCAGAAACAGGATTAACTCAAGAAGAAAATACTTTGACTGTAATTGGGATAATGGAAACAGTCTGCAGGTATCACATTAATAAAAATTGTGTAACTGATTGTAAAGACTACTCCAGGACAAGGGTGGGTTATTTTTTTGTAGTAGATATGCTGAAAATAAGCAGAGATCATATTTACAGAATCTCCATTAATGATTATCCTCTTTTAGATACTAGTTCAGTAATGCTGGGGTAGATAATGAATAGAAAGCAAAAAATCTACTCTAGAAATAGATTGTGTGACTATAGGTTTACTAATTTACATTGTTTTCTCAGTGCCATTTTGCAATTACAAAATGCATCAGGCTCTGATTTTTTTTCTGTCTACCTAATGGACAATTAATCTCATTGCAGTAGTAACCTGCCAAACTGCCACAGCAATTTTGTAAGTTTCCTGGGCTTTCATGGACCAGAAACAAAATAAGATCTTGCATTTTAGCTGATTAAACYGTACTCCATATTCCAACAAGTGAATATAAACAGAATTTGTATTTCTACCATTCTGTCCACTGAGGCAGTCCTACATCAAAACTCTCCAAGCGGTTGAATCAGACAAATGATTTTCAGAGATATGGATTTATCACTGGTCCCTGGCCTCTTGGGATCTACTTTTATATGAATTTGCTTCTCAGAAAAGAACTGACCGTGACTGTTGAGTGATGTTCCTCTTTCCTGAAGGTAAACTTATAAATACTAGAGGTGAAGGAAACATATAACACCCTTAATAATGACTGAAAATCTCAATTTTAAGAAAGGAATTCTTCACGGCTTGATCATCAGCTATAGAATAAACCTGGTCATGGCTAAAAAGATTATTCAATAGGTTGCAAGAGAAACACAGGGAAATATAGACTGAGAAGGGCAATCATTGTTAAGTGCAGTTCTGCACAAAAAAAGGCTTGAGCCTGAAAATTGTGTCATTTTAGTTTCTCCTTTTTAACCCTTGCGTGGAAAATATTTAAGGCATTTCTTATTTGTTTTCTCATATATTCTTAGTTGGACAGTTCTGGGCACAAAAGGGCTTAATAAAGGAACTGCTGGAAGAATAGAATATTGCAAAAGTAACTTTTACAATTAAAAGTTAAGATTAATTTGAAAAGAGGAAACAGTTATGTGTTAGGCTGATTACATGAAAAGGTTTTCTGTGTAATTTAGATAAATGTTTTCCTGGCAATGAAACTGAATAAAAAAAGTATTAATTATTCACAATGTAATCATTAAGAAATTGGGTAATGGTAATCACATTGCACAGCCAAATGAAATTAACAGATGTCACCAAGAGGAATAAGATAATAATATATAATTAAATAGGGGGGAAAATCAGCAGGAAAAMAAAAGGCATAAAAATCTAGCAATACCACTATTTTTAAGTGAATGGTATCTTAAAGAGGACCAGAGTGAATAGAACATTATTACTCTGTGTGCCTGTGCACATACTAAATTGCAAAAGTTTCTGAACAGTAAGTAGAAGAAATTTTAAAAGTATATCCAGTTTCTATACCCTACTGTGTTTCTTCTCTCACAAATAAGAGGATGTATGTGAATACAATGTTCAGAATGAATTTTTTTTTTGTAGTTTGACTTCACAAAAGAGATTTGCCATCAACCACCCTCAGGGATTTTTGAAAAATGATATTTACAAGCAACACTTTCTGTCTCAGAACAGAAAGTGCCCTCCTAGAAAGACACAGATTTTTAGTTCATACATCCTCTGAGCACCAAATCACAATTTTCTAGACCCATGCCCAAAACATGCAGTGCTAAATATGTTTGTTAATGGATATGGGGTGTAGATTACCAACAAGTATGACTAACTTGACAGTGTACTTCAGTTATGCTTTTATTATGAATCAACCATTGGAAAGTTCCACATCCATTTACCTTTTAAATGTTCATATTTGTGCAAAAAAAACCAAAACATATTATGGCTGCAAAACAAAAATTATTTTTAAAATTATTCATGTAAACCCAAATATATACAAAATTTAAATTGTACAGATGTTATTTTGCAGAATTATCTAATGGTTTGACTTGAAAATCATAAGACTATTCCAAAGTTCTTTAAATATTAGTTCTAAATTGGCATATGTCTTTACAGTACTTTTTACCAGCTTTGTTTATTATAAAAAAATGGAAATGAAAAGAAGAGTTCAAGGAGCTCTTTGCAGCTTCTCCTTTTCACCTTGTCTGCAAAACAATAATAATCATAGTTTATGCCACATCAGATGATGCAAACAGCCCCACTGTTTCACTAGGCTCTATTTAAGTGGACACAAATTCAAGGAAAAATTTATTTTATGCCAAGTAAGGATAAAGACATAACTGATTTTAAAATAATTTTCAGTTGCAAAAACAAGTTTAAAAGTACTTGCTAAAATAAAAGTGTATTTTTCATTGAATTGAAGAGAGACAAATGCTTTCAGATCAGAATTAATTATTCTGAAAAAAAGTGTTTAATTCATTTTGTACATAGAAATTCTTTTCAACAGTTAAGAAATGGGAAATTTCAAAATTAAAAAAGAAATTAAAGAAAAAGTGATGCAGACATCAAAATTTGTCATCATTGAAATCAAGTAAGAAATTACACTTTCATCATAGCTTAATTTCTTGAACAGAATGCTATAACTCTTTTTAGCCCTATTTGCACATTTCCTTCAACATAATCAATGCTGGGTTTAATAAAATGATAAATTTTAAAATGTAGCAGTTTTATAATATTATGTTTATTTCACAAATATAACCTCTGGGTGTCATAGTTCAATGCTCTCTGATTTTTTTATTTTGTTCACATGAAGATTTATTGTTTTATTACTAAATTAATTTTTTAAGATAATTGACATTATATGGAGTTTTGATTTCTGAAAGTGGTGCAACAATATACCAAATTCCAAATGCAAATTAATTCAATACAGCAATTGCAACGTACAGTTGGATCACATTACAAACATGATTCCCTTTGCCAAGCTCACTGTCCCAACATAGCATCCCCAGCCATTGGGAAGGAGTGCATGGGTTCAAACCAGTTCAAACTCTTTGCTCTCTTCAAAGCTCTCTCTGTTGCTTACCCAGTTTTTATACACTATGCAGGGCTGAGAGACTTACATTCTTCCTCCATGTTGATTTGTCTTGATTAGGAATATAATGCATTCAACGGATTAATTTTGGAAGACCATTTACCTAACTTGTGGACCCCTTTAAGTGATGCAGATGCACACTTTTAGCAAGATGGTCCCCTTGTTATTGAGAAATTCAGTTTCCTTTAAAATAGCTGTGATCCCACACCTACATTTTTTTTTTCAGTTTCATGAGCACACCATGCTCACCTGTTTTCTCTGACTCTTTTTCCATTGTTGGGGTTTTTCCATTCTTCCAATCATTTACAAATGGATAGAGATTGATCTCATGGCACTTGTATTAGTAGACTTTCAATTAATTGTTACAAGCTCTGAAAATCCATGACTTTCCATTTCAAATATGATATATCAGAATGATCTTTCTCCTGGATCCAATAGTTGAGAGTTTTTTAATAGGAAAAAAAAAAATAAGCCAAAATTAACCATGCTAAATGTCAGACAAATAAATGAGCAGCTTTGTATCACTTTTAGTTCAGGGTGAATTACAGTCAATTCCTT
>NW_026623356.1:323675-331928 GCF_030028575.1 Malurus melanocephalus
TTTACAAACACAACCTATCCCTGTTGAACTGATCCATATGGCATTCTCTTCTTGCAAATTCAATCAGGACACAGTGCTTCCATAAAATTACGTATGACATTAGACTGAGAGAGTATGAGTATATTTTCTGTGTACTGTCTGTTTGATTCTTATTTCATCTGGACCTGACTTTACATATGCTGATTGCTGTGAGAACAGATTAAGGACAGATTAATTAGCATATGTTCCAAGCACTTTTCTGGAAATTTGGATTCTTGGTTTATTTGCCATATACCTCTCTTGCCTTCTCCTATTTTTGATAGCTGAGTTACTAATTCAAACAGAAAAGACTGAGTGGTCAAAAGCATTTTGGGTACAGACCTTTACCCACATGTTATGGAAAACAGAATGCCTGCTTAGTAGGATGATAGCTACTGTTTTAACAGTCCCTTCTTGTGCAACTGACATTTATGTATATAAATATATGCAGCTATATAATTTCACCAGTTACTTAAATAAATTCCAAATTATGTATATATTGATTCAGTTGACTAGGTTGATTCCAAAGAAGCCATTACTGTCAATCAAATAAATTACATGCATCTTCAAAATATTTATGTTTAGTGAATCACATAGTTAATGGGTAAAATAAAAATAATATTTAAAATTATGGATAATTTGAAATATTATCTATCACTTCCTTTCCTTGCATTACCACATAGATACATTTTGGCATGCACTTTTTGCTTCAATTAAATCTGACATGAAGATATATGGAGAATAATCTGGAGAATTTTTTGGATTTATGCTAGAATTTTGCTGCTGTAACTAAGGATGRAAATTTACATTCACCATTTCTGGCTCTTGCTGCACAAAGATTTAAGTAATAGAGAGTGTAAAAACTTCAGAGAGCTTTCAGAGTTCATTACCTGRACATGACATTACTGACAATGTAAAGGAAACACACAACAGTCCAAAATGTGAGCTTCTCTGCCACCTACTTTTCACTTTCAGCTGGGGGGCACTCAAACACTTGACWTGCTAAGAAATAATCATCAACTATTCCAGTTTTCAGTTGCTCTCCACTGTCCACTGCCAGTGGATTCCATTCTTTTACAAAATAGAATTCAATGGCAATTATAGGCAGACAATAGGAACATGATTCTGCAGCCTACTATGTGGGATACTTACATAAGAGTGGTTGAAATAGGATTCTGACCCTCATTCCTAGAGCTGCTCCTTTAATTTCTTTAGTCAGTTATGTAAAAGTACTGCTGGGGGCAGGGAGCACAACTTATGCAAGCACACCAATCAGTAATTTGAGCAAGTAMCTGCTCTTGAGAGTGCTCCTGGACTAAAGAAACATTCTTAATTTTTCCATCTGTGAAAAAGTAATCCTTGAGGTCTTCTCTGCTCCACAGAGAAAACTTTATCACAAGGGGAGGAGAAAGCTGTCTGATAAACATGACAGCTTTAAGGATCTCTTATTTCAGGTCCTAACTGAAGTAAAGTCATCTGTTATGGCTCAACAAGCCCAGGCACCCAGAYACCTTTCTCTTCCCACAACATCCCATACTCAGGTGATTGTTGCCACATGGTCAGAGTTGGCAGTTTCASTCAGGAACAAATTCCACAAACAAAAAAATTCCACTGGGATCACACGATCCAAGGGGATTACATGAAGTGTCAATATTCTGGATATGTATTTGTAGTAAAGGCAATTTCTAAATGTTTTTTCATCGACTATTCCCCTAAAATATTTTCAGGTGAAAAAGTCTTAGAATCATTGAGGTTTGAAAAGACCTCCGCTGGATCCAAGCATTTATCCAGCACTACCATGTTCACCACTGAATTATACCTCCAAGTGCCACGTGTCTTCTGAAAACTTCCAGGGATGGTRGTGCCACCAGYTCCCTGGGCAGCCTATTTGCAGTGCCTGGCCATCRCCGGCTGTTTATTGAGTGACATTTCATTCAATGGGGAACGTATCATTGCCAGAAGCATAAGATTCAACATATGCACATGGAAAGCTACATTCTATCTACCTGGTCATCAGGATGCCAAAAGTTTGCAAACTATATCTTGAGGAGTAATAAAATAAAAAGAAGAGTTATAGTTCCATTAACTCACAGTTGTGATAAAAGAATGCACAGTGCTATGATTTAATGTTCTTTGGAAGCTATTATTTTAGTAAAAATACCAGTTGTACTCATGGAGATTTTTTACTGTTTTTACTRTTTTCTTGTATTAATATGCAGATATTCCATATCTAAGAGCCACCATAATGTAGGAATAGCTGCAACTCTTTGCCTCTCTCTCTCTTACAGAACAAAGCAGAAATTCCAAGAGTGRTTTGAAAGTATGCTTGCAAATGTAAACTGGAAATAATTTTAATTTCATCTCTTCTAAACTAAATGCTTGGAATGTAGTTTGATTTTCTAGAATCAAACTTCTCCCATTTAAAAAATTTGCATTTACAAAAATAAATGCAGACCAATCTTGAGTTTACAAATTGTAGCACCTTGTGCTGTGATTGCAATTTAGAGTGATATGTTGCCACTTCAAATTGTTTTTGCATTGGCAGCTGTGGGTTTTATTAGAATTACAAGTTAATTTGGACAACATCCAGAATAAATAAAGTGATGCAAAAATGTCTCTACATTTATTGTACTTGATGGTTGGAAGATTTTGGGCTTTAATGCTCCAGAATARTTTAATGTAACAGCAGGAGGTGTGTAGATTTCAAACTAAAGTACTYCTTTGATGTAACTTTTAAGAAAACTACATAAAAGGGATAGTTTGTTTTAATTRCTGAGGCAAATGAATGAGTTCATGGGATTGATTGGTGAAAACCCTATAAACTGACTTACATAAAGCTAGAGGCTAGACAATTATTATTAGAATATCTGTTTAAGGTTTTGGTTTTATTTGGCATTTCCATTTCCAAAAAAACTTTAAGACTCAAATAGTACCTGGAGCCTCAGAAGTTCTTTCTCCTACTTCCTCCATTCCAACAAGTGTATTTTACATTAAAGTTTGAATTGGATCATTCATCTTTCTGTTTTGAAACAAAAGAAGAAATTAAACCCCCAGAAGTTCTTTCCTATAATTTATAAATTATTCTCTATAATTTGTAAAATGCTGTCATTTAGACTCTTAGACAGAGAATACTGACAGCACATAGATTCCTTTTAGTACCATATAATTTACAAGTGCCTTGGTTTCTGAATGGACTGAGTGAATCCAGAAGTGTGTTACAGGTTAATTTTTCAATGCTTGCAAAGTCTTAAGCACTTCAGAAATTACTTTTTAAAAGCCATTACACTAATTAATAAACAGCTCTAAAAAGCAAGGAAAAAAAAAAAAAAAAAAAAAAAAAAGAAAAATGTTTGAAATGATGCATTTTCAGTTTGACCTGCCCATGGTTCAGTGATGGATACTGATATCCTGGTATATTACTGCCTGAGATTAGCAGCCTGCTTTTGTGAAAACAGTGTACATAAGCCTCTGCTGAAGAAAACAGAGTTCTTTCCATTTTCCAAGAATTGTCCTTCTTCATCTAAGTAAAGACTTCTAACTTCAATTATTCTTGACAATATTGGCAATAATAATGAGAAAAACAAATATAATCGCTGTTCATTTTTGCATAAGATTGTTTACCAAGCTTTCAGAGCATTGTTCACATAAAGGTCTCTATCCTATCTTATTTAACAACTGTTTTATTACATAAATAATCCTTGCCTTCAATACAGAAAGAGCTGTAGATCCCATGTAAGATTTGTAGCTGAGGAAGAAGTGAGAAAATGGATGAAGAGAAACGTTTGTAAGGACTGTGTGAATTTTTCAGCGAGAAGAACAATGAGTGAAATTTCAGTTTTCTAACTGTATATGTGGATGTCTGATGCTTGACTTTTTTCCAAGTACTTTGCAAATATTAATTAATAACCTGATATCAAAATTGKAAGTTTAGTAAATCATCGTCCATCATCCATCATTGTGATTAAAAAAAGGTATTATTAGGCTTGAAAAATTCATATTTAATAATAAATGTTATCGTGGAAATCTCAGTGTTTGGCTTTCTGATATAACAAATAGATTTTATCAGTAGCTCAAATCAAGTATTAATTTGTAATTGTTGATCTTTAAATGTTGGATGCCTATTGACCCATTCCAAAATCAGTAATAGGAAAATTTCTATGAGACTTTTCACCAAAACATCCCAAAAGTTCCAAGGGACTTCCTTTACAGATAGAAAATTATGTTCTTTGATTATTGAAATAATCAGAAATTCTTTATTTTGAATACCTGTATAAGGCAATTGCCATAATGAATATTCACTGTTATTGTCATACTTCAGCATGCTTCTCAGACTTGTTTGCATAACGCCCCGTTTAGACAATTTTACATATGGATATGGAGACATATCTTCTCACCAGTACTTACACTTTAGAACCCTGCTGAACCTAATGAAAAGTTATCTGATACTCTTTTCAAAGTATTTTGTTCTAACATTAGAGGACAGTCAAGGATGTAGACAGACAGTATCTCTTACTGGAACAACAATTATAAATGCAAAGAATTTGACAAAACTTAGATACAAAATTCCTTGTTGTGGTCTAAATACATACAGGGAATAAAATTATTTCTTTAGTTTAATATGCATAACTTGGGTATTCTTTGAAAAACTTGGTAGTTGTCATCTGTGAATAGGGAAATATTTCAATTGGAAATGAGGAAGAAAAAGCCAGAAAACTGGGGAGAGAGAGGGAGGAGACAGAAGGAGAGGACTTATGCACCCTAAAAAAAAGAACAATTTCTGTGCTGAAGTTTTGCTGTACAAGATTCAACAGAGCTTTAAATCTTAGTTTACAATCTCATCTTTGGAAGATGAGCTGTTGATCAGTGAAATGAAGTTCTTCTTTATTGAGTGTTATGGTTTCACTAGTTTTTAGATTGTGCTAATGATTACACATAAAGTCAGTTGATCAAAATACAGCTCTTTTTCATCAGGAAGATATGGCAGCATGTAGTTTGTTTTAGAACTRCACTTTGGGAAGTAGGCTTCATCTCAATCTAATGTGTATGATTTTTCCCTGGAAAGTGACTATAATTAGTATAGCAACTGTTAATGAAATACTTCTGTATGCATTTAAAATATTTTCATGCTCTGGAAGGCAACTGTTTTAATATTTACTAGTTTCACTGAGCACAAAGTAACAAAAAATAGTTGAAAATATKGTATAAGTTCACAGATGTGTTTCTGGACACTAGTTGTGAAGTTCTATGTAAAAAAAAAAGAACCCTAAAACTAATAAGTTATTCAGATGAAATTTAAATTTGAAATTATGTGTATCAGCCACAAAGGTATTTGAAATCTATATTGATGAGTTCCAGGCTGTTATTCTTGCTACTTCAGGATTCTATTAGCTCTGAGTTTTTATGTTAATTGTATTCATGTAAAGTATACACAGTCAAATATTTTTTTATTATTATTTGACTTCCATGTACTACCATTCCTAAAAAATAATCCACCTGGAGATAGATCTCAGATCCTTATATAAATTCTGTCACTTCTGTAATATATTTTGTGTGATTTACCAGTCCCAACAGAGTTAGTTTTCTTCTCATGTCTTCTACCTCCAGCTGAGGAGAGTTGGAGAGAAACTGTAGACATCAGGATTTGAAACTCATCAATCAACTGCACAAAAGACTGAAACAACAACAACAACTACTACCACCCTGAAATAGGATGAGGGTTAGCTATCCATGGGGAAATGAAGACTCTATTAAACTTCTCAGTCTCTCAATATCCCGATGTTCCCTGACAGGCCTAAACTGCAGGTCAAATTCATCTCATTCATCACACAGTGTAAATCTGATGGCTTAGTAAACACATTTCAAGGTTGTGTTTGGTTTGCAGTTAGCCTAAAACAACAGCTTTCCTTTCCTCAACCCAAATTCTACATTTAGATTCCTATTTATGTTTTTTTCTAATATTTCAGKTTTTAATGCRTAACATTGGTTTGGAAAAGCATATMACAAAAAACCCCTTRTGCAGGTATGCACTGTGACAACTTAATAGGACAAAAATCTAAAACCACTTCCACATCTGGGTTTTAATTTTGCACTTTTCCTAGTTTTTCATCTACCATGGYAATGGGACTAGAGTAGTGTGATCAAAAAAGCATTAAAATAAGTATAAACATTTCCATTGAATGTCGATTATGTTTTGTGWGAAGTTGAAGAAACAGGATAATCATGGTGGCAATACCAAGGAAAGGAAGGTGGTTTACTTTTTCTCAGGTTGCTTTTAACTATAACATGAACCTGTGGTTTGTGGAATATTTTAGGGTGAAAGGAGTAATACTCAAGATTAGATGATGTACAGATTCTTCAGGCAACCTTATATTTAGGATGTTTTAAGCATATATTTGCTGTGTTAAAATTTCTCCTTGAGTTTCATTCTGCATAGCCACCTTTCTTTTTCAGTAGCCTGAATCCTGGGAGCCTTTCTGAAATATTTTACATTTTCAGTAAGCCCTCTCTAAACAGAAAATTAGCAAGTTCTGATACAGATTCAGGGTTTATGCTATCAGAAATAAAAAGAAAKGGAAGAGAGTGTTAAAGAGAGGTTTGCTAAAAAGGGGAGATGCAGGAAAATTCTCAGATTGTTCATAAGTCTCAACAAAAGTCAAAAGCAGCCTTCYAMCAGCCTTCCAGTACCTGAAGGGGTGATACAGGAAAACTGGATTAGGAACTATTTAACAGGACATGTAATAAAACAAGAGGCAAGTTTTAAACTGAAAGAGGATAAATTTAAACCGGATAATAGGAAGAATGTCTTTAATAAAGTAATTATTTGCTTTCATGGGGACATAAAAGTGTTCAAGGCCAGGATGGATGAGGTTTTAAATAACCTGGTCTAGTGAAAGCTGTCCCCTGCCAMAGGGGATTGCAACTAGATGACCTTTAAGGTCCCTTCCAATCRAAGTCATTTTACGATTCTATGATTCTATTATTTCTGAAGGAAACATTAGAGAAATTAGAAATGAAGGCACAGGAGATTCTTATCTCAAATAAAGCACCTGATCTGTGTGACTGTGGGAAGATGATTGAAGGTGAAAGGAAAAATGTACAGAAGTCATAGGGAAAAATATGGATGGAGCRTGGTCAGAATACCTGACCTCCCATGCTCAACACACGCTGAGAGGGACTAAACAGAGGGTGCAGTGGTCAGGCTCTTCAAAATCCTTGAAGAGAAGGGAATCAGTGGTAGTTTTTAGCTGATAAACTACACAGCAGCTGAAAGCCAAAGGAGATACAGGGAGATGTCCTGCTTCTGAATCAGTGACCATGGTAAAATCCCTCTCCTTGGACTGATGCATGCCCCCATCCCAAGATTATCTCAGACACCATCCTGAGATATCCACCCACAGGCACACCATCACTCACTGAGGAAGAGCTATGACTAAAGTCACACGAGTCCATCTGAACATAAAGAAATAGTATAAAAGTGATTTCAGAATGGGGAGAAGAGAGAGGAAGACTCCCCTATAACTGCTGGGATGTGTCAATGGGCTGAACCTGTCCTCTCCCCCTGTAGGAATGCCYATTGGGTAAGAACCATACCCTATGTGCACTGAATTATCTTGAGGTAGCTTTTATTGGGGATTAGATCTTACTAGTATTGCTTTGAATATATWTTTGCAGTCAGGWACTATCACCAGCAAGTYTCGAACTTTAACSGGTCACAATTTTATTAATAAATAGTGTTATTCTGGAAACTGCTGAKGAGAGTCCTGGAGGGCACGGGCAATTGCTGGCAATGGATAAACGTGCAGAGACCCAAGTGGCCCAAGACTCTGCAGCCTGGTTGGGCTCAGCTTTCCTGAAGTGCTGGCAGACTAATCAAATATTAAGGGTTTGAGAAAATCTCCCCTTTTCACGTGACAGTGACTCTATTCACAGGTAATTTGTGTAATAMTGATATATTCTCAGATTGTTTTTGTCTACATTCAGCATTTCATGAGCCTGTATAAGCAGTCTCTGCATCCATCAYCACACAAYTTCAAAAGAAAACCTAGCACTTTTWTAAACAGTAGCTATTTTGYTGATATCTGCAMCAGTTAATATTGATATAAAACTGTAAAAAAAYTCAATTTGTTTGTTTCTTTACAATGAAAATAGTCATTATAATAAGTAAGCTAATGACTTATTCTAGTTAATAGTGATAATTGCAGAAAATCTGCTTAGATTCATGGGGTTCTAATAATA
>NW_026623356.1:331974-335260 GCF_030028575.1 Malurus melanocephalus
TTTTTAATTGTTGAAACATTAAGCAAGTATCTCCTTTACTTTCACACAAATTTAATTTAGAAAAGTTTGGAAATACCATTTTTCCTGCAAAGGAATTGCTCATCAGCTGTCTTTTATTAATGTGCTGGTATATTCTAAAACAATAAAGTGTTGTGGTAAAAGATGGAGAAGTAGAATCTAGCTGACTGCTTAGCCTGAATATTAAGATCCTGTAATTTCTATCATGAAAGATTGATACCATTTTTGTTTAATTTCTTTCCTGTTTATTTTTCTTTCTGTTCTAGAAGCATATCTCCTCCTAGGGACACAGGATTAAATTGAGCTATCTTGTCTGAAAGCAGTAGAGACAGTAACCAATTTGAGTTTTGACATTTAGAGACTGATGGAAGAGAAAATAACATAGGTAAAAAATTTAGGCAGTGATGAAATAGTATGTCTGWAGCCAATTACTCAGAAGACAGCCTTTGCACTAGCAAAGCAGAAAGCTTTACTTTAAGTCACAGAAAACAAATGTGCTCTATAGATGATAATAACATCTCACGTAGAAAAAGCACTTTCATTTCTAGAATATTTAGCTATATGGCATTTTTTTTTCTTAAAATAAATAAGGCTGTTATTAAAAGCAACTGAGATGATGGGCAGYGAGAGAGGAAGCAGAAGGGAATCACTTTGCTGCTAAAAATAGTGTTTTGGGAAGAACTCTCATTAAGGTAATATTTTTAATGTAGCAYTTTTAATTTTCATAAAGCACCACTAAAATGCTGAGTTTGGTTCTGGCTCTTGCAAAGAACAATGTTCTTTAGTTGAAAGCTTTCATTGGTTGTCTGAATTTCTCCCCTGAGTGACCTATTTGGGAATAGCTGCATTAATTTGTATTAGATGCTTACTAAGGCAGAGTTTAGTAATTGGTGTTTTCTTTTTAAGAAAACAAATGGTTTTTAATCAATAAAACCCAGTCCAAAACCAAAACCAAAACCAAACAACTATTAGAAAAGAAAGGTAATGCATTTTTTAAAAATTAATAAATGTCATTCAGATACTAGATGAGCCATATTTTAATTTTGATGAGAGAGTGAGCTGAAAACAAAGAATACTTGTCTAAAACTTCAGCCTGGAAAATCARCATTGGCAAGGGAATAGTATGGTGGAGAAGGAAATCCTTCAGTTTTAGCAGATGAATGTCGGAAAAGATTGCCAAAGGCAGGTATCCAATCAGCCTCAGTAAAAAATTCAAAGTCAATTTATACCACTGTGTGAGACCTGGCTTAGAAATAATAAAATATTTCCCCTCTAATGCAGAGGTATTGGCTAAATGACGCAGCAGAAACCTGTCACATCCAAAATATTCTTTTAAGAAAAATCCATTACACTGAGAACTGTAATACATTTTTTTTCTACTGCCCAAGGAAAAATACAAATCTGTATTTCCACTGGGCATTTTGGACATGAGCCAGCAATGTCTGCTTGCAGCCATAAACCAAATTGTATCCTGGGCTGCATAAAAAGGAAGTCTAGCCAACAGGTCGAGGGAGGTGATTCTCTGTCTCTGCTCTGTTCCTGTGAAACTGTCAGGCAGAATGGGAGCTTCAAACAAAATTTATTAAAGAAATCCTCCCATTGAGCCACAAGGCACAGAAAGGACCCTCTTGTTTTCTAACTCCTTCTCAGAGAGGAATCTGGATATGGCTGGATCCAACCCTAACACCAGACTTGGTCCATAATGGTTTATGATGAAAGGATTATGTAACTGTAACTGAAACTTTATGGAACTTTTTTTTTTTTTTCTGCAGGATTAAAGATGACAAAGCAAACATTTATATAAATAAATGAAAAGATTTAGTATGATAATTTAATGATTAGAATGATGATAATGATTAGACAAAAATAACTTAATCAGAATTATTTGTTACAAAGCACGGAKAGCTACAGCTGCTAGCATAGTGAACAATTTTTGAAGCAATATTGAAGCAATTCTATTAAAGCAATTATATTGAGGCAGTTATATTAAAGCTAGAAAAACAATTATTAAGTTGAAATTGGTGTTACTCACGCATACCAATGACTATGGGCAAATCTGTTGCTCAGTATCAAGGAGTAACCTTGAAGCATGTTCCCATTCAGGGGAAGGGTATTCTCACAGCTTAGGGAGATATGTTAGAATTCCTCACTGAGCAAAAGTGGGACTGGTCTTTTACTGTATAAAGGGATTGACTGCCAGTCATTTACGTTTTTTAGATTACATGTTGTCAGATTTATTCATCAAAAGTGACTTAGTGCTGAAAAAGACATTACCATCTCTTTGGTTTCTTCTGATTGACACTTCTGACTCTCATTTCTCTATCAGAGCCTGCTTTTCCTTGCTGCTCACAGCCTCATTCAGGGAACATCTGTCTTGTGCATCCTCATGGTCAGTCTGATAGGTCAGTCAAGCTGGTCTTGGCATTCTTTAACTCTAAAAACAGCAAACCTTCCTGTCCTGGTTGCGGAGAGAGGGTAGAGCACAGCACCACGTGGGCATGATTAAGTTGTTATTCTATACCACTGATTTCATCCCTTAGCAACAGATAAGAGCTATGGAATTACTAAATGCACTATAGAAGTGCGAATATTTAGGGTTTTTTGTTTGTTTTTAAAATGCAGTCAGAATGGCACTGGGTTCAAAATGGTTTAGTCTGAATCTGAAAGCTGAGCCCCATTTACTGAGCAGAAGGGTCATCAGAAAATTTTATTAGACAAGTTAATTTTTTTCATTAAAGAAGTTTAATATGATCTTGAAGGAGGCAATGCCCTCAAAACAAGAGCTGGATTATTGGGCAAGATTGCTTTGCTTCCAAAACAATGCCTGAAAAAAAAACTATTGAGAACCTCTGGGAAAACCTGAAAAGTATTAAGTCATCCATTTGTTCAGCAAAAGAAAATCTGCATTGGTTGAGGCTGTCTAAACTTTTTCCTGTCTGTGGGGAATAAGTCATGGTACACCTTAAATTACCTTGACATTTCTGTATYCAGAAACTGTACAGATCAAGCCTTACTAAAGAGAATATGCCAGAGGTCATTAAAAAATCACTTGTAAGGTTATTGATATTTTTGAACAAAGCAAAGAACACTTTGTACCTATTGCTTAACAATCCATCTCTGATAAACCTGGGAGACGAGGAATGAAAAGTTGAAATACAGTAAAACCAACCAGAATAGAAGCATAGGTCTATATTTGATTCTAATCTTTTTTATTCTTCATCTATATTTTCATCAAAGGAGTGATGCTTTCACATTCAAATAAAGAAAG
>NW_026623356.1:335580-371054 GCF_030028575.1 Malurus melanocephalus
GCTGCTCTATTCTCAAACGGGAATGACTTGAACTCTGTGGATTGAGGTTTTGATGGCTTTTAGGGTTTTTTTTTTTTGTTGTTTTTTTTTTTGGTTGGTTGGTTGCATTTTTTTTCAGTAGTTATATTTGGAAGATATTTACTTGATGCAGTTGACCTTAGAAAGGCTGTTGAAGAAATTTGCAGTTTTGAAGATTTCCATGAGAGTTAGATATGCAGATAAATGGTTCTTTGCATTCTAGGAGGAACCTAAAAGAAATCTTTGACKGAGAAACTCCTAAGGTGAAAATACTGTTAGCTCTGGATTTCACAGAGAAATATGGGTTCTGAGTGGACACAATTTTGATGTGTTCTAATTCCATCTACCTTTGTGTCCTAAAGTAGCTTTTTATGTATCTATGATTATGTAATTTCAAAGATTAAATCTGCTTCAAAAAGGTATGTGAGCATGTCAGAAGCCTTTGAGGACTACTGAGAGAAAGACTACGGCTAAAACTTTCCAAAAGTTGCTATCATAGAAAAAAGATTCTGGAGTAATAAGAGTGAGACAAAGAAGTTGCACCAAGTCTGTCTGAGCCTTTTGGMCACAACAGATAGGTGAGATTTTGTAAAGCTATAGCCACTGTGTCAATAGAATTGATAGTTCAGTATAATATTACCTACAACTACAGGTAATATTAGTTTAGAATAACAATATAGAATAATGGTATATTGGTATCTAGTCTCACATTATCCCAAGTGGCTGAACTATGTAGTACAGAAGGAGTATAGCTGCCAAATTAAGGAGTCTTCTCACAGAGTCATGGCAAAGTTCTTTTGGTCTAGATGTCTTTATCTTTAAAGGTAAAAAAAAAAAAAAAAAAAAAAAAAAAAAAAAAATGTTGCCTCTGAAATAAAGCAGTAAACACTGGCAAAAAGAAGAATTATACATTTACCCATGCCTTCATGATTTTGTTTTGCTCAGTGTAGGTGTCCATATAAATTAGATGTTGAGATATGTCATGTGATCTTATTGCTTCTTCAATCAATGACAATTTATTTGCTAATTGTGCATTGTGACATATACTCATAAGGCAGGGTGTGTAACTCATTGATATTTTAGCTCTAACTCTTCTAAAGCTTATTATGTTTCTTATTCGGRTTTGGGTAGTAGACACCTTGTGGACTTAGGGACTGGTGAATTTGAAGTCAGGAATTCACATGCTTTATGCAACAAAAGAGGATTTGACAATTATATGTAGTTTGTTCAAAACAAGCTAATGAACAACAGCCAAAAAATACACAACAAAACCCCAATCCACAATACAAACCCATAGTGTAGAAATGAGAGGAGAAACCTGTGCAACTGCACAAAAATACCTGGGAATAGCAGTGGCYTGAGGAAAACATTGCTACAGTTTTTAGTGTGTTTGGGATTTTATTTGATTTCTCAGACAAGAGGTCTGTTTTCCTGATTATATACATAAACTAACTCTGTATTGCTAAAGAAAATAGCAGGGAAGTGTCATCATTTGAACAATATGTTACTGGAAGAACAAATGCTCAGCTTTTGATTTTGCAAGCAGGCRCCAGAACAAACTTTATCCATTTAACAATTTAACAATTGAAATTAGATTTAGACTGCATCAACTGCTACGTGACCAGCAAGTTGAGGGAAGATTCTTCCTCTGCTCTGCACTTGTGAGACCCCACCTGGCTGCATCCAGCTCTGGCGTCCTCAACATAGGCAGGGATTAGAACTGTTGGATATAGTCCATAGGAGRGACACCAAGATGAGCAGGGGGCTGGGAGCAGCTTCCCTATGAGAAAAGGCTGAGAAAGTTTGGGTTTTTCAGCGTGGAGAAGAGAAGGTTCCAGGAAGACTTTATTGTTGTCTTTCAGTGCCTAATAGGGGYCTGCAAGAAAGCTAGAGAAGGACTTTTTTTCAAGGACGTGAAGTGACAGAACAAGGAGCAATRGCTTTAAATAGAAAGAGGGTTTAGATTACATATGAGAAAGAAATTCTTTACTGTGAATGTGGTGAGGCACAGGAACAGGTTGCCCAGGGGAGTTGTGGGTGTCCCACCTCTGGAAGTGTCGATTAGGGCTTTGATCAACTTCCTTGAGTGGAAGGTGTCTCTGCTAATGGCAGGAGATTGGATGTAGGTGGTTTTTTAAGGTCCATTCCAATGCAAACCATTCTGTAATTCTATGAACATTCCAAAAGAGGTACATTTGAAGCATACATTTTGTTCTGTAATTTGTCAAAAGCTTTTAATCTGTGCATTAATTAAACCTTAACTGAGCACAAGGAAATGTTAGAATAATTCTGGGTGGGAGTGGCAGCACTTACACAGAAAGAAACCCATCTTCCACTTCTTGTTCCATTGAATGTTTAACAGCTTAACTGTAGGGCTCCACTGATGGTGAACAGGATGGGGTCTTCACAAAATGGTCTCACCCTCTTTCAACTGRTTTTATATTTAGGAGCATTCTGGGAATGTCTGAAGAGTAATTTTATTAGAATTCTAAATGCTTTTAAAAGTCTTTTCTCCTTTTTTCCTTACATGCAATTTTATAGTTGTCCTGCTGTTACAGTGTTGTCTTCAGGTTGCCTGTGGCCTTCAACGCTCTTTTATTCATGCACAAAAGAATTTTTAAGTTGTAGTCAACCACTAGYAGAATGGCAATGGCTGACTGAAAGATTATCAAAACCTGCATATCTCTAAATCAAAATCTTTGCAGTTATAAGCATCAATAAATCTCATCTAATACGGCAGTGAATAAATGACTCAAACTCTACATTGAAACCAAGTTTAAACTGATTACTTCAAATGATAGGGGAAAAAAACTAGCTGAAAAACCTTTCCACTTATTAGTAAATAGTAGTGATACTGAGTCCCCTTCTTTTACAGCTTTGTATAAAACACATCATGTCACCTCTCTTTAATATAACAGCACAGCATCTGAATTTACACTTYATACATCCTTTCACATTATATTTATTAAATAGATGCAAAGGGCAAAACTCTTGATATAGAATGTATCAGTTACATTGAGAAAACTTAAAGAAAATTACCACTGTTAAAATTCAGGAGTATATATGAGTTTAAAAAAATACTTTATAGTGAATATTTTTAAAGAAGAAACATAACTTGAAATAAAACTTGTGCGAAGATAGAGGTACTACTTCCTCATAAATAACAGAATATTGGACAAAGAGGCAGACATTAAAGAATTTTTATTTTTCCTRAAAATATTAAGAAAGAAGGAAATCTAACTGTTCCCTGTTATATAAGGGTGTCTTATTCTGTTTCACATAAACAAAATATTCAGATCCTAGTCCCTGCTATAACAACATAAACTTGTTAACGAGGCAAAGCTTCTGCTCTGTAATTTTACCAGACAGTTTCTTAGGAAGTACTTTGATAGTGGTCTTGAGAAATAAATGAAAGTGATATAAGGATTTTGTCTAGTTCTGTCACATTAAAAAAAAAAAAAAAAAAAAAAAAAAAAAAAAAAAAAAAAGATGAAAGGGAAACAAGAAAGATGAATTTCAGTTCACCACAACGGTGAGACTGAACTAGAGCAAATTGTAAAGAAGAGTAAAATAAGAATACATTTAGTGCTGAGGTTATGCAACAAGAATTTCTTCAAGCAGTCATAGAATCACAGAAYCATCTAGGCTGGAAAGGGACTCTGGAGGCCACCTAACACTACCTTCAGTTCAAATCAAATTCAGTTTGAGAATGTTGTTTTGACTCGTTATGATTTTAATGTCTCCAAGGGTGGAGATTCTACAAACTCTCTCAGCAACCTCTTTGTGTTCCCCCCGCCCCATAATAAAAAAAAAAAAACCTTTTCTTATATTGAGACACAGCAACTTGTGTTAGTTACTTCCTGCCAGAAGTCTCAAGTTTCTAGTCTCCTCCATTGTGGGCACCTCCATTCACTGTTCCTTCCTAAGGCAGACACCAGTGGTCACTTTTTTTGGAGAAAGGTTGTTGTCTCTGTCTGATCTTTGAAGACCCATGAAATCTCCTGGTTTTCCTTTCTGATGGTGCACAGCTCACTCACCTCCTGTCAGCAGGTGACTCAGTATCTCAACCAGAGCACATAGGTCCTGAAGGGAGGGATCAGACATTTCTGGGGCAATTCCAGAGCAGCAGCTCTGGATGAGGATGGCAGCACAATATCAAAGGAGTTGCATCTGGGTGCTGGTCTCTGCTATGGAATTAATATCTACTCCAATTGATGTTGGAGATRGTGGTACTTCCATCACTGTGCAGTTTTGAGTAAAGATTCAGAGTCTCTTTGCACTGTTACTGCATTACGACAACTGCTGTAGCTATGTTAATCACCTTTGTTTCCTCCATTTATTGACACATTTTCAGGACTTCATGTTGCTCTGCATTTAAGTTGATTCAGWTTTAGTTGATAGCTGTGTTTTACARGAGTCTCTTGTTAAATAACACCAATAAAAAAAACCCTGAATATTGATTAAAATACTGCCAAGTACATCAATAAACATGAATATTGCTGTGTTCTTATTTAATATTGAAAAGCTGWTCTATAATAGAGTAGTGGATACAAATGAGTTTTGAATGTGTACTAGATATATCTTGCAACATCATACGCTGTCACGGCATCTCTTCTTGTACTCCAGTTCTGCATTGTCTCTAACAATATTCACATTAATTTAGAAGAAGAGCTGCTGGATTTAATTTTCTATTATTATGYAACTTTCAAAAAAAATATGGAGCTTATGTTTCCTTAGTCTAACTTGTGGATAAAATAACTGATGTCAATAACAATCAAAAGCGAATAAAGCTACTTGTTACATTTATGGTATTATCACAGTGAGACCACTCACAGTGGTAAGCAACATGTGGATTTCTTGGAATTTCCTATTATTAATATATGCAGAGCTGAACACTGCCTTTTAATGCAGTTTCATCTGCTCAGTTTTATACCAATTGATGWATTTAAATATTAAACAAATACATACATATATTCTGATAATCAAAAATCASGTGTAATCTGGAAAAAACTTAAAAAACTGTCAGTATAATGTATATTTTAATGCTTAAAGAATTTCTATCGTATTATTTATGAGATTTCTATGCAACTGTGAAAACACAATAGCCTTATTTTTCTCTTTGCATAAGCAAGAATTTCTACGGCCTTTCTAGTTTATCTATTCAGCGACATTAAAGTGTTTATGTTTTGTTCTTCATTCTCATTCTAAAAATTCTCTGTACTCTGAATGTGTTTTGATGACAATAGAGTAGTATGCTTACAATTCCAGATGATTATTCAGTCTTGTGTTATGTCTCTCAAAGTTGAATTGAAACTTTATATTATAAATATATAAAAGKATCTTAGATAGGTTTTCTGTTCAGTTTTTCCACACATGCTTATGTATTTCTCAATAGCAGAGTATATATTTGAATTAGAATTCAAAGKTGGCCCTAATTTGAGCAGAGAGTTGGACTAGGTGAGCTCCAGAGGTCATTCCAATTCCAGGTCTTCTGAGCCAATGATTTTATTGCCCAGTGGATCATGTTTGAMTTCAGCTTATTTAGCTGCAAACACAGATAAGCATCTATGTCTGGTATCACTATCTTTYCAGTCAATATAGAGATTCAAGATGTTTTTGCATCCTCAACCTAAGTATCAAGTGCCATCTGAGAAACCCTAGGTTATCTGAAGTATCCACATTGTGCTGAAAGATATGACAAAGGGCCTGTGACAGATTTGCTGTAGCTGGAAATCAGATGAACATAGTTCTCAACATCTCACAGCCAGGAAGGATAATTTTATGATGAGAGAAATTAATATCAGGTGTATAAACATCAACTTCTTATAAGTATCCGCATTAAGGCGAAATGAGTCAATCCTAGAGGCGTACAGGAAGTACAGAAGGGGTGTTGACAACTAGCTAAGATCAGAGCTGACTGTACTTCAGAACTACTTCAGTTCTGGAGAGACCAATCCATTTAGGTTTTAATGAGAATATTCTACAGCACTTCACAGTCAGCTCAGATTTGACTCTATTTTGCATCTCTGCCCAAATTTCACTACAGYGAAAAGTACTGCTCCCAAGACAGCCAATCTTGGAGGTTTTATGTTAGCTTTCTTTYGCTAGGAAAATTGACCACTTATTTCTATTCTGTGGTATTTTAAGATATCATTACATTGTGAAAACTAGCTGTTAGTTGACAGTGATTATATTCTTGAAACACTTTTGAGAAATGGTTTTTTGAGGACAAAAAGAATTCAACTGTTTAATAAGATTAGTTCRTTCTGATCCATCTGTTCCTTGATTTCTCAAAAAATCTGTAATWGTCTTTATGGAGGGAGGTTATTTCTTTAGAATTTATATCAACTTTTTCAAATAAAATAACTGCCTGTGTCTCTACTTACTTTACTATATATTATTTCTACATATTCACACAATTCAAAGTTCAGAAACCTGGTCAGTAGTGGCCCAGGTTATCTTCATAAACGTCAAAAAAAGACCATCCCTTCCCTATCCTTAATTCTTCTGATACTGAAGTTGTTTTAACAAATGTATTGTTCTATCTATAGCAATTCTGACATAATCTCTACCAAATGCTTTTGAAATTAATTTTGTCTGTTCAGGTGATTCTATTTTAGTATTTTCTTATTTTCCTTTTAAAATAAAATTTAAAAGAAATTTAGCTTTAAATACTTTATTTTTATTATTTTTCTTTTTGTCATCTTTCTATCATTTATAAATATGCTTACAATGATAATGAGTAAAAAAAAATTGCATAATATTATTTATGTCATTAACCATRTTTTGTACATTCAAGATCCACTTCTGATCTCACTCTATTCCAGAAATCAATTATTCTGTAGATAATAAATATGAAGAGACTTTTCTCAATATCCCTTCTGGCTTTTTCTCAGACCAGTGAAGGTTACTAGATAAATTCCATTAGCATGAAGGCCCTCTAGCCTAGAGGCAGATGAGGGGCAGGTGTGTTTAGTGTCACTCAGTCACCAAGAATAGGGACCTGGCTCACGAACACTGCAGTCAATGTGTGCATATCGTCTTTCCAATGGAGATCAAGGCACAAACAWAAAATGCTTTCATAATATGTCTTGTACTTAAATGGACCTGAAAAAATATTTAAATGGTATAAAAGATGAAGAGAGCATCTGTTCCCTTGATCTGAACACATATCTTTTCCATGCAGAAGGTTTTGGGGAAAAAAAAAGGTGTGAAATTTGCTTTCTTCTATAATTTTGGAACTTCTTACAGTTGCGATGACCTTTCAAAGACAATTAAGAGTGTTCTTAAAATGACAGTGAGCAACTTGCTTAGCACTTGTGGGTATATCACATCAAGTCCCATGGACTTTTGTGTATCCAATTTTTTTTAATGTTCCTTCTTCAGCTTCTATGTAATCCTTTACTGAGTGCTAATCTTCCTTGGTTTAGACATTCCTGCATGTTTTAGGGGCCCAAGGCTCCTGAAGTCTTACTATAAAAATCAAGATAAAGAAAGCATTCTGTACTTTAGTCTTTTCCAGGTATTTTTGTCACTAGATCCCCTGCTCCAAAGGGCACACATTGGGTTCTATTTTGTTTATCTTGCTTGTATTTATAATCAATAATACCCTGATTTTTATTTTTTTTTTGTGTGCAATTGATGGAAAATGATCCCTTTTAAAGTATCAAGAAWTTTTTTCAGAGCTAGGAGATGAATGAAACATTATTGTTTTTTTTCTGCTCCATTAGGTTTCATTCAGTCTTCATATTAGGTCTGATTTTCTTTTATAAAATGTGATTTTTCTCACAAATATCTGATGTGCACTTAAAATGAGAAAAGCATACATGGCTGGTGATAGACAATTAAGGAGATTTCTTTATATAGGGAAAAGAAGCTAACAGGTTATGCTCAAGGCATCTGTGTGTACGTATTTGCATTCAAATGGACAAGAAAGATTGTCACATCATGCAGGCAGTTGTRGAATGTGACAAAGTAATRCACTCCCTATTARGAAATATAATAAATAAAAGGGAAGAAAAGGAGAGGGGAAAGAAAGAATGAGGAATAGAGGGGTTCTTTTTGTTTGTTTCAGACTATTTCTAGCCCTACTCTGTTTCTAATACAATTTCCTGAAAATGCTTATGAAATTCATTGCACTAMTTATAGCCTAAACTTCAGAACATTATCTCATTTTTTTGTGAGCTACTAACAAAATGAGCTTTTCCATGTAAACAWTTATAGTTTATGAAAAAACCTTCTAACAGCTTTTAAGTGCAATGAATGGATGATTAAGTTTCCKTTTTTGTAAGAAAACCAATATTGTCATAGCAGAGATAATTTTCAAATCTTATTCCCAAAAGAGGAGTACAAACTCCTTGACTTTAAGAAAGGAGATTAGAACTTTAGATGCATTGCATTTCTTTATTTTATTTTATTTTCCTTYTGGAAGGTTTTTAAGCAATGCTGAATTACTAGGATGACTAAAGACACAGTTCAAATAGCATAACTTCAGGCATGTCTRAAGGAGYTGTCTGGAATTCTAAAATACTATCATAGTAAATGGGGAGGTGCAGGTCATTTTAAGAAACAATTTGGATGGCCATAYATACAAATCTAATTTAGAATGAGGTGAGTCATACCCTAGAAGAGCTCATCTCTTTTTTTTCTATAAAAGTATTCTGAGATACTTTATTTTGATTTATAGAATATCCTGCGTTGAAAGGCACCCACAAGGTTCACTGAGTTCAACCCCTGACACCAGACAGGGCAAGCTAAAAGCTAAATCATATAGCTAAGAGCATTCCCCAGATGCYTCTTGAGTAGTGACAGGCTTGGAGCCATGGCTGTTTTCCTGTGGAGCTTGTTCAACTGCTTGATGAATGAACTCTTCCCTGATATTTAATCTGAACTGTTAGTGATGCAGCTGTAAGGCATTCCCTTGTGTTCTATCACCAGACACCAGAGAGAAGAGGTCRTCACCTCCTTCTTTGCTCCCTCCTATGAGGAAATTGTAGACAGCAATGAGATCACCCCTCAGCCTCTTCAAAGGGGAACAAACCTATGTTCAGCCACTCTGCATAAGTCATACCCTCTCGGTCTTTCACCATCTTTGCTGTCATCCTCTGGACATATTCTAATATTTTTATATCCTTCTTGCATTCAGAAAGCCAGAACTGCACAAACTACTTGTGGTGAGGATTCACCGGTGCTGAGCACAGCAATCCTTTCCACCAGTTAATTACACAGGATATGTCCTCCAGGGTACAGTTGGCTCGTTCGGCCTCCGGGGTATATTGTTGACTCATTGAGCTGGTTATCAAACAAACCCTCCATATCCCTTTCTGCAGGTCTGTAGTCCAGGTTCTTGTCCCCCAGTCTATGCATTCATCCAGGATTAAAGTACCAGGTGTAGAACCCAGTATTTGTTCTTTTAAATTTCATATTATTGGTAATAGTCCAATGCTCTGGTCTATCACAATCTTTCTGCAAGGCCTCTCTACCCTTTGCTGAATCACCAGCTTCTCCTACCTCAGTATCATCAGCAAACTTTAATGTACACACAGTTCCTATGTCCAGGTCATTGATAAAAACATTGAAGAGAACTGGCCTTAAAATTGACTAAAATCGYTATGAATGTCTGCTAAACAGGTTTTTTCTCTTTTTCTCTTTCACTGCCTTAGTATCTGTCACTATCTTAGATCAAAAAAGTTATCTTCAACATGCTTCAGCAATTTCCTGGACCTTTTTGTGTCTGAGGTATGATGGCTCCAGTTAAGATCTAGGAAGTTGAAGCCATCCCTAAGGCCAAGAACAACCGATCTAGAGACTTGTCTTAATGCCTTACATGGTAATACATTGATATGGTCATTCTGGGTGGGTGATCTTCACTAGACTCCTCCAACAGCAAGTACTTTATTAACTTTTCCCTTAATCTAAACCCAGAGACTCTCAGCCATGCTGTGCCTACCTGCATGCTCTGTGCAGCACAATCCCTCCTCTACATGAAGCACTACCCTCCTCCTCACTTGTCTCGGTTATCTATCCCTGAGACAGACGTCCAGTGGAAAAACTCTTGTAAAACTTGAGTGAATATCAATTTTCACTGGAACTCGCAATGCTAAAACATGTAGGTGCTTTTTCAGAATTTGGTCCTACAACTAATGTATCCTAGGTCAGTATCAATCTATAGAAAACTTTGGTATCCATACAAGAATTTATTATTTCTTTGCCTGCAAACAAAAGATAAATAAAAGTTACTTAAATGGCAATGCAAGGGCCGAACCCTTCCAAAATTGGATGAGATTGCACTGTGTCTTTTCAATTCCTACAAATTACAACAGGTAGTTACACATAAAATAGTTTATATATTAAGAAGTGTTTTCATAACCTAATATGCAGACCATAGGCAAACTGACACATCGTATGACCCATCATAATCATGTAGCCATAAACATATGGATCCTGAAGGTACTTTCAGGAGACCAAATTTRTTGAGGGAGGATAGCCCATCATTTTTTAGGGGACGATAAGAGCACGTGGGTTTTGTTTGTTAAACCCACTCTTAAAAACCTCGAGAGAGGGAGACCTCAAAAACTTAYATGAGAATACTTGCTTTTTACCCTCTTGCCCCATAATGTCTCTATTACCCAAATTCCTGAAGAAAACAATTGCCAGTTTCACTGTAACATTTTCTGAATTGCTTTTATCTTTCTAGATCTTCTCTTAATAGTCATGTTTTCTGTTTTCTTCAGCTTCTACTCAATTAATTTTGTTCCTTTCCTRCAGACCTCTAATATCTTCCTTAAGAGTTGGTGCATGAAAGTCAACATATTAAGGTATCTCCCTTCCTGAACATTTTCTTAATTAGGGAAATTGYGGAGGAAAGGAGACAAAGAGACTGCTTTACAAATTTAAGAACATTTTTTTACATTCTTATAAAACACACAACATTTGCAGTCTCACCAACATCAGATACTAGAAAACCACTTTTCTTTCACTATTTCTATTTGCTATTACTATTTCTGACTGACATACAACAATCTTATTAGTCTGCCTCAAAATTAGATTTATCTTTTCTCTTCAAAAATAGTTTTTAGTCCATTATAACCTCCAAATTCTTCTCTACAACACCATGCTCAGCCATTTTCTCCTAATTTTGTAGCTATGTATTGGATTTCTCCTCTCAAGTACTTTATTGAATGTAATCCTATTGATTGGTAGTTGTCCAAAACTTTGATAAACTTCTGACATCATAATTTTAAGTAGTAGTTTTAACCTCACCAGTCTGGGCGGCATGCACAGTTTTCCTAAGTGCAATTTTTATCAGTCAGCTAAGCAAATAAAAAAATGAATAGTACTAATCTTGTAATCAATATTAACAGGACTGCAATTGAAATGCATTACCAATTAGGGAGTAAACTGTATTTAATCTCTTCCACTGGTAATATTTTCCAGTAATAATCACACCGAGGTAAGGTGTTTTCTGTGAAAATATATTTAGAATAGAGAAGCTGAGTAGAAAAAGGGGTGAAAACACTGTTAACATTTTCGTGATGCAATTTTCTAACCACAAAAATTCCTGGTCTACTGGATCTCAAATTTAGAGAAAACTGTCAGGTGAAAGGCAGAGAAGGAAGAGAGTATTTTCTGTTTTACTTAAATTTAATATAGGCTATAAAATACTGAAATATGTTAGACAATCTTATTCAGAGTTTTCTTCATTGTTAAACACAAACAAGAAAACACTTTTGTATTTAAAAGTAGTATGCACAATAGTAGTCCTATTTACCTGAATCTTGCACACAGAAATTGTGTCTTAATGAGAACTCATGATTATAATATGTTGATTTTCCTGAATTATCCAATATTTTTATCTCTGCCTGAAATAAATGTTTTAAGTCTTGACTGGGAAAGCCTAATATACTCATTGTCATAATAGGTGCTCTAATAGATACAATAATTTATATTTTTTCTATCTAAAAGAAATTAATTACATGTATCAGTGATCTGATTATTGATGATCTACTCAGTGTAGGAGGGAATGCTGAATTTTATATTTAGGAAAAGGGTTTTGTTTTTTTCTTTTTTTCAGAAAAGGGGGAAAATTTTCGACTTACATTTATATCTCTCTGTTGTTCAAGAGCTGATATCTAGAAATATAATGAAATACATTTATTCACAATTATGTACACATATTTCTGAATATTTATATACTCTTAGCAGTTGCATGTTCAGGCATGACAGTACACAGAGCCTTATATGGCAAGGATAAAAGTTAGGATGCAGAAACAAAGCACTAAGTGGGTTAAAGAAACAGACAGTTCCTTTTCTGAGAGGGAGGAAAGCTGTCCTTAACATCAGACAGAATATGAAGTTTCAATATTTAGGCTTTCCAAATAAAACAAAAGAAGTTTTGTACAATTGAATGATTAGATTACTGACAGATTGAAATGTGGCTAAAATAACTTCAGGATCTGTGGTACTGCCAAAGCACAATCTAACTCACTGCCATCAGTGCTCTCAAGGAGAAACTTGAAACACATATATATATATACACACCTTTCTCATATGGCAGCAACATCTTACAAGGACAATGGGACAATTTTTAGGGCAGCTAGATAGTTAATACCTGCCTTCAGTCCAATGCTATGACTAAAAATCTTTTACAAAACTGTGTTATGAGGTACCTTAATAATCTTAAAAATACAAAATATTTTTTTAGTGAAGATTTTTTTAATAATCACTAAATAATACTTGATATACTAATGAAGAAGATGTGGCAAGTTGTATAAATCCTGAAAATGGARCAGGATTTGAAAAGGAAGAAAATGAGCCCTAGTTCATCTCTGGGCTCATCTGTCAATTCATTTATTTTTACATCTCCTGAATCATGCTGAAATTTGTTAATGTGCTTTCAGCTTAAACATCATCTACCCATYGAAAGAATATATTAGGAAGGAGGAAATTACTTTTTTCTGTTCTTTGCTCTTCAGTGCCAGCTGCAAGCTCAGCTCATAAGAGAAACAGGATAAATACAGAAATCAAGAGAGCACTGCTAAAACCAAAGCGATGGATGGTCAGARTTATTCTTTCTAGTGCTGTTTAAAGAGAACAGCTTTGGATTTTCATGGATGTGCTTAACAAACTTGTCTCTTTATTACCATTTCACTGCTAACATCGTGTGGGGAGAAGCTTAGTTGAAAGAGGCTGTTGCCTGTCTGAAAAAGAGTTTAAAAAAACTTATTAGCAGTTTCATTGAAAAAAGAACTAAACAGMAAAAAAACCCCATGGAATATGTTGCACAGGAATGGACCTTTTTCTTGACACTCTCRCAGGATTCATCCTCTCCACTCTACAATCAGTTAAAAACAAGGTCTAGCAGCACAAAGAATATTTCACCCTGCGGGAAGAACAATAAAGACAGCCTTCCCCTGCTGTGCCTGCACTTTAGGTTACCTTGTTGTTTTTACAAGACAGGACAAAATGACACCAAGCACAGCTCAAAGGAAAATATCCCAGTTCTTTACACACAGTACAACACAAGAAATCCACCATGTTAATATAACTAAAATATGTCCAATATTCCTCATTCTGAAGTCACACTAAAGGCTCTATTTATGCCAAGTAAAACAATTAGAATAATATAATAAAATCRTTTTAATACACAGAGCAAAGACCTTTTCTGCCTCTCACACCACCACCCCAGTGAACAGGCTGTGGGTGCACAAAAAATTGTCAAGGGACATAGGAAGGACAGCTGACCCCGCCTAACTAAAGGGATATTCCAGACCATACAGCATCATGCTCAGTAATAAAAACTGAATGAGGAAGAGGGGCACAGAGTGATGGTGCTTTGTCTTCCCAAGTCACTGCTACATRGGATGGAGCCCGGCTTTCCTTTCACCTGACTGCCCATGGGAAGTAGTGAATGAATTCCTTCTTTTGCTTTGCTTGCATCTGCAGCTTTTGCTTTACCTATTAAGCTGTCTTTACCTTAGCCCATGAGTTTTCTTACTTTAACTCTTCTAGTCCTCTCTTTCATATCATCAGAGGAAAATAAGAAAGATTATGCATGGTGTTTAGTTACCAGGTGGGCTTAAAACACTGCAGCAACTCTATAAAATATCTATAAATTTAAATTATCTACAAATATCTCACAGCATATGATCAAATAATATAAAAATTTATTACAGAGTTCA
This sequence comes from Malurus melanocephalus, assembly GCF_030028575.1. NCBI lineage: Eukaryota > Metazoa > Chordata > Aves > Passeriformes > Maluridae > Malurus > Malurus melanocephalus. Next base: position 349,779 of record NW_026623356.1, read on the forward strand.
ATCTTGTCATGTCTTGTTAATGATCTATTCATTTTGGTTAATGAATGGACTGACAATAAAGAAGTACACTAAATTTCAACAGGTTTTTACTAACATATTACAGTAAGACTTAAACTAATGTTCTTTGCCTGAAACTGTTTTCTTATAAAGAGTCATCAAACACTGTTCTCTATCTAGGACCATTAGTTAAGTAACCAAGTGTGTAAGCACAAGTTCTACATTGATGTTTTCTTGCCTGAATTTTTAGCTTCTAGCCTTCTAGAAGTAATGTATTTAAACATTTACCTTAAACAAGGAAATAAAGTGGTATATTTATTGTGCAGATTTCTGCACTTGTGACTCCAAATACAATTTTAAGGTATTTCCGTATTTACCTTAAGCTAATAAAGTGAAGACAGAGTTTGTAAACTGAGGTGTACATTAGTGTCATATTATGCAATTTTCATTTAAACACGATGACATATTTCCTATATTTTTCTGTCATAGGCAAGATAAAACSTCTAGAACTGTGCATTTTGCCTATTTTAATTTGTTGACATCCAACACAAATGTCTGACCATTTTTTAAGGTGTTGAAGGAAAAAAAAAAAACTTTACACTCCAAAAAAAAGGAGCACATTTCAACACACTTTTACACACATACATTTATATGTGCAAGATGTCTGCATGTACATAAACATTGTCTTGTCTCCCCACTTTCAGTTTTACATATTTTCACCATGTCTTGTAYTCAGCCTGTCCAATTCATCCAGACAGGTGTTAAGTGGCTTAGGAGGTTGAGGTGGTTATCTCTTCTTTTAAAGATTTCTGCTGCTCCAGTCCTTTGTGCTACTGTCTGGCCTGGGTCACCCAGGGCCACCATCCCTCACAGTTGTCCCTTACCCATGGGCTGGGTCCCTCAGAGGTGTCCCTGCAGTGGCACAATCCTCCTAGAGACCCCAGAGCCTTTAGGGACTTCATGGAGTGTCTTCCTAAGGCACCCCTCTCCAGCCTCTAAGAGCTGCTGGTGTCTTTGTTAGATAGCTTTTGGTAGCGACCCTTATTGCTTCTCTGACAGGATCAAGTTTGGTGCAGCCCAGTTAAATTTTGATGCACAATTAATATTTTCCACTGTGGTTTTTCCTTGTCTCAGGCAGCCTGGACTCAATTTGAACAGACACACTGCAGCTCATGGTGTTTCCCCACACAGCACAACTGTAATTCCTTCTTACACACACACCTGCTACAGACTCCACTCTGCCCCAGTGAAACACCTTTTAAAGACTRTATGATGAAGCTTAAAGAAGTAACTGAACATCAATGCATTTAAACTGTGAACATACAAGGGCTGAGAGTCATTTGAAAYTGTTATTCTCAACACAAATGGTCTTTACCTTTGAAAACACAATTTTAGCTTTTTATTTCCACTTAGGTCATTACTTCGTTTATTGTTGTCTCATTTGTAAAACTGATTTCATGTTGAAGTGTTCGCCAAGAGAACTTTGTGGTTCTTTTTTCTTCTATCTATCCTTTTCTTTCAAGGTTTTGTACTAAATAAACAAAATGTACAAAGGAATGAATGACAAACAAAAAAATGAAATGCAAAATATATCACCTATTTACTATCTTTTTAAATTTGCTTCCATGGTTTTGGAAAATTTCTATTTATGGGACATTGTTTGATAACCAGACAGTCCCTCACAGTTTTTAATCAAGCTTCATAATTTATATCCTTGAAACTGAAATCTGAAGTGCACTTCATTTTTTTTTTTTTTGATTCATTCCTGAGATAAAGGTTTACAGCAGTTTTAATTGTTTTGTTTGCTTTCATGTCAACATTTTAGCTAATTACTTTCCTTTGAAGTTGATTTAACCTTTATTGTTCAGAACTCAATCATTTCACAAATTTTGTCTGGGTGATTAATTGCTCTTAATTCTATGGAACAGGGTTTTGGGTAAAATAGCAAAAAAAGAGATTTCATATGATTAATAAGTACTTTTAAAGGAAAAGTGAGGCTGTTGAAATGYGCTTTCTAGCAAAGTAAAATCACAAAAAGTTAACAAGCTTCTTAATTTCATGGTCGATCTTGAAATTGTATAAGAACATAAATTATAAAAAAAAAAATACCTTAACAGTATTTATTTTTATCATGATTTCAGGAAGTGATAAAACTGTTCAATTACCTCATTCAACATAATTACGTAATCATGAAAATATAATACATATAATTTACACCTTGGTGGGTCACACTTGAAAGTTATGTACGCTGATTTTCACAGAAGATCTAAGCTATAAAACCATCATAAATTGTAAAACCAAAGTTTTAACTTGAGAAATGTTTTCTTCTCTGTTCTTATTATTCACGCTGTTTTCAGAAAACATCAATTCTAACACTGTTTTTATTGTCTCATGCTAGTCTAATTCAAGAATCACTATAAATCTAGATSTCATCTTTACAGAAAAGAAGCTTAATAATACACTTAAAATTGTTATACACACACTTTGTTCCTACTACTTTTCCTTATGTTATCATCACTCTTTCCTTGCAATAGTCCCAAGGCCTTGTAAATTCTCTAAAAATCTTATGGCTTTTTATTAGCAACAACAATGGTGTGTTACAGACCCATGGATTTATAAATCAATCATACCAGGATTTGAATGTAAATACAATAAGCAAACTTTGCTTTATCTTTTTATTGTCCAAGGAAATAATTTCTACTGAAAAGTGTAGATGACAGAAGCCGAATGACTTTTATAGATCATCAGTGCTGGAACCCAGGCTGAGAGAGAGACCATATTAAGATTTTAGAGGGTAGGAGGTGAAAGAACTCTATTGAAGTGAGTGTCGCTTTTGTGGTAAGGACTGCTAAACAAAACASAGTAAAACAAAACAAAATAAAACAAAACCTTCAATATTTGAAAAGAGAACAGGAGATGTTGCAAGTTGTCACCATGKCTATGTAGTATTTTTGTTTCTCACGTTCAAAACAATGACAATACACTGAAATACACAGCAGATTCTGGAAAGAATAGCTTGTTGTCTGTTTCAGAGGCACGTTTAAATCTGACTTTCCTTTGTCTAATTTGCATTACAGAATTGAAAGTCTTTCATACYACAGTGCCTCTCCTCAGTTCAATGGAATAATGCTTTAATTTGCTGAAGCTCTCTCCATTTAARATTAGAGTATGACAGTGCACAGACAGTGCATTTCTCATAGCTCTACTGYTAAGTACTGAAGAGTCAAAATAGTGTCAGTGCACCTTATAATATCCATTTTGAATTTAAGAACATATTTGAGTCAGATGGCTTTAGATTAAACTCCCTTTTATGCAGAGGACTAGCACTCCTACAGCCCTCTCTCAGGTTGCCATTATTCAGGTGAGAGGAGGAACTGGGTAAATTTATACAATGTATATTTTTAGTAACACAAGAATAATTCCAAGAAAGGACTCACTCAAGAGAAACAAAGTTTATTTCTATTTCCTCATCATAAGTTAAATAAAAAAGTGGCTTCAAATTTCCCTGAGAATTTCCTAATTTATCAGGGTATAAATTTGTCCAGATAAAAGATAGATTTTTTTTTTCTTTTCTGTTTATTGACACAGCTTTAAGAATGTGAAGAYATGAAAGATGCATATATGCGCAGATGTGGTAATATTTGGCAGGGCTGCTCATCTGAGAATAATGAGTTTTGGTGTCTTCCTACCAGTGTTCTTGTGCTATACATAAACTCCTCAATGCTAATCAGTTTTACTTACTGATATTTAGCACAAACTAGATAACACTGCTGGAGATATGAGAAGTAGGATATACAATACAGACAGACACTGCTTCTGTGAGAGAGGCAGAACTGCTGCTACAGAAAACAGCCCCAGATTCTTGGGAGGAGAAATCAAGATTCAAAGGAGTAGGGGTCTATACCATATTGAAATACAACAATTATTCTGAAATTTGGGTCTATAATGAGTTCCATTACAAGAAGTGGAATGAAACAGATAAAATATACCAAGAGAGGCCATTCTTCTAATGCAATCTAAATAGAGTAAAACAGAATTCTTATCAATCAGAATYCTTATGGGAAAATACCAAGGGGACATCTCATAAAAAAAATTTAACAAGTGTTAAGACACTATATGTTCCCCAAGTTTAGAGGTAAAAGTTGCACTGGGTCTGGCTATGATGGGACAAATTTTCTTAATTGCATCTCACCTTGTACCATGTTTTAGACTTGCTGTTTAAACAGCCTTAGTAACACAATGTTTTATCTATTGCTGTGCTTGCACAGCATCAAGACCACCTCTGTTTCTCACTCTCTTACCCCCCACCAAAGCAGCTAGAGGTGGGCAAGAGTTCAGGAGAAGACACAGCTAGACATTTACCCCAATTACCAAAGGAATATCCCATACTATGTAACATCAYACTCATTATGCTMAATAAAGTGGGGAATAAGCTTTCCAAGGCATCCAGCGAGTGTGGGTGGGACCAGCCRTTCTTCTGCCGGTAGGAGGTGGTAAGTGCTTGCCTCTTCATCACTTAGTTGTTTTTCAGYGACTTTTTCTGCCTTTCCTCTCTCCTTTAAAGTGTCTTTATCTCAACCCAAGGGTTTTTTCTTACTCTTGCTCTTACACTTTCCTCCTACTTTCCTCGGGGGGCAAGGAGTGAGCCAGCAGCTGGTGGGTACTTAATTTTAATTGGGGCCAACTCACCACAAAAGTAAAAACAAGCTGGGATAAAAAGATTGCATCCAAGAGAAATCTGTTAGAAAGACTGTTAGTCTTGTGTGCTTCAGCTGAGATGAGAAAGAATTTTAATAAAATTACTAATTGGAAGGGAGCTGTTGGCACAATGAAAAATAAATCATACATAACTGTAAAATGATAAAAAATAAATTATGTGAGATAAAGAGYGATTTAAAACAATAAAGAAAAAAACAGAGAGAGGAATAGTTCCACACAGAGGTGTGGAACTGGAAGAAAGAAACAGGAGATGAATTTGCACAGAATCTTGTTTTGTTACAATCTTCCGCTATAAAAATCTTTTCTACTTTCTTGCTGTTTTAAAATTCATGTAACTTGATTAAATCTCACTGAATTTGAAAAAAATCACTGAAATAATATAAAATCAGTTTAATACTTTWAAAGATTAGACAATTTAGCATGTTAAGCAGAAAAACATTTTTACTATTTCTATACTATAGCATATATGTAGACTGYGTATTATACACATAAAACAGATACATAAACAAATACATACTGCATGTACACTTTTTGTMGTAGATAATCTTTATACACATTCTGCATACATATGTAGTATGTGTATATGTAGATAAAAGATATATAGCATGTACATCTCTGTATGTCTACATRTTATATAAATATTGTGCATAGGAACAAAAAGCATCTGTAGACAACAATCAATTCTGCCTTTCTTTTTGGTTGATTTTTTTCATTGTTGTTGTACCAAGACTCTCTTGGTCATGAATAAATGCATGGCAAGTACCATTCATCCACAGCTTATAGAGAGACTATATATAGAGCATAGAGACTACATCTGTCTGGAGAAGGAGGATAAACTCTCCTTAAAACTGACAAAAGGAAAAGGAAAAGGAAAAAGAAAAGGAAAAGGGGAAATAATAATAAATTCTATTTCCTTTTCCTTTTGTTTGTTTTGGAAGAAGGAAAAAGAAAAAGGGAAGAGGAAAGGGGAAGGGAAGGGAAGGGAAGGGAAGGGAAGGGAAGGGAAGGGAAGGGAAGGGAAGGGAAGGGAAGGGAAGGGAAGGGAAGGGAAGGGAAGGGAAGGGAAGGGAAGGGAAGGGAAGGGAAGGGAAGGGAAGGGAAGGGAAGGGAAGGGAAGGGAATGTCTATTCTCTTTGCTCTTTGTTCTCGTATCTCTTTCATTAGCACTTAATATTGTATCACTGTATCACCTATAATGTGTTGGTGATAGAAATAAATTAGGGTAAAACAAGGACAATCATAAACAAGTTATATAGGAGAAATAAAACAAAAGATTTACAAACCATTGTCATTGGGTTTTGAACATTGGATTGGAGAGGACTTCCAGGCTAAAAYCCTTGCTGCAGTTATTGCTGGAATGCTAGCTCTAGGGAGCTCCTCCACTGACTTTTCTCTGAGCTACACCAGATCTTACATGACAGAGAAAGAGCAGATAGCCAACGCGATTCTCTGAGGCAACTTCCAGTGAACCCTGCAAAGGCACTTACAACTGTCTGGTTCCTCATCTTAGGAGAGCCTTGAAACCCAGACCACTCAAACAGCATTAATGTCACCAATCTTTCTAAGAGCAAGACTCTGCTCTTGAAATTCTGGGCAATTTTTAGGCTCTGTTATTTTCAAATCAAGTAAATATGTAGTTCGATAGTTATTTGCCCTAATTACCAGATCTGTTAATAAAAACTTCTAATAATTATGTAATCTATTCCATTTTATTATATCTAACCACTACTTTATGTTTGACACAGTAACTTTTCTGGTGGGGAGAATAGACTAGACAAGTAAACAGTATTATTTTTGCTGTTTTAGAACACCTTCCAAATAAACAACTTTGCTCTTTTCCCATTTCTCTCTCCCAAAATGGAAGGAATTCCTTAAAATTGATATCAAAGGATCTGAACACAGTTTTGTATTTTTCCACTACTTCATATTTGGTTCTAGATACAACTAGTTTTTCATCCAAGTTGGCAGCTGCAGCCCTGAGAGRCTGCAACAGATCTCTCAGGATATATTTCAAGACCATAAGCTTGTCTATCCTTGGTTCAGACTTATTTAATATTGAGAAATATCTGTATTACACAGGGCCTTTTAACTCGTGAAGAAATATTTGAATAGGGCTTTTCTGGTACAATCTTCAATAAATGATTATTCAAATAAACTCACATCAACTATTTTGCATATTTCTCTTAGTTACATAATACCTTATAAAATAAATAAGGTAAGCACTACAATATTCACGTGTAGTCCTGCTGATTGTTAAGAAATTCTTAAATCTGATATTGATTTATGTTGCAGTTTTCTTTGTTTGGATTGGTTTGTTTGGTTGTAGATTTGGTGGGGGTTTTTTGTGTTTATTGTTATCATTTTATTTTAAGTTTTCTTGGAAGATTGTTTCAAAATATGTGATCTTTGTTTTCTGGTGTTAAATATCTAACTGGTCAGCCAATACAAAATTTTTCTGCCACTTCAAATAATCAACTGCTTCAAAATGAGGAACTTTGCCAAAAATRTCTGTAATATTTTAAGGATTATGAGGATCACTGGGACTCTGTCACTTGGAGAATTAGGGAGTTATTCATCCCCTGCATCAAAGAAGCTTTTTCCAAGTGTATATGGGTTTTCAACTACAGAAAATTAATTTTCTTTGGACTTATTCTCTTTCCATCCATGTCTGTATTTCAGCACAATTCCTTTTGCAATATAGTAATGATTTGTTTTTTCCATAGAAGCTAACATATTTTTCTATTTATTTATGTRTATTTGGGGAGGAGGGGAGAGGGTTAGTAACTGCTAAATAAACACATTATTTGGAAATTCTAGAATAAATGTCTGTGAGCTTTTCAAAGYRTYTCATAGAGTCACAGAAYGAGTAAGATTGGAAGGAACCACAGGAGGTCATCTGATCCATCCTCTCATTTTCACATATATTTAAATCATGAGCAAAGTCTCTGTCTCTTTCCTTCACTTAAGCACACTGGACTAACCTCACACTGACATATCTAGGCATTATTCCAATATTACTATTATTAGTGTATGCTGGAAGGAAATAATCTGTTTCTAAAAACATATAATTAAATCAGTCTATCATAGTTCTGATAACAATTGGCTGGGGTAAGGATTATGACTTTTTTTTTTTTTTTTACAGATGATTGACAACCACTGAAATTGCTCCTCTATATAGAAGTAGAAAACTGAAGGACTGTTTTATTCCTGAAATTTGATAATATCACAGATAAAATTTTGTGCAGTTTCTATAGTGTTAGAAATTGTGTTTAGCTTCATAAGTCCTTTGAATCTGTCTTCCACAGCTGCCTTGCACAAGCTGAAAATGAACAGAATATTGAAATCAACAGTAAGGTCTAATTACACAAACTCAAACATGAATGCTATTTGATTTTTAATACAGATCTGACAGAAATTCCATTGCTGCTCCCAGTTGTCTTACTTTACTTCCATCATATTAGAAAAATATAGGCATATTGATGTTTTYCTTCACTGTCTCATTGTGTATTTTCTAACATCTCATTAAGTAATTAACCTTTTCAAAACACTCAGTCTTATCCTAAACCTGTTCACATTGACTTTTGTGAATTGGGCCATGAAAGAACTTTTAAAAATCCCACCAAAATGGAATTTGTCTCCGAGTAATTATTAAAAAAAAAAATCTTGCAATTATTGATAAATTTCCCTATCAAGGTACAAGCTTCATGTCCAAACACAGCTGCAAAGTTACTCATTAAAATTCCATGTGCTTTTTAAGTAGTTTGAGTACTTGTTTTTCTTTTTCTCTTAACATAAACATAAGAAAAACTATCTTATCTTTTTACACCACATCTTAAATCTCTTTGAAGACTGAAATTGTTATTGCTGTGAAGATCTTTTTCTTTTTAATCCACAATGGGTTTTTTTCAGTTTTCACTTTAGCACTTAGCCTTTGGAAAGCTGAATTTCATGTGTAAAATCTTCTAGAAATATATTTATCATCGTAATCAATGTCATCATATTATTGCAATAATTTTRTTATGTTGCTAGTTTAAAACTATCATAATTTCATTATGATCCATATACAAAATTTATTTTACAGTTTCTCTGAATCACCTTTGGAGACACTTTTTCAGCCTAAAATAGAAATCTATTCCACTACTAGATGAAGTAGTTTCCGTCTKGTTTTGCCAATCTACAAGTAAATGACCTATTTAAACACTTTGTTTTGTATCACTTGCRAAAGAAATTGAAAAGGTTCTGGAAGCATGTAAAAACCTTCCAAGTTATAGCAGCATCAGTGAAGCAAACCACAGTGAGACCTACTGCTCTAAATTACTTACCATTTTTCAAAGATTTTATTGAGTGACATTTAAAAGAGGAAGTTTAGTTCTGGTTCACACTTTTCCATCTTTTATTCTTGGATTTGTTCCAACTCATAATCTAGAAACCTATTTGTATCTCTTCATCAACATTTTCTCTCCTTTTGAACTTTTCAAATCCTGTAGAACAAAAATACTTGTTTCCATATATGGCTGACACTAAATCCTAGTAACAATTCTCATATCCATCATTACGTATTTTATCTCTTATGAAGGTATAAAAAAAATCTGTTGCATAGGAGCAGCTACTGATTCTATTCTCAATTGCCCTTTCACAGCTGTATCCCCTTCCATTCCCTACTTTATATAAAAAGTCCTCGAGAGGGAGAGAGACCCTTGGAGATAAAAGTTAGAAACTCCCAATTTAACAGGACAAAAACATGCCTGAGCAAGATGAAGGCCTGTGAAGATGAACTAAGTGTCTCTGAGAATGAGCAGAGAGCATTAAACACAATTTATACCTTGAGTTTACCAAAGCATATAAAATGGACTGAAGCTAAGGAAGTATGGCCTAGGAGAGCAAATTCTGAAGGCAGATGAATTGACTGAATTAAAAGGCAGAAAATACTGGCAAAGCTCCAGGCCTAAAGATTCTTCTGCTAAAATTTAAAAAAAAAAAAAAAAACAAAAAAAAGAAAAAAGTTTATTCATTAGTTTTGCACATGCTTTAGTGAAGTTAACACAGCTAAACCAGTAGAAAACTCCTTCAAACAGTAGATTCTATGACTCAGCTGGGGGGGCTCATATTTATAATGCAAAAATGTTCTCTAGAATAGGAAATACCTGAATAACATCAGCAACCAGTCCTGTTATACTCTACTTGTATTTCAGAAGCATAAAGAAACCTTCCTGAGCAGGTGCAGGCTTTGAATATTTTGGTTTAGCTTTAGAAAAACTGCTCCATAAATCCATAAGGGTCCTAAAGCTAATGGTTTTGCCAGCTGAGAGTTTTGAAGGTAGCCCTTGAATGGAAAATTGTGGAAGAAGGATAACACTTGTAAAGGCCTTATGTATTTCGGTTGTGTGTGCGAAAATTTCCTCAGGCCTTTTCAGTCCCTGGAAAAAACACAATCAGGCAAGATGATTTATATATTCAACAGCCATACCTAATGCATGCCACCATCTGGGACTAGAATTTGTTCAACTGAGTTCATGYTTTTGGAAATCCAAATTCTTTTCTATAACCAGAGGTTCTCTCTATAATTTTTGAGTRTGATAAGGTACAGAAAGCCCTGAAAAGAGAGCTTTTGATGTTGTTTTATTTCCTGGGTTCATGATGTACTAATGCCTAAATCAGGGCATTGCATTTATATGGGAAACGRAAGGATAAAATTTATGTCTGACATTTGCATCACCTAATTTCTTATTTCACTTCCTAACGATGATGGGAAAGAATTCCATGCTTGAGAAAGAATATTTTTATAAATTATGAAAAAAGCTGGTGACCCAGCTTTAATTCTAACAGATCTGACTGTAAACAATTCTGTCAGAATTTATACAGATCATGATTAAAACCAATTTGAGTTTGCATGGGAATTTTTGTTGGGTTTTGTTTTGTTTTAGTTTTTAAAACAACCCATTCAAAATAAATAAGATTTTAGATAGTAAAAGTAGAGTGAATTCTGACAGTCTACCTTTGGAGCTTTTCATGATTGAAGGCACAATAAAGCAAGAAACTGTCAAGCTATTTTTCCAATAAGCTATTTGAGAAATAAGCTATTTTTATGGTAACAGATAATTTGTGAACCAGCACAGATTTATACAAATGTATTATTTAGCTGTGAATTGTTCCCATGGAAAAATGAAATAAAATGCAGTCTGTGCATAATGCAGAAGTTCTTAAACTTCTGTGGTTATTCTCTATTGCCACTTTTCAATCGAGTGAAGGAGAGCTCACCTAGCTGACACTTAATAATTTTTTACTTTTTTTTGGTGATTGCCTTCCTGAAGCTCTGAAATGGGAAAATAAGCAAATGGATGATGAGTAACAAATGAGAAAATAAGGCATCTGTCCACATAAAAAATGAATATTTTTTATGAAAATATTAATTCCTTAAATATTTGTGAGAACAGGGTATTTGGATGGGACTATCCAGAAAATGAGCAATAAAATGTACAAAAATGTCTAAGCAGAAATGGTATGAATCTGTCTAAAGATGACTTTCCTATTATTTACACAGCTATAATGCTTAATGCTTAGAATACATCCAACAAGTTAATAGGATTTCTTTTTGTACTGATCTTGAACAGTAGATGGGAGATGACAGTCTCCCTTTTTTATGAACTAGTATACAATGGAAATACTCATTCCACAATGCCAAAAAAAAAGGCAGTTGTTTCCTAAGTACCTGCTAGGGCTTTTTTTTTTTTTTAAAAAAAAACAAAAAAACAAACAAAAAAAAAACCAAGAAAAAACAACCAAACAAACTTGCTTTGTTAGATAGCTATGAAGGAACCACTAAAACCAAGCTGTTATGTTTTTATAAAGTTGCCTGGTATAGTTTTTATGAGCCCAAACTCCTCTTTACGAGTACAATAAAAGGCAACTAGCATTCATGTGTGTGTTTGATTTGTTCAGTGCAGGCTGTGTAATGAGGTCTACAGGAGTTCTCTTTGTACAGCTGAGTGGCTGTGTTCTTTTTACTCATGAGTGGCTGTGTTCTTTTTATTCATTACATTTTCTCATTATAACTTGGAGTAAACAAAAAAATACATAGAAACAGTGAGTACAGAAATTTTGCTATTACATTACTTTTAAGCAACATAAAACCGATAACTTCCAAATTACCAAGGACTAGAACAGTTTGTCCAGAGATGTAGAGTCTCCCTGAGTGGAGATATTCAAGAACCATCTGGACACAATCCTGTGCAATGTGCTCTGGGATGACCCTGCTTGGGGGGTTGGACCAGGTGACCAACTGTGGTGCCTTYCAACCTKACCCATTCTRTTTCTGTGAWATGTGTGCACGTGCATATGCTTCTGCACACCCACACACAGGTACGCTTGCATTTATAAATATATGGAACCAGGCTCCTCATAGATGAGAAGCAGACAAAAACTGGGATTGGGGAGAGATTTGTCAAATCATGCCAGGTCTGGTAAATCAACACAGCCATCTGAAGATAAGCTCTATGTGTGTCTGCTTCCAAATTGTGATGGTGTGGGTAYGCATCAACAGAGGAGCACAAGGGGAGACAATGGGTAGAAGAAGTGGGGTGACAAAAAAAAAAAATCGTTTATTTAGAAGTACTTTTAGGTGCTGTGAATGAGTACAATATTAATGGATCTCATTAATTTAATTTTAAATTTCCTCTGGGCAAGCAGGGAGTGAAACCAGTGGGTAGACCAAATAACGATCTCAGATTATGATAATTTCAACTTTATTTGAACTAGGAACTAAGAGCTCTGGAGTTCAGTGGGGAAAGATTGCAATATTTTCCCTGTTTGTGCTAAAAAGTAAATAATTACATATTCACAAACTCAAATGTGTAATTTCCAAATGAAACTAACAAACATGTTAATAAAACCTTATCAGTAGGAACAAGAGAAGGATACTGTTCATGTCCTTTTAAAAAACTTTGCCTAGTTTTTATTGCTTCTCTGTGACAATAGTTCTGTTTTCAGCATTAGGGGCATTAGGATTTCAACCCTGACTACACTGTACATCTGAGGAACAATGGGACACATAATTTCCCTCTACAAGAAATCATGAGTCCTGCTTAAAAAAAAAGACATTTGGCCATCCTCATGATGTTTCATAATCCATCCCATAATCCAGTATGTAGACACTATAATTGTACACGTAACTCTGTATTATATAATTCCTTAATATTGAKATCATATTAATAAGGAAACAATATTTAATAACATCATTACAACTAATTTGTCATTTCCCCATCACCTTAAATAGTTACATCTTTTACTTTTGATTCTATTACTCACTGATGATTCAATGCTTATTTTGGAGTCTATTATTTTTGTTAAGTAGTAGTAGTTAGGATTTAAGTACAGAGGTAATGACACAAAAAGAGAAAGTTTAATGGTGGGAAACATTTATATTTTCAAAATATGCGTAAGAAATAGAATTGATGAGAGACATAAAAGATGAAATATACTAGAGAGACACATAAAAAATGAAATATACTAAATCATGAAAAATAAATTAAAACAGAAAGCATGGACATCAGTTAAGGGATTGTAATGAGTAAACTGGGAGAAAATAGCCAACTTTCAGTCAAAAAAATTTAARTCAGAAACTGAATTTAAACACCTCTCAAAACCATATATTATCATTTTATAAACTCCTTAGTTTCAACCCTGAAATACATACCCTAAAGCACTGCATTTCATATTGGATATACTAAAATCTGTTTTCAAGAATTGTTAGAAAGCTTCTTCAGCAATGCTTCCACTGATTTCTACATCAAACAAAATTTTATAGAAATAGGTATTTCATCTATTCTATGGTACGAGAGGGGTTTATGTGTTATTATAATATGCTTAATTAAATGCATTAAAAATTAGCACATTTTAAAGAAGCTATCTTGCTGAAATACTGTKGTGGCTTAACCTTGGTCAGAGGCTGAGCCCCCAGCCAGTCACTCAYTCCCTTCCCTATCTAGAGTGAGGAGTCCCCTAGGGGAGCACGAGCTGAAAACTCACAGCTAGAGATAAARACAGTTTAATAAGAGAGGCAAAGCTTCACACAAGCAAATCAAAGAAAGAATTAATTCACTACACCTTATCAGCAGGCAGATGTCCAGCCACAACCTGGAAGGCAGGGCTCCAGCTTGTGTAACAGGCACAAATGGCATAATCATGAACACAGCCCCTTCCTCTGGAGSTTTTATAGCTGAGCATGAAGCCATATGGTGCTGCACATCCCTCTGGTCAGTTGGGGTCAGCTGTCCAGGCTGTGTTTCCCCCCAGCATCCTGTGCACCCTCAGCCTAGTTACTGCAGGAGAGGGAGCGAGAAACAGAAAGTCCTTGATGCTGTGTAAGGACTCTTCAACAACATTTAAAACATTGCTGCATTGTCAACTTTATTTTTGTGACAAATGTAAAGCAGAACAGCACATTGATGCTATGAAGAAAGGTGATTAACCCAGTACAACCACTGTGAGCTTAAGGACAAAATTACAAGGACACAGTATTTTATGGCATGTTTGAGAAATATTAACACCTATCAACTATAGAAGTACTCCCAAAACATGCAGATTCAGGGTTTTAAAGGGGTAGATGAGCTGGGAACTACAAGATGAGGGTTCTCATTTTGCAGGCATGCCTAAGGAAAATAAGCAGCATTTATTGCATTTGTTTTTGTTATTATGGATACAAGAAGCAGTAATGACTCTTTCCATAACTTGCAATTGGACAAAAATCAAAAGAGTCGATGAAGTACAATGAAAAAAATTGCATTTATGTAAGCAAATGTGGAAAACTGCAGAAAATTTCAACTACAAGAATCACAAAAAGAAGTGTTTGGTTGCAAAGTAATGACAGCATGTTTCAAATTACTTGAAACTTATCAAGCTGTTTGTGGCGCATAACATGGGGTACTTAAACCAATCTAAGGAACTAATCTAAGTCTAATTAAATTGTAGGCATCTTTTTTATCACTTCATATAATCTAGAGAGAGGGAAGGGAAAGACTCATGCAAAGGGTGATGGAAAGCAGAATAATTTCCAATCTCATTAATTTATACAGTTCATAAGCTTTGATATCTGACTAAAACAATGTACTTCCTATTTTAAATTCATCAGTCTGCCTATACCCAGMTAAAAGCAACACTTGTCCTCATCTCAATAACTGTAATACCCAATTCATTGTGTCAGTCTTACACTTTCGGATTCACATTCTTCAACAGCAGAAATTAATTCTATAAATATCTGGTATCACCAAAATTCTGTCAAAACTATATTTACTTTAGGTGTATATGTTTGTGTGAGCGAGTGTGTACGACTGATCAAAAAATCCCTAGATGGAAGAAGGGGCAGAGGAGATTTGCATGTGAAGCTCAGGGCAGAATATGGGGAGGAGCACAGCTGTTGTAAAGAAAGAATGAAGAGACCAGAGTGTGGCCAGAAGACTTTTAATAAATACATCAGCTGTCTCTTTATCAGTTGGATTAGACAGCTGCTTGTGTAAACATTCTTTGCTAAGCAAGTCAAGAGAAGCTGAGAATGCCTTCCTGATTGAGACAGACCAATATAGGAGAAATGTATATACGTCTCAACCAAACCTTAAGTGCAAAAAAAAAAAAAAAAAAACAACCCAAAAAACAAAAACGTGACCAACGAAATATATTTTGAAAAGGGCAATGGGCTTGAATCTCTCTATTTCTTCCCAGTTGCTGGAGCTGCCTGGTGAGATGGTAGAGGTCATGTAGAGACTGGTCATGGGAAGTGAGTTTTTGTTGTAGTCTAACTGAATAGAGCAATTGCCATGGAGTCTCTGTGTTGTGATTTCACTACACTGATGTATGTTTCACTACACTACTAAATCAAGTGAAACATCAAGTTATTTTCAAATGAGTAAATTTGGTTTTACTACCTGTGTGAAATACCTAAAAGAACCTTGTTAGATAATATTGGACTCTGACAACGTATTCACATTCCCTTTGGGAAAAGCAAAATTTATGTAACATTAATTCCACTAAAACAAATCTATGATTTAGAGAAATAAGTTTTTTTTGCAAGGGCTGTTTCTTAAAGATTAGAATTATTTGTTGCTATTATCTATCTTGTTTTAATATTCCCTTTTCACTAAGACCTTTAGGCATTTTTTTCATACAAAAGATATTAAGGGTCTACTCCWAATGTAAAACTACTTAAATTTTTACCATAATGTTCTTACATTGATTTCAGTATGCATAGATTTGCAGGAAAAAAAGTTTATTAATTTTGAGTTTCAGTGTAAGGGTACTGCTATTGTTTTTCCTTCCCTATTATGTTCTTGTCATTGTATTACATTATTTTTGCAAGCTAAGGAAAAAGCCATTTAAACTCTACCATTTATAGTGTCTGCTTCCCTTTAAACTGTGTCATGGTCCTAGAGTTAGATGATATCTTTAGAAGAAATCAAGCATAAATAGAGCTTACYTTTTCATCTCCCCAAATACTTATCTATATGCTAAATATTTACTCTGAGGATCAGCACATTTTTTTTTGTTTTGGATTAGTGGAAAAACTTGTACTTAATATTTTAAACTTTATTTTAGCCAATTTTTTAAAAACATGACCTTTAAGAAAAATAATCAAAAATTTATGTGAAAGCTTGCTCTGGAACTAAGCTTTCCTGAGCATATTTATGAGTTAGATGTGTTGAGATCTATATCCAAGGACATCTTATATATGTCCATTAAAAAAACTWTTTTTTTTTTCATTTCTCTAATGCAACAAAAGACACATAATTTATTGTTTTATATCAGTTGAAACGGGTTATTTTAGAGAAGRCTCATTTCCTGTTACTGCTGTTTACTCTCTCATAGAAATTTTTGATTATTCAAGGGTTTCATTCTGCCCCCATCTCTGTCTTCCAGCTCAGGGGGCCTGGGAACTCCATGAACAATTTGTCTTCTTATTAAAAATTGAGGCAAACAAGRCATTTATTACCTTATCCTTTGTCACTATGTTTCATCCAACATGCAATGAATGATGGAGATTCTCCTCAGGCTTCCTTTTGGCGCTCATGTTTTTATAGAAATATTTTTTAATGTCTTTTGCCACAGTAATTGACATAATCCTTAGAACAGATTACCAGAAAGTGAATTTCAAAGCTATCATCTATGCTATTAGCTCACAGTTGTTAATGCTGTACAGTCTAAAATATAAGTTATTAATCTAGTGATTTCTGTGTACAAATCATGATACATATGATTACTGAACTCTATCAATGTTACAATAAAACTATACGCTGTAACAGCCTGTCAGGGAATGTCATGGAAATAAAGTGGTAATAGAAATTGAAAATTGGTAACAAGGACAAAGAGGAAGCACCTCATTCTCCTGCCTCAGCATGAATGCCCTTCTGGACTAATTCTGAAGCGCATAAAAGCATGCACTTGTGAAGAATCAATAAACAGAAATAGATCAAATCAACAAGTTAAGAAACAAACTGATTTCAAGCCTAGGGAGAAATAAAAAGACAGAAAAGCTTTACCCAGGAGAAGCTGACATGGGTGTACCCATTTGCACTGTTAGAAAATAAAAACAGGAGAGTTAAAAGTTCAGGGACTAGCTCAGTGGTGAGATCAATATCAATTACAGGAGGAGATGGCTTGGCTGAGAGACTCACATCCCATGCTAAGACCAAAGCAGCAAAGAAAGGATCTGTTAAATATAAGTCAATAAGTGAATTTTAGTTTCTTACATTTAGCAGCTTTTTACAACTGAAAATGCCTATGGTCCCAGGACCCATTTTCAGTTCATCCAGGGCTGTCCATTCCAGCAGCTCTGTAGCTGTCCATTCCAGCACTGATCTCCAGTTCCACCCAGCTCTGCATTGCTCAGCCATGGATGGATCTGACTGGATCAGGGTCACATCCACTTGCTGATATCCCAGCACAGCCCCATCCCATCCCATCCCATCCCATCCCATCCCATCCCATCCCATCCCATCCCATCCCATCCCATCCCATCCCATCCCAGCCCATCCCAGCCCATCCCATCCCAGCCCATCCCAGCCCATCCCCATGGCTCTATTGTTCTGTCTGACCCTGTTTTCAGTCACCGAGTCTGATCCTGAGTCCCCATCCTGGAGTAGCCTTGGCTTTGCCCCATCCCCAGTTCAGTGGACCACAAGAGAGAAACTCATGTTCTTCTCATAGTGCAAACATTAGAAACTAAACAAACAAAAACAGCAACAAAACAAAACACCATCAAAAATGATTTAAAAATCCACAAAAAAAACAAAGATACATAAATTGTTATAATACGTGAAATAATTTACGTCACTCCTCCTCCCCATGCATCTACCACTTTAGAATATTGCACTGAAGTAACAGCATACAGTATTTTGATTTGCAAAGTGGAAGACAGCAAGGCTAGCAGAACTTCATATGATCAAATGATCCATTCAAATGGGTACTGAATTCAAACTATATGAATTTCAAATGTGTAAGCTTTTTACTGTACTGATGAGTAAATATTAAATTTTAGACTTTTCAATTAATCTGAAAGCAAAACATTTTTTTTTGTATTAGTAAATGATCTAACAGCAATAATGTAAACTCATTGTTATTTTCTTCTTCCTTAGATTATTACAACATACGAGAGAGGATATAGGTATATTCTATCAGTAAATGCTTGCATAATTCAGATTAAGTATTCAATAACTACAGTGTAAATTTATATTAAAAGCATGTCATAGTTGCAAAATCAAGATGTAGATGTGCCCAGATTCAGGCTTCTCAATAATACTACTTCAGCTCCTTGTACCAATGTCATTAGAACAGAGCCTTTAGTCATACTGTTTTTACTAGAGCATCTTTATATATACCAGTTATTCAATAAGTTAAAAGTGTATAATCAGGTTCCTAGAGAACACCAACATTTTAAAATCAGTTATTGTCAGTAGAATAGTTGTAGATTTCAGATTACTAAAAGGAGCAGGAGCAGAACTGTTTACTCTTGAGGCCGTGTAAGGTCACTGTTGCTACAGAGCATAGAAACCTGCTGTCTCCTCTGCCGCTAACCTCTTAGAGAGAAATATGGAGCAATTCAGTCTTTTGTGTGTGTGTGTTGGTTTTTATGCTTGTTTGGGTTTTTTCCTCTTTTGCTTCTTTCTTAGGCCTAGGAATAGTATATAAGAAATAACTACTACTACGCAAACCTAAGTGGCTTCCAAAATCTTATTAATTTTGTAATAATGTGCAAGTTCAATCCACAAGAAGTGTTGACATAGGTATTATCATAGCGCTAATTTGACAAAGAGCCAAGCAGCTCCAGAGATAGCCCTGATTACCCCCAAGAAACAATTCACTGCTAATACATAATTTTGCACTTTGACCCCAAGATAATATTTCTTTTCATTTTTCTTCAAGATTTTGAGTCTCCAAAACTTTAAAAAAAAAAAAAAATTCTTCCTTTTTCTGCAAAATGGGTTATCTGTTAAAAAAGTAGGCATCCCCTTAAGCAGTGTAAATGACCTAGTGTCATTGCAAGATCAGTACTGCATATTGTGAATAGATTGATATGAAAAATAGTAGCAGAAATTTTATTTTGAAACTGTTAATCTATAGGGTATGTAAAATTTTGATTTTTTTTTCAAAAGAGGTAAATAGATTCTGTTTACACTTAGACTTCCACATGAGACAGTGGTTTTACTTTGTCTTATTTTGTCCATAGATATTTATTTGCACTTGCAAGAGTTCAAGCTGGCTTTAAGGTTTWAATAACTCTTTAAAGCATATTAAAAAAAAAAAAAATCTATACCAAAATAACCCTCCCTGTCTTTTTCTTTTCTACCTTTGTGTTAAATACTTTGCTGCCATTTGCCTACAAATCTTTTTTGATATGATTAACAACTTGATCAAGCTGTGAATTTAGTTCTCAGATTTTTCAGTCATAACCTCAAAGATAAGAACAATTTTTCCCCCAGATAAAAACAGACACCCAGGCATAAACAACCAGACTTAGGGCATGGCATATAAAGAAAAATAGATCTAACATCCTTATTTGCCTAGAACCAAGAACAAAATATATTTCACAAAAATACATCATTTCTATTTCTTAGAATTCAATATTTTCACTGTTGCAAGCATAATGAATTAGTGATTTTGTGMTTTTAGATGAAGGAATTCCAAGACAGCTAGTGAAAAGGCACAGCCAAGAAGAGGAAAGGTGAAGAGAAGGGAAGAAAGGCTGGCCACATTTACTTGAGATGTAAAAACATCTTGTTTTCTTAGATCTTTGCAAAAACAACTCTCAGCAGCAAGTAAGCAGAGAATATTCTTTTCCCTTTGGGGAGTGAAGTACACTATAGAAAACATGCAGACAGCTGCTCTTACATATTAAAGAATAAGTGCTTTACTTTCTACAATAATTTATTTGATTATTTTCAAAACAAAATTAAACTAATTAAGAACAACATTAAACCCAGAACTCCACAGAGTTCTTTTTATTTGAAAATAACCAAAAAGCAATTCCTGACTTAACAATGCCTGACTTATTCTTTAAAAAATAGAAAATTAGTTCGTTCCATTGGACAAATTATATTCGTAATTATGATTTTTTAACATGTGATAATATCCTGCTTCATCTTCTGTGAAAACAAGCTGTGTAGTGGCAGAGGATACAACAGGAAGATAATGTGGTTATATTAAGCAAATTATTCCATTTCTGAATATTTTCATAGTCCGGCAATATTTTATCTGTTGCTTGGCCCCAGGCAGCCATAGCACTCTTGGTACAGCAATATTTTTAACTAAAAGCAATAATATCTTTAAAGAAGAAAAAGTAGAGCCACAGATTTCTTTCAAAAAAAAATTCAATGTATTTATATCTGTATTATGGTTAACATAGGACAGGTCTAGTGCAACTAAGTATGATTGAGTTTTCCAAGACTTCTTCCAAATTTCTTCAAAAAAGAGAACTCCTTTGGTTTCACAAGTCTTCGAATATTTACATTCCATCATATGTCTCATAATCATTCTTTTCTAGAAAGCCTCATTTGACAGCACTCAGCAGCTCATACAGCCTTAATAATATTTCTCCTTTTCTAGCACAGAACATTATTGCAACCATTTTGTGGAGTAATATTTATGGACTTCAGATACTGAGGTTTGAGATCAGCTCTTCACAGTGGTCTCATCACTCACATGCAGGAGGTTGCCCTAAAGAGATAAAGAGGTCCCTTCCAAGCAAGAAGATCTTGTGATTCTATGATTAGCATTCATATCAGGTCTGCTTGCCTGAATGTATTCCATGGACTTCTCACAGGCAGCTCCCATAATGGTTTTACAACGTTGGGATATAGCTTACATGATTACCTCATACCTATACAGATATGGGTTACAGAGCAATCACAGTTTTGTTGCATTTTCAGACTGAAATTTAAGACCTTCTTTTCACTCTCAAGTTCATGACCACACTTGAAAATTATCATTTGTGTGGGAATCTCTATGGTCAGGATTTTGTGCCCAGTTAATTAGTGTCTTCACCACACAGAGGTTAATTGGTTAGTTCTTTCAGATATT
>NW_026623356.1:371209-383630 GCF_030028575.1 Malurus melanocephalus
TTTTCCAAAGGGATACTATTTTCATTTCATAAATCAGTCAATTAATACTTTGACTGATATCGAAATAAGTATTTAAAAGTTTGGTTCACACCATGAACCAAGTATGGTGGAAATAAACAAAGT
Source organism: Malurus melanocephalus (assembly GCF_030028575.1). Taxonomy (NCBI): domain Eukaryota; kingdom Metazoa; phylum Chordata; class Aves; order Passeriformes; family Maluridae; genus Malurus; species Malurus melanocephalus. The sequence continues at coordinate 371,333 of NW_026623356.1, forward strand.
GATTTATATACACATCGTTAATGGTATAAAGGTCATCCCTAATTCTCTGATGAGTGTTTTCCACAGAGCCTACATAAGGGAAAATAGTAAATAATTTTCCTTRTCATTACTAGTTTCATGGCTTAAACTCTCAGAAAAGTACCAAGAAGCTAAGAGTCCAGTTGGCTTAGATTTCTTTCCTCTGATTGTCTGACTTCATCTTTTGAAGGTAATGACATAAAAGTACAATGTGACTTATTTCTTGATTACCTTTCTCCTTCAGTGACACAGATTGCCAAGTCTGAGGATTTAAAGCTATATACAATCATGCTAAGTGGCTCAGAAGAATTTGGGTCATTTTAGCTGCTAGAAAGTGGAACAACGTTGTGCATTACAAAACAAATATGACATTTTTTAAAAGATCTGTTATTTAAACATGCAAATAATTCTAATGAAAACACTAAAGAATACTTGAGGTACAATTAAAAAAGAAAGAAAAAATTGATTTAGAAATATGTCAAATTTCTACTTTACTACAGATAATTTGTATAATTAAAATCCTCATTCTGATTCCATATCACTTTAAACACTTGCAAGAGTMAAGCATGGCAGTAGCTTATTAGTCAAAGTCCCATTTCATTCAAAATAAAGTGAATGGCATCTCCAAAGGGTAATTGAAAAGAAATGAATGAAGTGACCTACCCCTTAAAGTTAGAAGGTTTGGCATATATCAAACAGTCTTAGGGAGACAGTAAATTAGATTTTTTTTCCCAGTGTTTTTAAAGATATTTGATGCTAATTCCATCTAAAAACATAGACGGTATGACATGTTCATTCCTGGATGAGAAAAAGAAACAAGAATTAATGCTCAGATGCACCTAAGACCTTAACATAGGGATATTTTTGTCTCTTGAAATGAGACCCTGCTATTTTTCCCCCTGTAATTGAAAGTRTTATATGCCAGGTGAACACTGGGTAAATTGCATGAGGATAGTAAGTGTGAGATGCATAAAAGTCATTGCATTGCGTACCAACATAATTTCAGTGCCAACTTGCATTACACAAAGACTATGTCATGCTGTAAATCTTTTATTGTACTGTTGCTTATCCAATCATGCAGAAAAAGAACTCCATGTACTAGAACATAGGTAACCACAATATAAAGGTTATATACTCGGAAAAGTATATTTTTGAACAGCCCCAGAATTTCAGAACCCACATACTGTTGTCCCAAATCTTGTTCTTCTGAATGTCACCCTCACCTTGATTGTCTTTTCCAGTATTTTCTTTTTCAGCAAACAATGATTTTTCTGTTATTACTCAGATAGGTTGCATCYGTCACTCCAGACATTCCAGTCCTTTAAAGAAAATAATCTTCTAGATGCGGCTTTTTTAAGCTTTCTGAAGTATTGTAGTAGTCTGAGGGGTCAAGGTCGAAGATAACCTTTGAGTCTGCAACTGTATTTGAGGTACATATAATTTGCTAATGCACATACTGCTCTATACAAAGTATGTTTAGGACGACCATATCACAACCATATGCAGTGATCTGCTCTGGAAAAACAAGGGAACAGGTAGAAAATAGGTGGGTATCTTGTACTCAGTTTCCACATCCTGACATGAAAGGTAGAAAGCAACAAAACTAAAAACAAAAGTAGATGTTTCAAAGMAGTGTTAAACTGGGTGCAGATAACTTCTGAGAATTTGTGATTCCTAGAACCTTGCCAAATTCCAAAAGCTGCAAGGATGCCTGATAAAAATTAATTTACTAGAGGTGTTTTGATGAATTCTGAGGATTGAAGTAATTTATTGATTTATTAATGACATGTAACTAACCATCCATTAGCTATATATTCAGAATCAATAGCCTTAATGTAATAGAAGAATCAAAGCTATAGCAAAACTAGAAAATGTTGATTAAACACCTGCAAATATATAAAAAGCCTCATAGGGCTAATCTTAGTACATACCCCTATAAACACACACCCCCTGGATGCAGGGGTTGCCATTGCCCCCTCCCCATTTTTGCATATCACTGATGATGAGGAGGTGTCTTGAGAGGCATCCCTGTCCCCTGAGGTGGGGATCCTATGGACTSCCCCCCACTCTCCCAGCCTGCTGCTGGCTGCTCCCAATGCCCCATGGTGGGCTGCCCTGTATGATCTGCACAGGGATCAGGGTGCCCCTGGTGACACTGTCACAGGGCACAGACTCTCTACAGTAGCTGTTGCTTCCTCTCCACTGTTTCTCCCTATCTCACAAATCCCGCTGCTTCCTTCACGTTTCTTTTAAGACTGACCTCTTCTGAAGTGTCTGCCATTCGCTGGCAGCTGTTTAATCCTACTGATGGTCATACTCTTCTCAACCCACCTTGGACAGTTTTGTGTGTCTTGTGCCACCCCTGGTTACACTCTCATGTTCAGCTGCTGCTAAGTGGACCAGCCAACAATGCTGGGGCATGTGGGCACCTCCACAACTTCCCTTCTCCTTCTCATCAATATTTCCTCTCACAGGAGGAGGGAAGGTTTGATGGGGGCCAGCAGAACTTAGGCAGCAGTTGCACTTAGTTTGAGAAAGCTTGAAAAACAAAGTAGAAGTAAAACTGCWTTACCAGAAAAGGAATTCCCTCACGTGGTGACACAGCTCCTGAACCACAGAACACCTTCTGCAAAAGAACAGTTTGTGTGCCCCCTTCTCACAGAGAGGCATCAGGCACTTGGCAGCCTGTGACCTGGAGAGCTCCTTGTGCCATCAGCAGGTCAGTGTGGCTGGAGCCGCTGACGTGGCTGGTCACTCAGAGCTGCAGGGGAGTGAGCTCCACAGCACATCAGCAYTATGAGCGAGGAGGTTTATCCCAGTGTGCCAATAACAGTGGGACTGAAAGGATCTTTTCATGCTTCTCTACACCAGAGACTGAGTCTGTTTATCTGTCTCTATTGGGTCCTCTTGGATGGCTGGTGAGGAGCCCTTCCCTCTCACCCTGTCTGGGTGAGCTGCCCTGCAAACTGCCCTGCCATGCCCTCACTGCCTTGCCCCACCCCACAACAGGCCCCACTGATGTGCCACGACTTCAGGCATGTTTGTATTGTTGATCTGCTCACTCTGTGTTTCACCCTAGAGCTCTGGTCCCTAGGTCCTTTGTGCCAGGCTTATATTATTTTCTTCCCGTACATTCATTTTTAGTAAACCAGAAAGTTTCCTTCAGGGGAAAATCGGAAAGCAGTTATGAAGTATGTTTTTCTCCCTACAAACAATATGGACAATGAAAGAGCTGGTTTAACTACCCTCCCCATATTCCAACAGTATAAGGCATCACAGGACACTTTTCTTCTTTCATGCAACACCCCATGAACACACCTCACGCATTGTATCTATGAATATGTCTGTATGCATTCTGTAAAAACGCTATTCCTGCAGGCTGCAGAGAATCCTACTTGTTATTCAGCTGGCTGGTTAGTTTGTTGACCTGCTGTTAACATCTATAAAAATGTGATAATGATTGAAAGGCCCAGAGACATGACTAGGACTCTGAAAAAAGAAGTGTGCTTGGATCACAGTCAGAGCCCAGTGGCAAAAAAATGTTTATTTAACTTTGAAATATCCCTAAGGGGGACATATGAAGGCTCACAATTAAATGTGTTTTTCTGATGCATATCAGCATACATTCACATACTTATCTAAGCTGTGCTAGCTTCTAGGATTTTGGGTACCTGAGTCAGGATGTGAACCTTTACTTTGGCAGATATCCTAAATTTGYTTAAATTTAGCAGTAAGAATCTATGGATAAATTCCTCTCACTTTGTCTCTCTGTTTTTATAATTTAGAAAGATTCTTTTGGAGAGGGAAGATATACTGGCCGTATTTTTTATCTGCTTCGTATTAATAAATATTTTTATTTATATTTTAAGTAATATGTTTCCTTTTCTCTGTAGGTATTTATGGAATCCTTTGTACACTTTTCCTTTGCTTAGGGGYAAGTGTGGGTCATCTTCAAAGGACAGATGTATGAGAACTGAAATGTTCAAGTCTGAAGATGCAGAAGTATCAAGAAAGTTGGGGAAGGCAATAGATACAAAAAAATGGTAATTCATTTTAAGGCAAATTGATTCTTAGGGTTAGAACAACCTTCCACTRTACATATTGACTCTCTGGTGAACCAATTAGAAACATAAAGTTATTGAGGTTGAAAGGGACCTCTGGAGATCATTCAGTCAAACTGCTCGGGTCAGAAAAGGTTTTCTAGGTCAGGCTCTTCATGTTGCTGGACATGTACCATGTGTAGGAAAGTTTGGACTGGCTCCAAGGATGGAAACTCCACCCAAACCCAGACTAATCGGTTCCAGGGTTTGACTAACCCCATTATATATATATATATTTTTTTTTTTTTTTTTTACATGCAATCAGAATTTCATGTAGATAAATTTATGACTATTGTCCCTTAGTCGGTCACTGAATATCTCTGAGAAGAGCTTGAATTTGTCTTCTTTAATCCAACCCATCTGTCATTTAGGCACATTGATTCTGTGTTCCCACCAAAATCTCTTCAAGTATCCTGTAAGAACCAAGACCTTTGAACATCATGCTTCTATCAGTTGTACAAAGAAAGCCACATCTGCCTTTTCATCTTTGGGCTGGATCTGGCTGGGATAGAGTTAATTTTCTTCACAGCAGCCTGTTAAGGTGCAATGCTTTGACTGCATGAGCAGAATGGTTGATAACACCCTGGGGTTCAGCTGTTGCTGAGCAGCAGCACTCACACAGCATCAGGCCCTTCTCTGCTTCCCACGCTGCCCTCCTGCAGCCAGCTGGGGGTGTAAAAGAAAAGGTGGGGGCACCTAACCAGGGCAACTGACCCAAATAACAAAACAGATACTCTATGATGTATAGAGCTACCATCAGATATAAAAATCCAAGGGGAGGAGTGTTTTGGAGAGGTAGCCATCACTTAGGGACTGACTGGGCATTGGTCTTCTGTGGGAAGGGATGAGTAGGAGCATTTGCACCACTTCTTTTGTTTGCATTTCTGCTTTCTTCACCTTTTCTCTTTCCTTCATTTGTTAAGCTATTTTTATCTTCTCCACAAGTTCTGGGGTCTTTTGTTTTTTCTGTTATTTCTCTTCATGTTGTTGGTAGCAAAGGAAGTTAGTGAATGGCTAAGTGCTGCTTAGCTGTCGGTCAGGGCCAAACCATTACATTCTTGAATTAATTGGTGAAGGAAAATACACTCACTAAAGGTTAATGGAACTGCAGAAACAAAGCCAAATATCTAATTTATATGTATGTGGAGAAGAGATTGAGTGTACTTGTTTTATTGTGCGRGAGTATGGAAGGGATTCACTTCTGTTAGAAGAATCTGGAAAGGGCTTAGTTAGCGATTCTGGTTCAATTATCCAAGGGAAAAGTGTAAAAAGGGGATTTATGAACATTGAGATGTGGTTCTTGTAGTTGACTGACCATGAGGATTTCAGATATTTTGTGTCATGCTCTCTTGTTGCTTGCCTTGAACTAAATGACTGCTAGCAAYGTTGTGCACTTAGCTCCCTCTCTGGAGCTGTAAATCACAATAGTGGCAGGCTAAGACTTGATGTATAGGACCTGAACAATCCTGCCTTGCTGAAATAAATTTGGATAGAACAGAAAGTTAGCCTCATCAAACAAACTGCTTCTGTTAGAAGCAAAACTGATGCAACAAGGAAACTGGCAGAAATTAGCAGTCAGCTTTAACCTCACAAAATTTTAGGATATATTTGATTAAAAAGTGTGGTACTCATCCACTTAAGTGTATCAGCTAAGAGTCACATAAGATAGTTCAGGTTTCATACAGACACCCTTACTTTGGAGATCCAGGTGCTGATGCCTTGAAGATTCTGACAGAAGAAATATCTCCCACCTTGCACACAGTGCCACCCTGCTCCCATAGGAGAGAGCAAACTGAAATTTAGGTCATAATAACATCATTTACAGAATCACAGAATTGCAGAATAGCTGAAAGGCACCTCTGGAGACCATCTAGTTCAACCCCAGAGCAGGAAAAGCAGGAATGCATCCATGTGGGTTTTGAATATCTCCAGAGGGAGAGACTCCACGACCTGCCTTGCAATCCTATTCCAATGCTCTGCCGTACTCAATGTAAAGAAGTTCTTCCTCATATTGAGGTGGAGTTTCTTGTGTTTTAGATCATGGACATAAACTTAGTTGTTTCTTCACACTTACTTCTTCTCAGTTATTTTTATCCCAACAATTTTGCCAAGTACTACTGTACAAATGACTGAGTTTCTTTCAAGCAATAACCCATGGAAGATGTTACATTCAAAACGAATCAGATAAATGTCCTCCCAGAACTAAGGAATTATGTTTACTGAGCTTCAGATAAAGAATTTCAGATATGGCCCATCATATGCTAAAATTTCTAGAGGAAGGCATGGCACAAAAGAGTTTTAGGACTTGTGTTTTCTTGGCCTGGAATTTCTTTTCTGTGGAMAGCATGCAATCCAGGCCTCTGAAGTAAATGGCTGTAACATAAAGTACATATTTTAAAAGCCTTTTATAAATCAAAGTTTACATTTCACAAGTATCTTCCAGTACACACTCACTGTGCTCTCCTAACAGTGGGTCAAATAACACAGCAAGTGCCTGATACCATGGACACAAATCATGTGCCTAGGGCCACCTAAAATACTCTAAGGCATCCTAGAGTGACATCCATGTCACTGCCAGATGTGACACATGATTTATAAGAAACATTTACTACAGACAGAGGCCAGGCATGCAGCTGAAATCACTCATCTTCAGATGACATGGACATCTATGCTTTGGCAACTACATYGAGCTCCATCACTTTACTCTCTTCCAAGGAGTATTAACCACTGTGATTCGTGCAGCTACCTGACTCAACACAACTATATGACCATGGCTAATTTTAACAGGAAAATGAATTGTTAATATGAGGGAGCATAAGCGAGCTAAAGCCTTTCAGGATAATTAAAAACAAAGGCAGAAATGTTCTGATAGTCATAGCTGCTCCTGTATTCAAGATAAAAATCACCATGGAAATGTGTAAAACCCTAAGGAGCAAAACAATTAAATTAGAAGAGCCCTGAGAGAGGTGGTAAGGGACTCCAGACCACAGGTATTTTTTTAAAACAAGCCTCCCAGTCAAGGAGAAGTCATTTGAAAAAGCCAATTGAATTTGGAGAATCAACAAAAGGCAACAAGATTGGTGCCACAGTCAGGGGTTCAGCGGCTTAGGTGATGAGACTTGCTTTGAGAAACTTGCCCCACTGAGGGTTCATGGAGATCAGCTTCACCAAGGGAGCATGGGGAATAAATCAGGGGAGTGTGGACATGCACTAGAATATCTAGGGCTGGAATSTTTTCATCGTCATGGAGATGTGTTGGGATGTCTTCTATGACTGGAATGTTTGAATGGAGGGATATAGGGTCTGTAGGAAGGGCAGACAGGGGATTTGAGCAGGTGGTGCTGCCCTCCATGTCAAAGAGCAGCTGGAGAACATGGAGCTCCATCTGGAGGTGGGTGAGGAGCTGACAGAGAGTTTGTGGGTCAGAAATAAAGGGAGGGCAGGCACAGGTGGCATTATAGTCTAAATCTAGTACAGATGACCTGTCCAGGAGGACCAACTGCATGAGGCCCTCTATAGACAGGCACAGCCTCGTGTCCCGGAGCTCTGGTCTTCATGGGGCAATTCAACCACTCTGATACCTGTTGGAGGGACAATGCATTAGACCATAAACAATCCAAGGAGGTTCCTGGAGAGTTTTGACSATAACTTCCTACTCCAAATGACAGAGGTGCCAGCGAGGGGAGATGCTATGCTGGATCTTATTCTCACCAACAAAAAGAGGATGATGGGGAGCGTGCAAGTCAAGGGAAACCTGAGCTGCAGTGACCAATGCCTTTCCTGCTTCCTCTGCAGTTTTCTTAATGGAGCTGTTATATMATTTCCTATGTTGCGTCGTGTTTCCTAGGTGTTTATTGTGTTAAAACTGAAGTTTGTTATTTCAACAATTCAGTTGTCATTTAGAGATATTCTAAGGGCTTATACCTATGTTATATCCATGATTTGGTTACTCTYGGTTGTACTGAAAATAATGCCAAACACTATTTGCACACCCAAAGTAAAACTCTATCAAGGCCCCATTTTGTTTAAGAGCCCAATCCCCACCATGGTATTTAGTAACATCATCCTAAGGCTCACATCTCAGCTCAGGATTCCTTTCCTTGACTACAGGCCTAAGATATCTTTGTTTTTCTCTTTTTTTTTTTTTTTCCAGAATGAAAAATTATTGGCACAGTGACTACTGGGAGCCAAAGAGGCCTGTGAGAGCCCGACCTATACAAAACAACAAATCACCAGACTGACTGCTTTACAGGATACAAAACTTGGATATAAGCAGTGTATGTTTGTCCATCTGATCAAGGAATCAATGCTCCCTTGGTCTCAATATAGTTCACAGTATGAATTATAACTATTCTTAACAACAAATTATTCTGTAGCCTTTTATCATCAACTCTAGGGCTACCTAACAYGTGAAAAATAATTTATTATCACAATTTTGAAAGTAGTTTTTACTAATTTTTATCTCCATATAATCTACCAGGAGCCCTTAYTAAAGCTTCTTATACTTTTCACATGGAAAAAAAAATGTAGGGATTTTACTAATTTGCAGATGGAAAGAGACATAATTTCATTATTATTATGGAGAATTAAAACTATATTAAAGAACTATATGCAGATCTGCAAGTGATTTCCTCAAAAAAAGAACCACACATTTTTAATATTTGTATATAATCTATCTGTGATGGAAAGTCAATGTGCTTGATCTAATAAGGAATTTCTCAGAAAATAYAGCAGTAGCTGGTGACTACCAGCCCCTCAGATTAAAATTTGACAGAGTAGACACAGGTGCAGCAGGCATGGGTGTTTGTAAAAGAAYAAGATACAGTAAATTCCTGCTACTTTAGCATGGCCCACCTGCAGTACCTAAAACTCTGATTTGCTCAGTTTCTAGATAGAAGTGGTAAATATGCTTGTGAGAACACGATGGATAAATCTTAGGTATTGGTAGTTTTGTCAAAATTTTCTAGATAATGTTTTCAAAGGGGGCTTCTTTCCCCCAATGTCATACATTAGGCAGACAGTCTAGTTTTGTCCTTTGCCTTCATCTTTGGTTAGTTTCATTTCAGGGACTCCTGGCAAGACATAACAAATTTGTCCAGGGCGTAACAGTCTCGAGTAGTCTAGTACATCCAATTAAGTTTTATAGTCCCATTTTAAGTGTAACTCTTCAGTTGGATTACTTATCCGTAGTTAACATGAAATCCATCCATGCAGTTAAATCCTTCATTTTAAGATTGGTGTGACTTAAGTATTTCTGAGCTGTTACACAAGCTTAAGTCTGTGAGTACCTAATCATTTGAATACAGTATGTGAGAAGAAAATATTGTACAAAAAAAAAAAAAAAGCAATAAATATTAATACTTCCATCAGAGTCCACTTATATCCRAAAGCATTGTGGATAACCAAGCATGTGTCCAGATTAGGTACCACCTTCATTCTAATTGCTGGACTATAGAACTCTATTCACCATGTTCAAAAGTCAGGAATGTCCTTCATTTCTGCACGACAGTTTCAACTATCCACTTCAGTTTAGCTTTGATTTGTAAGGAATGAGTTTTGTTTATTTGTTTTTGGCTTMATTTTTAATTCTTAGAATATTTTCAATTACGTGATTTTGCTAAATGAGTAGAAAAAACACCCAGGATTTAACTCAGGTATTGGATGTGAAAAAGAAATTCACATCTCAGTGCCTACAGCTCTAGACATTTGTAATGGTATAGAAAATGTCTCAGCACTYATTTAATGCTAATCATGTAACTTAGTGAGAGATGAGAGGTGTTCACAATGGTATTTGRATCCTGATTTTAAAGATTTAAAAATAAAATCTTTAGTTGGGACCTTTTTTTGGCAATAAATTAATGTTTGAAATATTCTGCCAAAGTGTTTTTCTGTTTGTTTCCAAAATAAAATTCTGTGTACTGATGTGTTCAAATATGTTACTATTATGTGAATTCACTTTTAACACATTATATATAATTTTTTTTCTTATTATTGTACATAATTATATTTATGTATGGCAGGGTAGAACTGCAATTTTCATATATTGCTTTCAGAAGACTTGGTGATTTTGTGGGCAGACATGGGATTTAAATTGTTCCCTGGCATTATTAAAGAACAAGTTGGGCTTTTTTTTTTATTTAACTTTGGATTGGCAACCTTTTTTGTCTCCATGAAAAAAAATTATCTGTTGCCTCCAAATGTCATGTTTTCTAGTTTATTTTAAGTCAAGTATGTTGAAAAGCATATATGTACCTTTACAAGGCCATAATTTTTAATAAACTACTCTAAATATGATGCCTTCTGATGCACAATCCGTATGAGATGGAACTTGTTGATCTCATGCTGAATACTGCCAAGCTTGCTCCAACAAACCAGATGGAATTTTAACCTTGTACATTGTGTTCTCTCTGATTCACCGTGTCCTTTCACAATTGGATACAACTGTGAGTTGTTCTGTGCTTTTTCTAATAAGGAACTGTTGTTTTAATTTTAAAAGACAAAATTCCACAAATTCTAATAGTCCCAATGTACCTTTTAAAAAGTACATTGGGACTAGAGGCCGAATTGCATTGCTTTACACCATCCATCTACATGGCAACTAAGACAAGATATTGCCACACAAGCTACACAGTGTTGGAAAGAGACATTTCTTTCAAGAGCAGCAGGAGAAAATCTTGAACACATTTTTTTTTTTTCCACCCAATAACTTATTGCTAAATCATTGGGCTCTCAAAGTCTATGGTAACTTCTCTGACATATAAGATTGATTTATTTATTTATTTACTTGCTTTTTTTATTTTGGCAAAGAAAGCATTCTGTCCTTATCTTCCAGAATGTTTCTTAAAATAGAAAACCCAAAACAAAACAAGACACAAATTTATCAAATAGTGAAAAGTGCTTTCAATTTGAAGGCTGTAAAAAAACTCAGCTGTGATACTCAATTGACATACTGAGTTTCTGCTGACATCTGAAAGACTGCAAATGACTATGAGACATAATAAGCATCCTGCACTTGCAATTCTTAGAATAAATAAGCTCAATATATGAGAATTTTTTGTACAACTCATTATATAGTACCCAAATAATTAATGTTATTTCACAAATTTTTCCATTGATTTGGAAAATGTACAGCTAAGAGTTCTGGTGAATATTTTCATTAAAAATCTTGGAATATCAAAATGCTAAGGAGAAAAAGAAAAAAAAAAAAAAAAAGGTTTTCATTAGTTTTGGCAGTTCCTTTAAGCATAAGTATTCCAATTATGGAATGATGGCAAAAAAATAGCTTTATCATTTAATCTTCTTCTTTTTTGGGATGTTTTGCTGTTGTAATTGCTGGTAATAACAGAAGTTGGAAACATTTTCGATAAAAGCAAAAGAGTTTAATTTCAACTTGTATAATGACTCACATAAGAACTCCATTTACAGACACTTTAACACTGTGAATCATTAATCTCTTTGACAAATTACAACACAACTCTATTAGATTTCCTGTTACGGACTTTAACAGATGTCTAATTAGAAACTGAAAGTGAATTCAGATTAACCAGTACTTGGCATATGTATGGCATCAAATCATTATTTATTGAGATAAACATTTCCTCAGGGGTAAGGCAAAATATTAACATTTCTCTCCATTTACAAAAAAAAAAAAAAAAAAAAAAAAAAAAGAAAAAAAAGAAAGTACATTTAAATATTACATGCACACAGCCTTAGTTACTAAGGAATATTTTAGACATAAAAGATAAATATTCTATAGCATTCTTATCAAAATGCTGAGAATTATCTAACCCGGGAACAGATTTAATTCATAATTTCTGGGCATGGAAAACTTAACATAACCATGGTTAGTACACATACCATTTTTTCATTATCAAACAGCATATTTTTGAGCTTGATCTTGTCACATGAAAGGTAAGAAATCAGTGGATACAGAAATCATGCCTTCAGTTTGGCACCTCTGTTTTTTGAATCTTTAATTGCTAAAATTGAATAATAAAATTAATTATTTAAGAAGAAAAGAAAAAAAATGCCAATTCTYAGGGGCAGATTCAAAAAATAATTATGAAATCAAGTCCCATAATGACATTAGTTCATAGCAATTTTAAAATGAGTTTCAGAAAATAACTTCTCCAAAACACCTGCTTTTGTTGTTTAAAGCTTTAGTCAAAGATAAGTGTTGT
>NW_026623356.1:383809-428663 GCF_030028575.1 Malurus melanocephalus
TTCTCATCAAATGCTCTCCTATACTTAATTAAGAAGGGCTTGATCTACCATATGTCTTTAAAGAGCACGCCTGATGTTCTGTCCAAGCCATTAACCAAATCTATTCCAAAGGAAAAACAACCTACACTGTAGATACAGGAGCCCTGTACAAATGGTTTGGATTCACTGATCAATTCCTACTGAAGAACAGGRATTTTTATGAAAAATACGTTGCTGCTGTAAATATGYCCTTAATCTTACCTGCAGGTTATTYAMAATYTCAGTATTTGCTTTTGYGCAAGGTGAGTAATTCAATTTGCTCATCCTCATTAAACACACTTTTAAACATATTATTCATCCACCACATACCTTGGGTAGAAGTACAGCTTAGATGTGTAGACATGCTTCTAAATATTTCAGCATTAAATACCAGCATAACCCTTTTAAATACCTGACTGCTGCTGCAGAATCCRAAAGCCTTGCAATCACATTCTGTGTGAAATGTGTGGCAAAATGCTGTTGCAGCTCAGAAAAACAATTGACCATGCACTGGATAAAAAGAAATGCAGCCAGCAAGATTCACTCTCATGAGACCCCACTTGGAGTACTGCATCCAGATTTGGGGGCTTGTAAGAAAGACGTGGGCATCTTGTTGTGGGTCCAGGGGGACATGAATATGGTCAGATGATGGGAGCACCTCTCATAATGAAGAAAGGCTCAGACAGCTGGGATTGTTTAACCTGGAKAAGGTTCTGGGGATACTTCCAATATTTTAAAGGAATTTTATAAGAAAGAGCAAAAATGTTACCAGGGTGTGTAATGACAGGCCAAGGGGAAAAATGCCTTTTAACTGAAGGAGGGTAGATTTAAATTGGACTCGAGTGAGAAGTTCTTTACTTTGAGGGTGGTGAGACACAGAAACAGGTTGCCCAGAGAAGCTGTTGCTGCCCACATCCCTGGAAGTGCTCAAGGCCAGGTTAGATGGGATTCTGAACAACCTGGTCTAGTGGAAGGTTTCCTAGGTTGGAACCAAATGATATTGAAGGTCCTTTCCAATCCAAAATATTCTATGATTCTATGAAATGTCTAAACATACAGGAAAGGGACTCTCAGTAATGCATGAATAGAAATGTCCCTAATCTGATCAGCAAGAAACTCCAAAACCAGAAATACATACCCTGAAAACCAATTACCCAGAATTTATGCATCTTAAAAATTATTAGATACCTTTGTCCAGAATTTATACCACATAATTGTCTGCTAGTTTACCTCATTCTGTTAAAAAGAATAACAYTCCCTCAAAAAGAGAACAACACTGTCAACCCAAACAAAAAAAAAAAAAATCAATTTGTAACAAAAGCCAACCAAATATTTGTTTTACTTAATATGTATTTAAGATATAGTACACTCCTGTTTACTGTAACAGGARTCAAACCTGTATTCTCTCAGTTTTTTGGCAGGTCATTCTCTTATTGTGAATGCATTTTAACTCATCTCTTCCTCACTATATAACAGACCTAAAAATGAATTGTTTAAGAAGTTAATGAAGAAAATTAGCTATGATCTTTCTGATCTGGTAGCTAGGACAATTCTTGGACAGAATGAATTGATATTTTCATCTATGCCTCTATATTGGGTTTATGCTTTATCCAATGGTTATTTAATAGAAGTTCATAGCAGCTAGATCTGTAGACACACTGGCATCTATTTGATAGCTATGGGTGAAAACTACATTAGAAACTGAGACTGCTGAAATGTACGTTTAGCAGTCTATTGGATAATGATGCCATAAAACTTCCCGTGAATCTATATCTTCAGTCTCTAGTCAAGTGAAAAGTTACAGCCAAGCATTTCAGAAGTTTAGCATTTACCTAATCCCTAATGGGGTTTAATTACCTTAAAGTTCATGCAGTTGTAAAACATCCATTACTTTGCTTAGGTCAAACCTTTTCTCCTGAGGATAATGATGTCACTGTGTATAAATTCAGAGAATGCTGCTTACCTGGCAGTCTTGCAGGGAAAAAACCCAACACCAAACTTCCCTTCTTCGAAGAGCAGGGTCAGAAGTGTAATWTATTCCTTGTTTAGTTATTAATATTAATATTTCAACAAATATTGATGCTATTTGTGATATTTTTGTTTCATGTCAGTTTAAACCATTTCTTCACCTCCATTTTGTTTCTTCTTGTTCCTCATAAGAGGTCATTAATGTTCACAAGCCTCTCTCAGAATTATATTAGAATACATCTCAATCTGTTCAAAGCCCAAAGATGGTCTGTGATTATACCATAATTTTGGTAATCCTCTTCTAGTGTTATTTTTCTATTTATATACATTACCAATTTTTTTTTTTTTATGCTATCCCTCTCAATTAATTTGAATGCACTTGTTCTCTGCCCCGATTTCCCTCCTCTTCCTTCTGCTTTCATGTTATTTAGAACTAGAAATTTCTGTGATGCTGCTTTGGTAAGAAATGACAGCCATTTAAAGCAGATATCTAAATTAAATCATGAATTAACATTTTATATTTTTTATTTGTGGAAGATGACCATATTCATAAGTTGCAGAAAGAGAGAACCATATCATCTGTAGTTAGTTCCCCATCTGCACAAGTTTGTTTTTCTTTTTGTTTGGTTTTTTTTTCTTTTTTTTTTTTTTTTTTTTTTTTTTTTTTTTTTTTTTTTTTTATGAATGTTGTCTTTCCACGGGAAAACTTTCATTAATGCACTGGAATTTTATAGCATCATCTCGATTCCAACACCTAAGCTTGAATATTAATAATGACATGCCAGTGGCCTTTGTTACCCTTTGGGCATACAATCATACTGACTACTTAGAAGACATCATAGTTTCTGTGGGAGGTRGACAATTTCAAAGGATTTCAAGCTCAGCCTAATGTTCCTTACACAGGAACAGGGACACACAGACTATCTGCTTTTGAAATGTTTTCCTTGAATGCTTACCTTTGATCAACTTTCATTTCTTCTTTTTATTAAGGAATCTTCCAGAAGCCAAAACAGACTTAAAAGTGAAGAGGAAGTGATTGCAACTAAGACTGTCAAAGAGTCCACTGATTCAACACACTTCCTAAGCAGCTTATTAATGTCAGAACTCTTGGCAAGTCATKCGAAATGTTAAATGTTGTTGTAAGTTAGAAACTTCCCCAAGGTACTTGGTCATGGAGAAACTTCAACCACTTTTTTGGGGGGTAAATCTTTCCTGGACACAGCAGGGAAGAAGATGTAATTTGTATTTATTGCATTATCCTAAGCTAATATAAATAATAGAGCACTTGTGTTCGTTCTCAGTCACATATCTTTTTGTTTTTCTTAAATAGATTTTTGTGTTACTATGATTATCATAACGACCATAACCTATTTCCCATGACTGGCACATGTTGTACTGWTTACCATTATTAATGATGCAATGTTGACTGCCTGTCCAACAATATCCAACGATGCTGACAGCTTTGTCTGGGAATAAGGAGAATGTCACAAATATTCATGAGTGATTCCCATCAAAAGCCTTTTCTAAATCCTCAGGGCTTTGCAGCCCTGGGGATAAAACTGAAATTTTGGAATTGTTGAGCCTTCACTGATTAAGGCTTTAATCAAAGGATATAGAAAAGGAAAGGATCAGAAAAAGGCATGGAGAAGTAAAAGTTTTTTTTCTAGCAGAAAAATCACCTGTCACAGAAAAGCTGATGTGGCCAAAATTTCTTTTACTTCTTTTTTAGCCTTGACCCATCTGCCATATGTACAATGCCACCGATTTAAGTATAAAAATAAGACACTTAAAACAAGCAGCAGGGTTGCCCTAAGCTCCGTATAAAGTTAGTAGAGAGAAAATGCATTAAATATCTGACTTTTGCAGAGATTTTCTGAGCTGCCTCTGACTGCCTATATAGAAAGCTATGTTTATGCAAAGTTCCAGCAGATATCTTCCTTACTTCCTTGAGTTAAGGTGGGATATATACTGATATTAGTATATGCTCATATATGAGGAACGTATGTGTGTCTATTTAAATTATGCAGAAAATAAACACAGATATATTTGCACATACCCATATTAATATCTTCTGTTTATTTATATCTATAATATTAAACTTAGCCATCTGAAAGTTCAACAAAGGAAATATCTTGCAGGAATTATCACATAAAAGACAATTTTCTGRCACCTTATTCATCCTGTTTTCTTTCAAAAGCAATGCTATCAATGTTAAAGATGTAATATTAAAATGTATACAAAATTAGTGATTTATTTGTTGAAATGAAATAATAAAGTAATTGCATCATGAATGATTTTTTCTGAAAAAAACCTGCAGGTAAAACATATGGCTCTGCAAGACTCAGAGCTATCTAAAATGTTTGAATAATTTTTATATTAACCAATCAGAAAAAAATAAAAATGCCTTAATGAATATTATTGAAAATCTGTCTACAAGAGCCATATTATATATTGAAATAAATACCTGTCATCCAAGGTCAAACTATAGGGTAGGATGAAGTAGAAAGATTTTAGCTGCATATATCAGTCTCTGTTGATAGGCAAACTACCATCTTATCAAGCTGAAAGGTCCCAGCAGGAGAAAAAAAAAAAAAACAAACAAAAAAAAAAACAAAAAAAAAACCAAAAAAACCTGAATATAACAAGTAGTGAATATTCTTAGTATGTTCTTGTGAGACTTTATAAGAAGATTTCTTTTTGAATAGTAATGGGTGCGACAAACACAGAGCTGCCAGAGAATAGAGTGGTAACTACATCGGATACAGCTGTGCAGGCTCAACACCCAATCTTAGGCAAACCAAATGTTCCYCTTGTGAAACTGGGGCTCAGTACTTACCCTCTTCTAGGTTCAAACAATACTTTTAATTTCTATGATGAACATATAATCAATCCCCTGTATTTTAAGTTATTGATCATTTGAGGCAGCCTGAGCGGCAATGATCATGCACTGATCATGAAAAATATAGGTCAGGTGAAGAGTGCAGTCAGGAGCCTGAATCTTAGGATGCAGAATTCCAGCTTTCCCAAGAGTTAGTCAATTGGACCCCTTGGGAAACTGCCCTTAGGGCAAGGGAGGAAAACTGAAGGAAATGTGCAGCATTGGTACAGCATTTATCCTGTGCCTGTAGGGGTTTCTATGTTTTCCACTCTTGCTTTAGGACTTTTTTTTAAAAAAAACTGCAACATTTTTTTCTTTCATAAAGCATTTATTCAATCACTCCATTAAACACTATTCATCTGCATACTGAAAATATTTTTTTAAAAAAAATATCTAACTTTGCACACTAGTCTCTAAAAAATATCTTTATTCTCTTAAAATAACAGAAAATAAAACWTTCTTTCAAGTGAGGGATTAAAAAAAAATATTTTTCATGCTTARAAGAGGTTACCAATAGAATTCCACTAAGAAGAACATCTGAGGTAGTTTATCAGTTCTTCCCTTTTCTAACTCCCCAAGTTCACTATAAATATAGGTTTTACATTAGGACAGTGTTTATTAAACTGATCTTCAGGCTATTGCTTTTTCAAGATGTATTAGCAACATTCAGAAACACTCTCATAATAAAGGAAATCTGGATTTTCAGTGAGATGAATTTCTAATATGTTGCCAAATCTAGATCATCACAGTGATTTACGCTTATGAATACATATAGATGGAGTAAATATGTAAACAGAGTTTCTAGTGGCTGTGACTGTATGATCACTATTCCATGCCTATTTTAATCACCTTGTAGATTATCTCCATTCTTAATGTTAAAAAATTCTGCTTCAGACTATAATAGTTAAATTGCCTTCTTTGGTATTTTACTTTTTTTTTTTTTTTTTTTTTTTTTTTTACATATTTAATTTGGCTTGCAGAGCTGCCAGGAGCAGGAAAGGCTTCCTCTGTACAAGGTTGCTCAGAGCCCCATGCAGCCTGGCCTTGAACACTTCCAGGGATGGGACATCCACAGCTTCTGTGGGCAAACTATGCCAGAACCTCATCTCTCCCAAAGAGAAGAATTTTCTTCTTAATATCGAATCTACACCTACACCACAATTAGGTCTCTCCAAAGCTTTGTCATTTCCAGGATGAACAATTCCAATCCTCTCAACCTTTCCTCAAAGAAGAGGTGCTCCATCCCTCTGACCAACTTCTTGACCCAATTCATCGTGCTAATGCAGGAAAAGGGATGACATGGATAAATTCACTATATTAGCCATTAAGGCATCATTCTTGTGACCAAACACCTCATNTTTTTAACAGAATGAATAAACTCAGCAGGCTTCTTTCCTACAGGACCTGCAAAAGACATAAGAGAAACTTAAACTTTTGTGTTGTAGCATCATCTCAATATATTTACCAGGAACAGTATATATATATATATATATATATATATATGCAGTATAATACAGAAATTACTATACCTAAACACAGACTCTGTAGACTTCTAGTTTTCACTTGCTTTTTACCTCTTAAATTTTTGAAATAGAAAGCATGCAAGCTGCAGTCACACCTTGAATAAATGTGACGRCACCCAATAATGTTCAGATGTTTAAAATAACAAATTAATAGAATCTCATGGATAAGATTCTGTCTGGCCTCCACAGGCTGATATGTTAACATGCTAGTAGTCCCATTGATTTTGTTTGTTGGGACAGTACTCCAGAAATAATTACAATTTATTAAGCCTAGTGGGACTKGTTGCTGTAATCAGTTTTTGATAGAAGGTGTTTGGAGCTGAAAAACCCTCAACATTTGAAGGAATCAGAGCTGTCAGAATCAGTCTTTCGTGAGYAGGTTCTCTGTCTTTCTTGCTTTCTCAATCTGATTCAGATTTTAATCTTCAAAATTCACAGGAACTGATATTGGTACTAACRGGTACTCAATTACATGTCAGCAAAATTTTTGTTACAATACAGTAAAATTTACTGTACTGTTGGAATATGAAAAGATATAAATTATATGAAATATAAGGTTGTTTTCTTCATCTGTTATGCATTAGAAATAATAATTTTCCCCRCTAGTTTGAGCTAACTGATGGAAGAGAAGAATTGGGCCTGGGTCAGTTTATAGTAATTTAATTGTAACTATTGATCTGAGGAAAGTAATGGCTCATTTTCAAGAAAACGTTTTCTTGAACTGCCATTTTTTCTGACACTCAACAAAAGTACTCAGCATTTCTATTTGAAAAACTGTTGTGTCACTCATTAATAAATGCCAGTTTTTACAAAAATAATTGTAAGAATTATGTTACTGGGGCTCAATGGAAGGTTATTTGCAACAGTTTTGAGAGGAAAGGTCTTATTCCCTCTCAGTTTTTGGGAAAACAGCTGCTGCACAAGTATGAAAGRAGGGTTACTAAGAGTAGGGAAAGGTGAAGCTTTGGCTGAAAAAAATTGCTAATAAATCAGGCACTTAACMTTGAGACAGAGGGTTTTAGAAATATTTGTCATTAAATGACTTTGCTGTGCAAAAAATTAAACTGTTTCTTAAAGTTATTTTTGCAGCTAAGAGGATCATCCTTTCCTTGTGGATAAGTACATCCATCCCATTTAAAACTCCCTTGAGTAAAGTTMTCCTGCAGATATCTGAGTACAAAAGTATCTGTTAGGTTTTTTTTTAAAAAAAATATGTATTTAAAAGCAATAATAGGAAACTTTTGTGAGCTGCATGCTCATAAATAATGGAAGGTGTTAGCAAAGCTATTCAGGTTTAGTACTGTCAGGTGTTCTTAAAAACATAGATCATGCACTTTTGGTAGTTGTTCTTTTGCATTCAGTTTTCTTTTGCTTTGATAATAAATGCTTCTGTGACATCTCTGTGATGCTTTCTAAACAGTCTGGCATACACTGCTGATTTTTTATGTTTACATTACTTTTTTTTTGCATACTCTGCATTATCATCAAAGATCACTTAACTGATGAGATAAAAAAGAAACAGAGGGATTTTCTTAAAAGAGGCTCTGGGGTTCATGGCAATAAATCCATTGTCCCAGCTTTCTGAAGAGCTTCTTCAAAAGTCTCTGAAGGTTAAGAAAATGCCTCAAAAAGGAAAAGAAAATTGAAATTTTACATGTGATAAACAATAGTTCTGCAGAAGTCCATCAGTTCAGCAGTTTATTCCTTCTGCTAGCATAAAAAGTTTGTGTATTAGTGTTTATCTTGTTACATTAACTGCTGAAGTAATTTGCCAGCTGAAAGTACACCTAACTTCTTTTTTTTTTCAGAAATGTAAACAAAAGCTACATTTAAATTAGATGCATTTTGTGAAACATGAAGTTTTCATTGAAAGATATTATATCACTTGCTGTTAAGTTGAGCAAGTAAGTTGCTCCCTTGCAGTTGTACCACATCAACTATTACATACCCTGTTCCCCACAAGCTCATTTTGTAGGTGATTGTTCYATAAAAGCAATACCTTATAACCCCATAAAAACTCTATAGTCTTCATCCTCAAACATTAACCATACATTTGAAGTTAGTTTTGCTGAGTAAAATTGATTTTAAACACAATCATAAACACTTCTAAAAATTTAGCTTAAATAAATATTTTTAACACAATTTCCTGCAAAACATGTATTTAAAACATGTATTTGATTCATAACTGTAAAATGACCTGCATTTAGTACTGATTATAAATTATAAGCACAGTGTCAATACATGGCCTTATGTCCACTGTCTTGTGTCAAACATAAACCTGATGATTTTATGCATTTATATATATATATGTATATATATGTATATACACACACACACCCACACACATATGTAAATAAATACTTTCTTGATAATGGTAACAATCACAAAATAAGCCCCCCTAAACAGGGAATAATGACAAAAGCTATATTCCAAAAAGCTGAAATTATCCCAGCAATCATTTGGATTTCTTTTTATATTAGATTTTGATATTACAAAATAATATTATATTTATATTATTTGAGGAGCAGTTTGCTTTGCAATCTTCTGGTAATGAATTGCAAATGATCAACAAATATCTAAAGCATGTCCTTTCATATATTGCCTATCTTTTTCATTTTCATTTTAACAGGCAAGGCGTGTGGAAAGAATTGTCTTTAAAAACCCCCAACTCTAAGGACTTGCCTTTAGACCAGAAATGAAATGCTGAGTTAATTGTGATTTTCTTGTTTGTTCTTATGTTTCCATTAAAATATGATTAACATAAAACTAAAGTAAGTTACTAATACTGATTTAATTATATTTTCATGTGAATTTTAAATGAAATGCAGCACAAGTGTAGCACAAATACAATATTACTTATAACTTCCTGCAGTAGTTTATTCAGATTGTAATTTCAATTTAGTTTTAATTTCAATTTAATTGAATCATGTAGTTGCTCTGAATAATGAGTATAGTAATTGAACTGATACATCCAGAGTTTATTTGTGTAGCTGAAARTATAAGAAACTTTGGAGAGAGAAACTGAAAGAGAAATCTGTTTGGTTTTAATCTTTCAAACTTGATGTTAGGAACTTGATGGCACAAGATTCTATCTGGGCAGTACTTGAATATCTCCAGTGAGGGACACTCCACAGCCGYTCTGGGCAATCTGTTCCAGTGCACYATCACTCACACGGTAAAGAAGTTCTTCCTCACGTTCAGGTTGAAATTCCCATATATGAGTTTCTGCCCATTGCCTCTTGTCCTATTGCTCAGCACCACTGAGAGGAGCCTGACTCCATCCTCTTGTCACCCTCCCTTCAGATATAAATAGGCATTGATGAGGTCCCCTCTCAGACATCTTTCTCAAGGCAGAACAGACCCAGATCTCTCAGCCTTCCCTCATAAAAGAGTTGCTCACTCTGTTGATCATCTTCGTTGCCATCCGCTGGGCCTATTCTAGAGCTCCATATCTCTCTGGTACTGAGGATGACAGAACTGGACACAACACTCCAGATGTGTCCTCACAAAGGCTGAGTAGATGGGCAAGGTCACCTCCTTTGAAATGCTGGCAAAGCTATTCCTAATTCACCCCAGGATTCTGTTTGCCTTCTTGGCCACAAGGCCACTGCTGGCTCATGGAAAAGTTGTTGTCCCCCAAGACTCCCATGTCATTCTCCACAGAGCTCCTTTCCAGCAGACTTTCCACAGGTGCTTTCYCCAGCCTGTGTTGATGCATGGGGTTATTTCTCCCCAAGTGCAGGACCCTTAATTTCTCCTCACTCTATTTCAGAGTACTTAAGTACTGTGTGCAGTTTTGGGCACCTCAGTGCAAGAAGAATATAAAGCTTTAGGAGTGTTCCAGAGGAAGGCAATCAAAACAGTGACAGGCCTCAGGAGCAAGACTTATGAAGAGCAGCTGAGGTCATTTGGTTCAGCCTGAAGAACTCCGAGTGACCTCATAGCAGTATACATCTTCCTGAAGAGGGAAAGTGGGGAGGGAGGTGCTGATCTCTCACTGGTGTCCAATTCATACCATAGTGGTGGGAAAATACACTTCTGTGATTTGGAGAACAGATCATGTAAGAAAARGAAGGAGACAGAGTGGGCCAATACAGTTGCAGAACAATGTTTCACCATCAAATTCATTTCCAAACTGCTATACCTAACACTGGAGGGCAACAATAATTTTCTGGTGTTTAAGAAAGTGTTAGGGTTTTGAAGGACCAACCAAACTGATTTGAACAATAGTACATGGACTTCCTTTTCCTATTCCAGACACAAACTCATCAGTGATAAATTGTAATAGCCAGTGGTTCCTTGGCATTTTTATCTGAATTTCTTGGAAATAAGAGATTTACAGGATGATTTTCAAGTTCTATAGTGAGATCTATACTCTTTTCTTTTCAAAAAAGCTGTTCTGTGACAACCCCAGGGGGCAGACACATCACATGAAAAACATTTATGAAATTGTTCATTGATTTGTTTCGCAGAGGTAAAATGTTCTGCATTCACTTTCTTGCACTCTTCAACTCAAAGCATTTTGCAGAAGTTAGGAATAAGAGGACTATTTTTCTCTTCTCACCCATCACTGTGCATCACAGGACAAGATATTTAAGAGACCACAKCGGGACCTTTCTCCTTTTGCTTATTCTGAAGGTTCAGCCCCTGCTACCTGTCCTGCAAGTTCATCTGTGATACATTTGACATCCCAGTGGAGGTGGCTGGATGCCAAAAAGTSGTTAGTTTTCCTTATTCTCCAAAATACATGCAGAAACTTTTGTTTTCTGACCCCCTGAGAGAAGTGGAACAGACTAAGATTTCTCTGAACTCAGAATTCATCACCTGCAGTCTCTGATGAATTGAAAAACTACAGGGCAGGAATTAATTTGAATGACTATAACTACTGTTTCCAGTAGGTATCTTGCTATGGCAGCAAAGATGATCAACAGACTGAGCAACTCTTCTATGAGGAAAGGGTGAGGTATTTGGGCCAGTTCASCCTTAAGAAAAGTCTCTGAGAGGAGACCTCAAAAATGTCTATATGTCCTCTTTAATTCTTTCTTTTTTATTATGAAAGGATTCGTTTGGCATTATTCCCCAAGGTATTTCCAACAGGTTTCAAATTCCTTTGGGTCTACGACCTGTGTCSTCCCTTTGCACTTGCTTTCACTTCTCTTCATCCTGGAGCGCACTGCAAGCCAGCTTGTTTCATCATGTGTAAGAAATGTCATCCACCCACTGTTATGTGCAGACTCTAAAATGATATGAACTTATTTGGTCAGTTCCTCAGGAAAGATTGCCACAATTCCCTAAAAACAAAACTCACTCGGCTTTTATGTCTTCTAGACCCAATGGACGTTCCCATTGTCCTGTTCCCATTGTCCTGTTCCCATTTGTCACAGCCAAAGATAGATAAAACTTCGCTTTACCCTTGAAACATGAGCAGCTAGAATATTAACTTCCTTTTTTTGATAATACGTTGCATTGTTTTGTTGACTTCACAAGGTATTTGGAATAAACTCCAGAGCAACTGCTGCATGCTAAAGTAGTTTAGATTCTTTAAGTAGCATGATCTAAACTATCTCTAGGATGAAAAATTCCATAGCCTCACAAATTAATGGATGCCTCTTCCTCACCCCCATTCTGACTTCTTCAAATAAACACCTTCCCAGTTTCCCATGTATGCCATTTANTTTTTTTTTTTTTTTTTTTTTTTTACAGTTTGAACATTCTCTTTATGATTTTCCTTTTAATGACTGCATTTTAAAGATAATGCTCAGTCTCACTGCCTCTGCCCTGCACAATTTCTCACCCTGAAAAGGGAGGACACACCAGATATATGTCATCAGATATCGTGCTGCTTTGGGGATTTGTGTTGCCATGATGACTTWACAATGCACAACTGGGCTTTTATCTTATTGTTTCTCTGCTTTTCTAACCATGCACTAATCTTGTTCTATGTAGCTTTTGAAAAGCCAAAGAGCACAAGGAATTAATTTGCACAAATACTATTTGTCTGAAAGGTTATAGGAAACCTTTTCTGTTTCAATCTCATGTTATTTCAGTTTACTGTATTTCATCATTTCCAAAATGTTTTATGACTCCCATTTTCTTCAAGAAAAGGATTGTTAATTCTCTATTTTATGTGATTCATCTTTGTTTTCTATATCACATTGTAGATGAAAGCTATAAACACAATCTTTCTWTTGAGGGATTTAGAGCGTGTCAATTTCTGCAGTGTCATTATTCACATATTTTTGTTCTTTTAATTAACACTTTAATTATGTTTTTCATATAATCAATACTGGTCAATAGCTGCTGAGAGAAAAGCACCATTTGATTGTGTCCTCTATGGGTATGACAAACTATTATGATTTGATTATAAGAAAGGCCYCCACCCCAACTAAGGTGCAAACAACACCATATCCCTAAGCCAATATTATGTTTTTTGTTTAACTGTAAATGTGACCTAGAGGGATAAAAACAAGAAGACAGGCAGAGCCCAAGCATAAGGGAGGGGTGGAGAGAAGGTGCTTTAAGATTTGGATTTCTCATTATCCTATTCAACTTCTGTTTGGCAATACATGAGATTAATTTTTCCAAATGGAGTTCCCTTTGCCAGTGGTAGCACTTGCTGAGTGATCTCTCCCTGTCTTTATCTCAAGCCTTTCATCAGATTTTCTCTCACTTATCGACCTGAGGGGAGAAGGGATGGAGTGGCTTGGTGGATGCTTGGTGGGCACTTGGTGTCCAGCCAAGGTCAACCCATCACAAATGGAAATATTTTCTACTGCAGAGATTTCTCCAGATTATCCCTCCTGTCCCTGAAAAATGTTCTAATCATCCCTGTCAAATATTCAGCGAGGAAAAGTGCATTTCTATGCCCCATAATTATCTATTTGAACTGCTTGTCCTTTCTTCCTAAAAAGATTCTTTGATGACTTTGAATAGTATTATTTCAGTTTTATCTCCTTGGCCATTTTTCCTCATATGTTTAAGTGTCCATGATGCTGCAAACAGCTTTTCTGCTCCTAACGTGAATATTGAAGAGTGTCCCATAAAAGCTGGTAGATCATATCTTTTCTGAGGCACAGAGCTGATCTGGAATTTTATGCTGATATTTTTTAGCATGGCTAGACAGAAGTTTATGTTGCTTTCCAAGCACTGAGGACCTCAGGGCTTAGGATATATTTTGATCATGCCTTTTCTCCCTTCTCTGGTCTGTAATTTCCATAGCTATGACTGTCTGCTGAAATGAAAGAAATTAGTATATACTCTCTGAAGTCAATTGCATCTTCTTTCRGTGAATTCATGCAGCAGAATATAGACATGCTGAAGAAGTAAAAATGTGCTGTAATTAGGAGCCTTCTTTACCATCTCTGAAACGTAGAGCAGAGTTCAGAGTAACTAAACCTTATCTTCATTAAAACTTATCATAATTAATTAAAGAGCCAGTTCAATTTTTCCTCCTGAAGTGTGACAGAATTTTGCTTTTGGATTATTGTACTGTTGACCTAATTTATTTGGGACCACCAGTCTCAAATTTGCTGTGTCCAGCAGTCAGCAATAAATTTTCTAGTAATTTCAGGTATTAGGAGGCAAGGGAAAATTAGGAGTCCTCAGTAGTGGAATAAGTATTCAGTAGAAAAAAAAAAAAAAAAAAAAAAAAAAAAAAAAAAAAAAAAAAACAAAAACCACAAAAAAAAAAAAAAAAAGTATAAAATAATTTAAAATCTCTCCTCCTCCTCCATCTGCATATTCTGTCTTGATTTTCAAAGTTCTGTCCTTAAGTGTAATCAAGAAAACTTGATTCTGATTTACAGAAGCTTGATAAACATAGGCTGCTATCCAGGGATAAAATATGTGCTATTCCTGTTTTTTCTTAAGCAATTTAGTGGAAAGTCATATAAACTTATGTTGGAAACTATGAGAATCACTTAAAGTTGTGTCAGATTCAGGTCAGCATTTCAAGGATTTCACAGCTAATTCACAATCTCTCTCTGACATGAATACAGAAAGTAAAAATCTGTTCGAATCAGATGATAACACGAATGCGTTATGGTATAACGGCTGCAATCACCTTGTGTGCTCTTGGTACAAAATACACTTTAGAGGTAAGAAATTAGGGTGTTGCAAGAAGCTGCAGGAACAGTAGAAATAGCTGGAAAGCCAAATAATTATATCACTTCTTGCTTGTATCAAAATGTTTCAGCATCAGTTGTTATGATGTTGATGACATGAACATGTGGTATAAAGGCATTGTTACTGCACAAGCAAGACTAGTATAAAATTATGTTTAGCCCATGACCTTTAACTTYTCTTTCTGTTATTTACAGAGTATTTTCTTTTGTAAATATATTGTTTGCAGAGTAAATAATATGAAGTACATTTAAAGCACAGCACAATCTTCAATGTTAATGGCAAATAAGCACCTARTACAATTCGCAAAATGTAATTGTCTCTACAGCGTAAAATGAAAAAAAGAATTTTCATAATCTTATGCATAATTTAAAAACAATCTGAGACTGTGTAGAGATTTCTACATTGAGTTAATACAGAGAAGCTCATTTATATATRAATTACTGAAATTAAGTTTGACATTTTACGGATTCCTTTATATAGCTTTCTCTCTTTTATAACTTTCTTACAGATGTTACATTAGAATCACATTATTCTAAAATATTTTCATAACACATTACCTCAAGTACTTCTTATAACAAAGCCAGGTGACAATTTGAGAAAAARCATTTATTACCATCCTTTGGATTTATCTCAGTTATAGGTAAGGTAACAGGTTTTAGTTCAAGGTTGTAGGTACAGGAAATTCCCAGYATCTGAGAGCATTAAAATAGGTAAGTAGCAAGGTAAAAGATATATTTACAAAATGCATGCAATTAATATAGGTATCCATTAATCTGCATATGTATTGTGGAGTGTATGTTATGTCAGGACTGTAGGCATGTCTGCTTTAAACATTTTCACCTCTGTGAAGCAAACACAGTTTGACATCCTCCAATAGAGGAAGGGTGATTTTTGAAAAAGAACTAGAGTTAACATAAGAACAAATTATACCTACAGGAGAGTGTTTTGCTTCTTTTTTCATCAGTGTGCTGCTGCCCTTCGGTTGTTGCTATAGAAATCCAGCAGACAGGGAGACTATCGGGGCTTTATAGATAGGAAGTTCACTTAAGCCAATCAGGGCTCTGCCCATTTAGACTTATCGTGGCTGCCTCCATGTCATTAATAAAAAGAGACAACAATGGGAGTGCTGCCACATGAAAGTTTAAGAACCCATTGCTTTTCTTCATGTCGACAAGGCAGCCTGCCTGCTGTCCAGACACAATAGAATTTCTAATCAAACTTTTAAGTAGATTATATAGCTCACTGAACCTGACTGCACTACAGTATCCTTCTCTTCTTCCTCTGAATCTCTAAATCCCTACTGCTTTCTTAGCAGCCACATAGCATAAACTAGTTATCTCTGAAACTTACCCATTTTATTTGGCTCAAAGACCTGCTTTCTCTCTCTCTCTCTCTCTCTCTCTCTCTCTCTCTCTCTCTTTATTTCTCTTTCTCTCATGCAATCTCCTATTTTTCTTCCTCCCTTCTTTTCTTTTTTTTTCTTTTTTTTTTTTTTTTTTTTCCTCCCCTTTTTTTTTTTTTTTTTTTTTTTTTTTTTTTTTTTTTTTTGTTATCAGTCCAATTTTGTCTACATGAAGACATTTCCTAAATCAAATAGGAAAATKAAAATTTTGTTTTAATTTCATCCTTTAAATATAGGGGRAGAAAATACTATATTAAAAAAAGTTTATCTTCATCTAGCAAAAGAAAGGATGCCTAGAAATTTTTATTTCAACATACRAAGTTAGAGGATATGCATATGTTTGTAATGATCTTTCCTTCATAGATTGTCAATTTCTTGATACAGAAATTCCAGCAGTTAAACAAAAAATACTGAGATAAATATCTATGCAAAATACATATTCTTTTGGCATAACAGTAATACAGCATTCTTATTGATCGCAGGCTGGATTATCCCTTACCTATACATCTGTGTTTAGATCCCTCAATTTTATTTATATCAGCAGAGTCTCCAACAGAGAAACACTGAAAGGTTAAATGTGAAACTGCGTCACAGAAACCACAAATGCATTCTACCTCTGACTTGTGAAACACTTAAAACCTTCAGACCTGGGGCTTAACTCTGTGTCTGTTGATGTCATTGGAAAGGCTGGCATCCATTTTAATAGAAACAGTACTTTSCTTATGAAACCAAGCATTTTTGAGTTTAGGCAAGGGAGAAAACCTGATGAAAGGCCATGGTCACTGTCTCTGATTTATCAGTTGACATTTACCCGTTTGTTCTGCCCATTTTTGCATTATAACACACAGTTATTGCTTTGATGTTTCATATCAGCTTCATATCATACTTACATATGAACTTTACCATTCAGAATATTATATTGTGGTTTCAAAAGTAAACTACACTGCATTTTTATAAGAACAGTGTGTGTCATGTCAAAAATGTATGTTTTTTTCAGGAATCATTCTTCATATTTCTTTAATGAAAACAAATGTGATAATATCTTGCTACTTTCCAGGAGATTTCCAGTTAATGGTACAGTTGTGAAGCAGTAAGGATTTTTTTTTTCCTTTCTTGAAATAGTTTCTCTTTGTTGATTGAATTTCTCTTTTCTTTTGGCAGGGGGAGCTGTGGCAAGCATCAAAGATTTGAGTGATTATGCTTCTTTCTTTGAAACAGATTTTATTGCACAATCTGATCCTGAAAAATATAAATGGGCTAGGAACCTGGCTCAAATTTGAACCAGTAGTAAAACAATGCAAGGAAAAACAAACAAACAAACAAACACACCAACAAAAGATACGCTTTATATCAATACACCTGCTAATCATTGAAAAAAAACAACCCACAATAAGTTATTAAAGTAATTTCCTTAGGTCTAGAGGTCTAATTTATGCTATTTCTTATATTGGACCTACCAAGTGGGATTATGTCAAGCACCAAACAGTAAAGAGGAAGAAATAATCTTCTGGGGAGGGAGTGTTGTTGTTTGGGATTTTAATTTTTTTTTTTTTAAGCCAATCTATCATTTGTGTGATTGGTGAGAGAGCTGCAGCAGTATTTTCAAGACCCCGAAGCATTTTTAAATTCCATAAATTCTTTGACACAGTTCAAYGGCAGATGTTTAATTTAATGATATAAGAAATAGGGCATCTACTATACAAATCTTCCATGGGTTATCATTCCAAAACCAGCCTATGACTAAATTTTGCCAAGCTAAAYTTGTACCCAAACCACATTCCTATCATAAATTATCTTAGCTAATTATACACAGAAGTACTTCTATGTTCGTGCTTAAACCAGTTTATCAGTTGCTGCATAATTTCATTAGGTATTAGTTATTTTTTGGATTATGAGAAATAGTGAATAATCACAATCTAATTGATCCATTAGTTCATGATTTTAACTCTCTCTACCAAAGCTCCCTGACCTAGCTTATTTTCATAATCTGAAATGCTAACCTTCCCATGCCCCAAAGTAGGAAATACTTTTGGATAGGAAATGTTTTCTGTTTCTTGTAAAATATTTTTAATGATGAAGATACAAGTCTAAAGAACTTCACATAACATTGAAACTGCTTGCAAACCATA
This sequence comes from Malurus melanocephalus, assembly GCF_030028575.1. Lineage (NCBI taxonomy): Eukaryota > Metazoa > Chordata > Aves > Passeriformes > Maluridae > Malurus > Malurus melanocephalus. The sequence goes on from NW_026623356.1 coordinate 401,852, forward strand.
CATTAATTGACATATTATAATATGATATAATATAATTACAATTCTTAATTTAATTGCATTTAAAACATATAATTATTTTCTATATTGTTCATCACTCTACTGCTGAACACTGAGTTGAAATTTTCAGAGAACTGTCAGCAGTAGCTTCAGGATCACTTTCACGAGACGTAGGAGCTAACTTCCAGTCATACTTTCCCTCAGGCATATTACCTCGCACTTATCCACACTGAATTTCATCTGCTGATCCATCAGCAGATGTTACTTGTATAACATTTTCAAATCCTTCTGCAAGTCTGTGCCATCAGCTTCAGATTTGTCCAGCTGGAAAAACTACAAGTTTGCTCCCTTCTCCCARTCATTTAAGTTAAAAAAAGAACAGCTAACACAGTTTCTTGGGTAAGGCTGTCATATATCTTTTTTGCCCTTTTTGTTCTTGGATCTATGCTGTCGCGTGTATCCAAGTGGATTTTGGCAAGTGCCCTGTTAGGGTAAATCCCTCCCACAGCAGCACMAAGTCTATGCTCCTGGCCAAGTAGGGAGTAAGGAAAATGGGGAAGAAAAGCAGGTTTCCATGATCAGTGGGAGAGCAACAGCAACAATCATAAGACCTATGACCATGAAACATTTTTAAATCATGTAGAAAGTGGGGGAGCTGATCATGTTATATACAGGACTTGGAGGGCAAGAAAGATGAGGCTCGTGAACACAGAAGCTTCAGGGCAGGAATAGATGGRGTGGCACAGTGATACTGAGTATTTAAGGATAGGGGCAGAGGGTTGGGAAGCTTAGTGCGGTGGACGAACTAAGACATTACCTGGAGCAGCAAAGAGAGGACATGCTTGAAATGTTATAAATTAAGTACTTGGGAAATTAGAGGTTAGGTTTTTGATAACAAGGAGGGAAGATCAGGCATTCAGTACCTTTCTGAGTGTAGTAGGAAGAAAAAAAAAAATGGAGCTGTGAGATTAGCCAGAGCAGCTTTAGAATGAATGACCTGKGAATCTCTTCATACTCTGATTTTTGTCAGATAACACTGCTGGAAACCACCCAGAATTACTAACCATAACCCTTCCTTATTTTATACTTTTCAACTGGTGTTTAATTTATAAAAGKTCCTGTGCCTTATTTACACATTGTTCATCACCGTACACTCCAATGACTTCACAAATCCTTATACAGATAATTTATGAAGCTGTCTGTGGTAGGTTGACCCTGTCTGGATGCCAGCTATGCACGAAAGCCTATCACTTCCTTCCACTACTGGACAGGAGACAAAATATAAAATTAAAGACTTGAGATGTAGACAGGGACAGATCACTCATCAATTACTATTACAGACTAAACAGACTTCACTCGGGGATATCAATTGAATTTATCATCAGTCAAAATCAGAGRATAATGAGATGTGACACAAACCTTAAAGACACCTTTCCTGAGCCCCTCCCTCCTTCCCAGCCTCTATCTCCTCCCCACAGTGGTACAGGGATATGGGGCAATGGTGGTTGCAGTCAGTCCATCCCAGGCTGGAATTGGCTGCTGCTCAGGGAGAGGAGTCCTTGCCCTGCTCCAGTGTGGGGTCCTTACCCTGGGCTACAACTCTTCATGAATTGCTCCAGCGTGGGTCCTTTCCAAGGGGTGCAGTCCTTTAAAAAAAGCCTTCTCCAATGTGGGTCCCACAGGGTCACAAGTCCCAGCAGGAAACCTGCTCCAGCATGGGCTCCTCTCTCYACAGGCCTTCAGGTCCCTTCCAGGATCCTGCTACAGCATGGGCTTTCCGCAGGGACACACTTTTAGACATCTGCCTTTGGCATGGGTCTCCTCAACAGGCTGAGGGGGGATCTCTGCATCTCTGTGATCCTCCATGGGCTGCAGGGAATCTCAGCTCCAGCACCTGGAGCACCTCCTGCTCCTCCTTCATTGACCTTGACATCTGTAGGGTTTTTCTTTCACATATTATCACTTCTCTCTGCTCTGGACATAATTGCTTCCGGCATTACCTGAGATGGGCTCAGCCCTGGATRGTGGCAAGCCTGTCCTGGAGCCAGCTGGCATTGGCTCTGACAGACATGAAGGAAGCTTCTGGCATCTTCTCGTAGAAAGGAAAACCCCGCTGATACCAAAACCCAGCCCAATACAGTCCTTAATTGGGTAAACTTGGATTTTATCTCTCTGTTTAACAAATTGGTAAATTAGGGGTATGAGACCACCCTCAGAGAGTTTGAAGATGACACCAGGTTCGACAGGATCTTCTGGAGGGTAGGAAGGCTCTACAGAGGGATCTGGACAGGCTGGATTGATGGTTGAGGCCGAGGCCACACTCATCACCCCTGGAAAAGTTCTAAAGGCTTGTGGATGTRGCACACGGATACAGGGTTTAGTGGGGAACATAGTGATGCTGAGTTAGTGATTTAACTCAATGATCTTAGATGCCTTTTCCAGCYCTAATGATTCAAATATTCTATGATTTTGTTTTTCAATACAGTGCTACACTGCTATTTTGCTGATTTGTTTTATTAACAGCAGCCTTTAGGAAAATAAATTTAAATCTGTTTTATGGACTAAAAACATTATGATATTTTTTTCTCTTCTTTCTTGATAGGCATAGACTGTAAGAAAATTACTGTTCTACCTTCCTTTTTCAGAAATTATGAGAAGCTTGGAGTTTGGGATCTACATTACAAAATATTGCACCAAGCCTCAGATAACAGAAACATAAGGAAATGCCCATGCAAGCTAAAACTGTGAAAATTCCAGAAGCTTCAGAAGACTATTCTGTCAAAAAGGCAGCTAGATCTGCAGCACTTGGGAATGAGGATGAAGAGTTGTGCTTAATAAAAAGAGAGGGAGAAGGCCTGAGCAAGAAAGATCACTTTTTGACAAATTGTAAGCTTCTGAGTTTTCCTGAATCAGCATGATGGGGTTTCATGTATTTTTACAGTAGTTTGGTCTTGGAGATTTGAAAACTGAAACATGACTTGACCCTGAAAACARTGTTAGCTGTCATTATTAATGAAGTTCCACAAGATGGGGAGCAACACACACTGTTATCGCTGCGTTTGCTTGCATGTCACTGTGGCGAAAAGTGTTGAGGACCCCGAACCAAAGGACAAAAGATAAGTCAAGCCCCCCTGACCAATTTCTCTGATGCTCTTAACTGGCAAAATCCCATCAACTTGCTTCACATCTACCAAAAATCGGAATATTCAGCTTTTAAAAATGTGCTGTCAAGAGTACCCATTTTAAACAATAAATATGAAAAACTGCAAATAATATATAAAGCAATGAAATGCCTTAGTCCCACAAACAATTCACTTGACCTATATTTGCCCAGTTTTATAAAACATTTGGTTCGGATTTGACTGGCTTTAGATCTTCTAATGGTCTTTTGTGGGGAAAAAGGAAACTTATGGTATATTCAATTTTTTTTCACCAGCACTGCACATTATACTGTGGAATATAGAGCACTGACTGAGTGGAAAATTTTGCCAGAAATATCTGAGCTTGGAGTACAGAGTAATTTGACATCTGTGKTTTAGCATTTTTATGAGTCATTTATTAAGTGCATTTAAAAATATGCTTTCCTTCTAATCTACCTTATTTGTGTCATTATCTGTTCTCTGTAATTCACTCACTAGAAAGGAATCTAAAAAAACCAAAAACAAAACAYCAGAGTTCAGCACCCCAGTGTTGATCAAGAAGCAAGAGCAATGCAAGTTCTGAAACAGTGCTGTCTGATTAGGAATTATTGCCTTTGTGACTTACTTCCATCTTTATTTGTGCAAGACACCACAACAAAAATCTCTGAAATCCATATAAGTGATATCCCAGTTTGCTCTGACCTCTTCATCATTACTAAAAATRACAACAGGATTTTCTTAGAAATTAATTAGGATGAAAGACAGAAAAAATTCCACAATCAAACAGGGAGCAAAACCAAAGATTTTGCAGCATATAAATTATATAAACACCATTCAAGCATGACAAAATAATATCAGTAAAAATATTCAATGCTTCCTTTAGTTTCTTTAGTCRGGCCAACTGTAGTTTTATACTTAGCACATCAACTATAAGTGGGTGAATTCAGCTGGTAGATGTAAAATATACCGAAGTTGAAAACCAAACATTTACCTTGAGGACTTTCTTCCTTTTCACCGTTTTCCTTTTTTATTGCAAGTAGAAAATATGAACATATTATAAAAGGCTTTGGCCTACCAAAACAGACAAATTTGGCATTTTCTTACCAGAGAAAGGGTTCAATTACTGGGTATGTATTTACTGTATAAAAGTTTGAAATGTATTTCTATTATTAGGACTTTTCTGTCCTAATTAGGTGATTGGAACCATAAGACTGCAAAATATTAATTCCACTAACAGTGAATTATTTACTTTGTATATGTGTTTTTTTCTTTTTTGTTTATAAGAAGATTTTTATATCAGAGCAGCAACGTAAAAAGATCTGTAAAGTTGTAAGAAATATTTTGGCAAAAATGCCTTACAAAAATTAGACATTTTTACTATCCTTATGAACTAAGTCCYCTTCCCAGCATTTCTGTGTAAATAGAGAGTTCTATTCCTTTTCCTGGGTAACCAAGTAAGATGAGGAAAATCTTCAAAGAAGAAACTTTTCAGAACCTCATTTTGATCTGAACATTGACAGACAGATCTATACTTTGCTACTGAAGAGAAGTCTGAATCTTCAGATGCATGAGCAGTCACACTGAAATCACTCTTAGAAGAGCTGAAGTGCRTAGAGGAAATCAGTGAACCCTCTGCACAGTGTAGAGTTACCAAGTTTGAAGGAGTGTGCAGAAATGAGAGCCTAGGAGAAAGGATAAGATTGGACTGTATTTTACAGGAATTCAATSTTAAAAGAGAAGTTTTCTCTAGCAAAGTTTGGTAAACTAAAAAGCTATTCTAAAATTTTAACAATTCTTAGGCAAGGTGTGTGTTGATGAGAATAAATTTGTGTGAGTCCTGTTTTAGTGCCTTCCTTAGAAGAGCAGAATTTTATCCTGAAGTTCCAAGGAAACCAAGAGAGACTTTTTTTTCTAAACTGTTCTGTTTTCTAATGCAAATTATCTGCTGTACTTCTRCTGCAGTAAAATATACAAGACAGTGACATATATAGCAGTAATTTATTTTCTRCACAAGCTTGCTTACCTGTTTTCTTTCCAATGTCACAAGGCTCTTTCTTGCTTAACAGAACATTAACAGTTCCATTTATTTCAAAGGATGGGACACTATGTACATGCATAAAGGTTTTAAAAATGGGTCCAGATTAATGTGCAATGATTTTCTTATCATTATCATACATGACTCAGAGTCCATGATTCACTGGAGTAGGAAGCATAAAATCCATAAGCTAAAGTTGCTTTATTTTATCTTCTCAAACCTTAGTGTTCACGATGAGTAGGAAGAGACAGGGGCATGAACATTCTTACTCAACACTGGCACGGCATCAAAATATGTCCAGAGGCTGCCTGTGCCTTTTCCTTAACACCCTCTGAAGTGTTAGAGCTTACAGAAAAGTTATGGATCCATTGCATTTATTGCCAAGTATAGACTTTAACATATCGTCCTGATATATCACGGTATAAGTTGATATAGATACATTGCTGCTCACAGAGTAGCAATTACATTTAATATATTTTCTGCTAAAAAAGAAAACAGTATTCAGCCTGCCAAGAATTCTCATTAAAAGTTTAAAAAATTAGAAATACTTGTTACTAATTAGATAATTAGGAAGTAGATTAGAAACCTCTAAAGAGAAATGCACTTAAGCCTACAAGTATGCAACAATATATCTGTTTGAATTAATTTCTGTGGTATCATTARCATTATGTATTAACTTCACAGTTTTGATTAAAATGTGTAATCTGAGGTACCATTAAGTCTAACACTTTGCATCTCACTGGATTTTWCACATAACTAATTAGCCCAAGGTTCGTGTTCTCGTTTTTTCAATATGATCACAGCATTAAAGAACCACATCACTGATTATGTTAATATATGTGGTGGAACACCACAGAGATGACTTTTAAAATTTTCTAAAGGGTGAATACAATTAYAAATTTAGCAAAACAAAAAATCAGTGATTTAATACATTACCTTTTGATTCTWGTGTCAATAAGAAAATTTTGATAGTTGCACAAAGAAAAAACCCAGCTCTGATGCAAGAACTAAAATACAAGTCTCTTTATATGTCATCTATGAATACTTTAAGAAGTTCAATAATCAGATATTATTGAATATTATTTATTATCAGTATGCTGATCAGCAAGCAAGAGTAAAGTACACAGATACTTATAAGGAAAATGTCAAATGAGAGGATACTTTTGGTTCTAAAGAGGCAAACCCCCCCAAATTTGATGACACAAAACCTGAAAATTAGTATGAATAAAAAGCTTTACATACAGTCTTATATTTTTTCCTCCACCCTATCTTCTTATGTATGTCACATTTCTTTTAATTCCAGCCTTCCCTATGATTMCTAGCCTTCTGAACCTTGTGATCTCTTACTATTTATCCCCATCATTCTGCCTTCTCCCATCTTGTATTTCATTAGATTTTATGTCAATCCACACAAATCTATATATCTGTCGATATATAGATATAGATATATGAATATGACTTATTCTACTGATTCCATCTGTTTTGTCTTCAAAAGTAGTAAATGAAGGTCATTCTTAAGTGAACAGATTCACATCCATAAGGAAATAATAAACAGAATTTACCTCCATTATTCATCTTTTATAGGCACATGATGGTTGGTTAAAAAAGAGCATTTCCCCCTCTAAACTCTATGAAATTGAACTTACGTAATGAAATTGGTTTCCCCAGCAGTCGTTCACACAACAACCATATTCTTTTCTGGAATAAACTGTTTCCTGAGAGCGAACCTGAGCAATCAATTACAGTTTATGAGTTAAGCATCTAAATGTTTTCTCAGTTYTTTTGGTTTGAAATGTGGAAGACAGCTTTTTCTTAAGCAGTTACTGATTTCAGAATCAGCTAATTCTYCTAAATACAAGTWAGACAYCCAGCAATCATTGTAGAAATGGCCACAAGGGCCATTTTCTAAGACAATAATGTTTCAGATTTTATGTTCTTAATTAAGAAAGCTTGAAAAATTAACTAATTCCCCTTTCCCAACAAAAGGAGGCATAATAAAATTATAGAAAGCTGGAAGCTAGAAACATCTTGGGATGGGATTAATTTATCTGGGAGGGACAGTTTGAAAGCAGCATTTGGAAGTGATCTCCAGAGGGATAGAAGATATACTAATGAGAACTAAATATTCATAAATTTTTGAATATGGCCACTGTAGTCAGTGAGTGTCCATGTATTTTACATATAATTAAGYTAACGTGTAAACAGATGCTAGAAAAATATCCCAGATTTACTGTTTCTCTACTGTCCAGGATATAAAGAAAACAAGATGAGCCTTATAAAAGAAAACAGGCTTTTAATGCTTGAGCAATTAGAAATTCCCATTGTGTGACAGCAGGTCCTGTTTCTGRGGTGGGAACTTCAAACCATAGAGAGATAGGATTTTGTTTTCTTTTTGTTTTACGTATGCATTGTTTGCTTCCCAGCCATTATGYACCCATCTATCTCAACAGATATTGTTTGCTTCAGAACTCTCTCCTTWATCTACAAATAGTCAGGAAAAGTTGTGAGAAAATAATATTCTGAAAGGAATTTCTGTTGGATTGCTTCCATTTTTCCTTTCTTTCTATTGTATTAAGGCAGTTTCATGGCCTGAAAAACTGATATAGATGGGACTCTTCTGTTTATTCTTAAAGAGACTCTGAAGAGACTCAGTGCCCTCTAAGRCACATTCTTACTAGTGGTCTAAATTGCATATGAGTGTTATGTTTATAAATTTAAATTTTAAGTGCATTCCGAGCTCTGTTCTTTTTGACATTGACTGAATCTGTTTCAGCTCTTCTTGGCAACTGCCTGGATTATGTTGTTTAAATGTGGTTTTCTTCCTATCCCTGTWTCAAAACCTTGTTCATCCTGGCCCTCATTTGTGCTTCTTCGTGCCACAGCACCTCTTTCATCATTTCACATACAAAAAAAGATTAAACTATTCCAGGAAGTGGGAGAGTAATGCAATTGAATGGATATTTAGGAGGCCTGGATGTGCATGAATTGGCCCTCAGTAAATAGTTTGGCCCCACGCCTTTAGTCTTTAAAGCAAATTAAATCCTGAATGGCATTTSTCCAGGAAGCATGCTTGATGGAATCCAAATCTCAAATATTAAACATAAGCTGAACCTCTGAAGCAATTGCTTCCTTCATAGATAATTTTAGGAGGTTTAACCAAGGTTGCAATGGTCTCCTAGACCAGAAATCTAAAATGCTGGACCAAATCTAAACTAAAAATTGATGATATAGAACTGTAAGGAGTTACTTACGAAGTTCATCACTGGCTGGTGACTGYATTAGGCTTCTGTAGTTGAAACGTAAACAAGCAGAGTAGACAGAAAATATGAAACAAAATATGTTTTTATAAATTAATATGTATCTTTAAGTCATCTTAAAACTTATCACAGGATTTCTCAGCACATGTGGATTTAACTGTTCTAAACAAGTTTTTTGAGAAGCAAGAGTCAAGAGTTTTATGCAAAAGACCTGCTGTAAGAGAACTGTCTTAAGATCATTTTGTCATACTTAAAATTAGTTGCTAAATGCCTCAAAATATTCTGTCTTTGATGAACTTGGGTGGTGAACAAACCCTGTTTTTATTTGAGTTGTCTCTATTGAATGCATGACCTTTTAAATGYGACAGAGTTGGCTGGCACACACCTTAACTGGAGCCATTTTCAGGAAATTTGTGTAATGTTTTCACTCTATAATAATTCTGAGAGTTTATATAGGTATAATTCATAGGCAGGAGCTCTGAACCAGAAAAAAAATCATAARTAACTGAGGACATATTAAATATCAGAAAATAATTTGATAACTAATTTCATTTAGTCAGCACATTTGAAAAGAGTAAACTAAAGGTTAAATTAATGTATTATTTCTTAAACAAGCAAAGTAATATTTCCAAATATCACTGACTAGTTTTTAAGTGTGCTTTTCTTTTCACGAGACCAAAAGACTAAGATTCAGAGACAGAAATGGAAAAACAAATATATATTTTAAAATTTATAAGTCAAGCACCTCAAAAGAAGTAATGGAATTGTTTTGCTTTCTTTTTTTCTCTAAAGCATTTTACCTATAGCTGCAATTCAGCAAAGCAAGCAAAGACTTCTCCTACCTCTTAAAATAGTATAATCTTCCTCAAAATGCTCAAGCAAAATGATGATTTGGTTTTGCTGCCATGATAAACTCAGATGASAGCTTTGGTCAGGCTTAGGATACTCATTTGAAATCTGTTCCTTATCCTTCTGCTGTTAGTGGAATAGAAGTGTAGCTGAACAGTTAAATAGTTCCTCATCCCTGAACTAGTAAGAGTAGGGCGTTGCCAAAGATGACAGAATCACACACTGAGGCAAACAGAGAGTGTGAAACACCCTTTTTGTGGGCACTCAGCAATTACACCAGGTCAGTATGAAGGTATCTGCCCCTGAATAATGGTGCTYATTGTAAGAGTGAGTGTAAGCAAAATGTCTGCTCCTCTAATGGTACCTGCTCACAGAAACTATAAAACAGCAACATGCAGAGAGAAACCTGACCAATATACTGTAATGGAGATGGTGAAGAGAGAGAATCTGATCAGTCACACAAATTGGGAAGGTTATATAGGTTGTAAAGTTGTTTATTTTTTCCATAGGGAGGATAAGGAAAGGGAGGGAGAGAAACGCAGAGTGACATAAGCCCTGGACAATTAGTGTTTAAAAACAGCAATCAGGAACAGACCTGGTCAGCCATCTAATGATGGGCTATCAAGAAACAGCAGACAAAACKGGAATTTGCAATAGGTACGAATGCAAACCTGAGCATCCTACATGTTTTAGGGGGTCTGGGGGACTGCCAGCTGATGAGGTGATGTGCAGGGGAAGGAACATCCCAGAGGACTAGGCTAAAAGCARTCTCAAAGGGGTAATTTTGTGGAAATCTGAGCCAGTTACTACACTTGCCACGCTGAGTTCTATGCCTGATCACTGCAGCTTGTCCTCATATATTATTGTGTCTTTTCTTATCTCTCTCCATGTAATATCATTCTTTTTCCCATGTGTGTGTTCTTCAAGGACCTGTGGTGTTGGCTGTTGGAGCCAGAGGCATCTCAGCATCAACAACTGAAGTGAATGGGGATTTTAAGCCACAGCCACTGGGGTGGAATTCTGTGATTCTGTGCATTCTGTGATTTTATGACTGAAACAGACATGTCTGGGGCTGGGTTTCTTTTTGTTTGTCTTGTTGCCATTGTTACAGAAAACCAGTGTGAATTTATCCRTTGTGCAAGTTCTTAGGTTAGTATTCTGCTTTTTTACTTCAATTCCTGACAAAAAGAATATCTGGGCAGTTACAGACCCAGGTGTCTCATCTCAGTGCTCATACAAAATTGATTTTGACTGTAATTAAAGTGAGGTTGGCACAATATCTGACTCAGTATCACACAGGTAAAAATTCACATGTGAAATTTATGCCTTTTTAACAGTAAGARTTTGTTAAAAAAATTAATAAACAATGGATTTATACCTCCCTAATTGATGTAATTAATGTCCTTTTTTCTGAAAATGGAATACATAAAAGTTCATTGCAGTTAAGGAATAGCTAGAAGATAAAAGGCTATGCCTTGTCACAGATTTTTTTAACTAGTTAATCAGTAAGGAAGGAATCACAATGAAGGACGAATCCCAGGGCCATAAGGTACAATATCTGATCAGGCAACTGCTGATTTATATTCAACACATTCCTTAAAGTTAGTAAGTGTTCTTATTCATATTTCTCAGTCAAGGAGCTGAAATAGAGTGTTATGTCAAATTCAGCTCTTGATAGCTGTAAAAGGCATGGCAAGTCACACTTTTACAGTCCTCTCTCTCTCTGACAACAGAGGTCAGAGACAGTGAAAATTTGTGGAAATTGTCCCACCATAAATTATTTTGATAATGAAAAGGGAAATATGCATCTTTCCTCTCATATGGCTATTAGTCTAAGTAAATGAAGAAGTAGAATGATTTTTAATGAAAAGGGAGATATGCATATTTCCTCTCATGTGGCTATAAGTCTAAGAAAATGAAGAAATAGAATTATTTTTTTTTTTTTTTATTTGAGTAATTAATTTTAAAATAAAAAAAAAAAAAAAACAAAAAAAAACAACAAATCAGAAGTATTTTTGGTGATTAGAAGTCAATAACTAAATGTATGTCTTATTTAGATTCAAAGCTCAGGATTTTTTGACAGTTAAAATATTTCACAGCATGAACCATATACTTCGAGCCGCACTGCCAACTTAAAAATTTGCTGTGTCCATTAAGCCTTTGGAGTTAAACCCATGGGATTAATTTTGTGTATATTTTAAATTCTCAGTTTCTTGGTAAATCCAAATTATATTTCTGCCACCTATTCTTTATTTGGCAAATAATAATAATTTGTATTAGTGCAAAGCTCTACTCTCCAAGCTTACATCTGGCCATACCAGGTCATGCTGAAGCCTTTGCTGATTTGAAATGGTCTGGGAAAGCACTTTGCAGATGAAGAGGAAAGGCTCAGTTGCTAGCACTATAGTTATACAACCTTCACCAGATCTGGTATTTGAAAAATATACAGTAATTCTTTTCTTCTCTTATGATGGACTTTGCTATTATCCCAAAATGCTGCCAGCATTTTCTGTAGCAGTATATCTAGTGTCAGTTCATGATCTGCCACAAATATTGTTTACACACTGTGTAGGGGGTAATAAATGGCTTCCAAAAGGTTTGACATTCCACAGTATTTATCCACCTGTTGATACCAGGTCTCTTTAATATTTTTGTTTGCCAAATATTCACCTGTAAATAAAAAAAAATATTTCAATTAGTTCTCTCAATAAATCCATTGCTTCTTCATGATTCAGACAAAGAAAGACATCATGATGCATTTCTGAAACCAATGTTCTTCTGTGCTGTGATTTTTCTGATTGTGATTTTTATTTCAGCAGTCTGTGTACTTCAAAAAGGCTAGCATAGATAACAATGCCTTCTAAGTCCCTTGTGCTGAGTTATTTGAATTTCATGGATGAAATAGGTCTGAATACTTTGAAAACAGTTCACACAAATGTATTTTGTCTGTTAAAAAAAAATGCTATGATTGCCTTGGACACTTACAGCTTGATTTTACAGCCAGGGAATTGTGGAGAGTACTACTCATTAAGACACCTGTTACTGTGTATAAAGCAAATAAAAAAATATTCACAGTAAATTAGAAAGGTTATGCTGGAAAATTTTCACTGTATAAGAATATTGTGTCTGTATGTCTAGAGTCAGTATATCTGATACAAGATGGAAGGTCAACCATTTTGTTGTTACTGATCCTCAATTTGCTGTTGTTTTTCATATGGTGTATGTTTGTTTCTTTCATAAGTTGTTTATAGTCCTAGGGTCTCCATCATAATTCTGTTCCCTTTTTTTTGTTATTGTCCCATACCATCACTTCTTATACTGCATCCCAGGGCTCCATTTTCAAGGCCCTTTCTATCATACCAGCATATTGGCATCTAACCTACATTTTTAAGTCAACAGTGAGTATTTCTGTCCACACAAATCATCAATGCATTAACTACTACTATTCATATAAAAATTTGGGTTATGCCACAAAATTATACAAAGTTGAGCAAAGTGAAACAAATGAGGTAATAAGTACTTGGTCATTAGACAATTGTTGTTGCAGTTAAACAAGCTAAAAAATGCTCCAGGCTGGGCAAGAGGAGTTCAGAAGCAGCCAGGAGAGTGTCAGCCCAGTTGGTGCAAAGTCTTTGGCTTGTAATCAGCAATGGCAGTGCTGTATCTGTCTAGCAAAATGGCTCCAAGGCAAGGTGACACCACCTGGGCTTGCTTTGTCTACTCAAGGGCTACCTTGTTGGCTAGTTCCAAACACATAACACTTGATTCTGAGTCTACTCATGGTGCTCAGTGGTGGTTTACAGTGGGAAGAACCCACTGCCATTGTGTTTGAGTGTGACTTTCAACTCAAATTATGCAAAAGAAATTGAGAGATCTGTGTGGAGGCCCAGGAAAGACATAATTTCTTTAGTTCAAAATTCAACATGAATATTGCTCTGTGACATGGGGTGAAGACTTACCTTGAGGAATAACACTTTGAAGACGTAGCTGTGCTAAGTCTAAGTACTGGAGGACAGAAGAGAATGAAGGGGGGTCATTTTCTTTCCCTTTTGAGGGCAGGCCACGGACTCCCCAATAATGTATTCATGCTTTATTCCTAAAAGAGTTATTTTGGGAAGGGGTGGTTAGCTAAGATATCAGGAACCAAATTTATGTTCAATCAGTCTCGAAGATAAGGGGATGAATGCTTAAGCTTGTTTGACTGCATAGATGTATCAGATGTACCCTTAGGTCTCATATAAGTCCACATATCTTCACTTCAGCAACAACTCTAAAGTTTTGAACGAGTCTAAGACATATCGTCAACACTTTGCTGCTCTTGCCACCTTTTAACACATTTTTCAGGACAAGAAGTGCCAGATATTTTATATATTTAGTGTATCAAATGTGACAGTGTTATTAAAATTACCTGTACATTCCTAGCCAGAAGTCYTTAAATAATTTCAATTATTGATTTCTATGGTGTACCTGCTCCAATTGCTGCATTGTCTTTAATGATTCATTAATGTTCTTGGATTTCCTGCTGATACCAGCTGAATGAATGAAGAWTATTTCCTGTAACATTGCAAAATAATCAGGAAGACAGAAGGTGGTTTTTTTTTTCCATTTTAATGAATATAGTCTTCTCAAATGCATTGTATTAGTGGAACCGAAAATACTCTATCAAATGTGTAATTGCAAGTGCATTGACTTTTATTATTTTATTAATTTTAAGGTAAGATAATCTGCTTTAAAGGAATGTCATTGGCTAGCACTCTGAAAGGTCATTTCAATGCTTGATTAAGAACATTTGGAAGAGCACAGAGACCTAATGATAAAAAAAAAAAAAAAAAAAAAAAAAAAAAAAAAAAAAAAAAAAAAAAAAAAAAAAAAAAGGAAAATGAGGGTGAGTCCTGAGGTGTGTATCTTGCAGAATTTGAAAGACAAAAATTTCTTAGCAGTTCAAGACAATAGCACTGCAGGAAATGCTAGGGAAAAAGAATCCCAAACAACTAATCTAAGGAAACAGTAAGAACTGGGTTACCTATTGCAGTATCCTAGTTCTCCAGTCACCCAGATTTAATCATGTTTGCCATCTCTTCRACATCTTGTGTAGATAGGTAATTACGCATTTTCTACAGAGAGCAGGAAAGGATATCCTGGATAGATGTGCAAGGTTGCTCTCAGGTAGAGTGTAATTGGCACCATGAAGAACTAGGAAAGAATACATCTCCTCTCACCTGCTCCTGCTTCTAAAAAGGTAGGTGAGATTAAAAACTACACAAGCATATGGAGGTGAAAACAAGAACATGGATCTGTCATACTCTTGGAAGCCAGTGAAAATATGAAGATTTTAAAGCCAAGAGAGGGGAACTAAGGAATTTGGGAATAGACTTGACAGAATCATTTTAATTGGGATGCCTTAAAACCAATATTTCTGAAGTATAGGCAGAATATCTGTCTTACATCATATTTCAACCTTAAATTAAACTACTCAAATCCCTGGTGACACTTGTCATTTTTGTAGTGTAGCCAGTTAGTTATTATCACAAAGAATGTCAATCTACACAGGAAAAGCAATTTCTTTRTTGAAGGAATCAACAATCAAAACTTTTTGGCCTTCTCTGTATAGGAATTTTGGTTACATTAACAAAATAGTTTGACATATAAGGCTATCAAATCATCTTCCAGAAAATTATTTCAGGAGTTGCTTTTCCTCTTTATTGAATCAAACAATATGTACAAACTGGCAGCTTTTCTTTACTGAACTGCAAATATGATGGTTTATTCCATGAAATAGAATTAAAATACAATTAATTTGTTACATTTATTTGTTAAATTTCAGAAAACAAAGGCAAATTTAAATATGGAATGCATTGTTTTCAATAGATTATACAGTCTGCTTTCTGGTATAATTATTTGCCATATGCATCATAAAGGACACAACAGCTATCAATCTTTCCCTTAATACTGTAGCACCCTTACCAAAATGTCAAGCCCAAAATAGTAAGGCTGATTTTAGGATACAGGAAATTAATTTACATAAAGTCTAACAGTGCAAGAAGCATACTGTGATATACTATCAACAGAGATCGTATTGATTTACTATTTTGGTAATATATTTTTAAGATTTATATTTTGACAGTTCTTTCTCTCATATATTTCTCATGAATCAGTGAGTTTGCCAGGAACACTGCAGTGATGAATTGTCTTACAAAGATACTTTTCCACTAAGCTGGTCATTCATAAAAATAAAATTTCTAATTCAGTCATCGCACAGTATTTATTTTCTTGCTTTTTATTTAAAACAATATGGCTTCTAGTAATTTTTTATTGCAATGCAATAAAGGTAGCCTTATGTGAGGACATTTAAGTTTTGAGCATCATAAGGACCCTCCACTGAAAGAAAGGAGAATATCGGGAAGCTGCCTTTGACCAACATTAGACTGAATTAAGTTTGCATTTAGTATCAAGAACGAAAATGTTCTTAATCCGGTAATTCAGCATAAACATTTCTATTAACTAATCCTCTCAAACTGTAGCAAATGTCATGCTATACRTCTTCACAACATCGTGAATCCCATGCTCAGGATAATTCTGAGTTGGAAAGAGCTTTAGCCTCTATCATTCACTGAAGTATCTTACAATTTTTTTCAGAGGCATTAAAATGTTCTTGATTATTGATTGTTGGGGTTTTGAAGAGACAGGTTTTGGTGAGTTTTTTGAGGTGCTGCCCTCCCTTCCCATGAATTGGTACAATTTTGCTTCATTTATCTAAATCCTATATCACATTTTCATGTGACTTAGATCCTGGCATRTTCTTAATAATAAGCAATCTGAACTTGTTTATATACATGCAAAACTTTTGGAAGTCATTGCACTTCTCAGTATTTGCACAGTTCTGTAAATGGCATTATTTGTTCACAATGCATGCGTTGTTTTGATTCATGTTTTTTATCTTATGGTCAGTAAAGGTAGTATTCTATGAAAAATTTAGATACCTGATGTGAGTGACAGTATTTATAAAAACCCAGCTGGAGCCCGTGCTGCAGTTCCGAGGAAGAACTGCAGTGGGAGGAAGAAGCACTCCTGCCAAGCACCGCAAAGATGTGTCCCCCATGGGGCAGTGCCAAGGGAACTCCAGGCCCCTCTTTCCCTTGAACCAGGGTAAAGCACTCCAATTCTGTTTTCTGGGTTGCTGTGTCTTGAAGAGAGAGGACAATAGATTGCAGATGAGGTAGAGAAAACACGGAATATAATACAGACATATTATGGGTCACCCAAGTCACCTAGGACAAGGGCCAGCCATGTCCTGTAAGCATCATGTACAGCATCACAAGCCAGACAAAGGAGGGGACAGTGCTGATCTACTCTGCACTGGTGCGGCCTCACCTCGAGTCCTCTGTGCAGTTTTGGGMACCCCAACGTAAGAGGGATGCCAAAATACTAGAGTGTGTCCAGAGGAAAATGATCAAGTGGTTGAAAGGTCTCGAGGGAAGGAATTATGAACGGCAACTAATGTCACTTGGCTTGCTCATCTTAGGGAAGAGAAGACTGAGGGCTGACCTCATAATAAACTTCAGTTTCCTGAAGGAGGGCAGCAGAGAGTAAGGTGCTGATCTACTTTCTTTGGTCACTGGTGACAGGACACAAAGAAATGGAATGAAGCTGCCTCAGAGAAAGTTCAGACTTGACATCAAGGATTTCCTGCAGTCCATTTAAAATCAGATGTCCTCATGAAACTAGAAAGATATAGGATAGATATAACTATGTAGTCCTGACCTATTTTAACAAGTTTCAGGTATTGGCACACCAAAAAATATTTTTCCTTTAGCATCTAACTAGTCATTCTGATTGACATTCAGAGTCTATTTGATCATCTTTGAACTCTCAGTTTATGAGTGTTCATTCGCATAATGTTTTGAAATATTTCTTGTCCTTTCAAAAAATACTCTTTTTTTCTAGCATAGTGCAGGAAGAAATTACAAAATGTACAAAATCTGATTGGTAGTCTTTTTAATTAMTTTTTATGTTCTTTACATAAACCATAATTATTTTCATTTTTGAATTTGATTTAATGTCRTTTATTAACTAGTAACAGAAAATTATTTTGTGATTAGTTATAACATTTCTCATTATCCTCTTCCTTGTTCCCTCCCTCCCTCTCCCTCCTTTCTTTCCTCCCTCCTTCAAAGAGCTGTCCTTAAAAGTTCTAGTGACATGACATAAGAACAGAGCTGTGACTCCTTTGCCAAATTTCCTTTTTATTTGAAATAAAAGGAAGTAGCCTTTTTTCCCTTTTCTCTTTTTTTTTTTTTTTTAAGTAAGAGAAAATAGTCATTGCACAATGTCCCTTCATCTAACATGGGGGCATGTATAATACCACAAACAGCTAATAAAGGATGTCAAGGCAACAGGAATAAAAGCAATTGAAAAATCAATTGAGATTGCTTCTGCATCTTCACACAGAACCCACAGGACAGAACATTCTTTTTTAAAAATAGCTTGGTGAAGTTAACTTTCAGGTATACTTAAAAAGCCTTAACAACTCTTTCCATAAAAGTTTTAATGTTATTCCTTTTATAGCAGGAAAATAAGTATTATATTATATTGCCTGCACTACACCCTCATTTCACTGTACAAATTCTTATATATTCATGTTTTATCCACACATACACACAGTTTATATAAATAAACAGTGAAGATGTAAATGCCCCCACTATGACAGTTTTCTATACTCTTCTGTGTAAACAATTCAAAAATAGTGCCATACTCCTTCCACGCATTATTCTCTTAGTGTTTCTTTCTAGATACCATTCTAAGAATGTTTTGAAATGTATAGAACCTCAAACTATCTATCTATCTATCTATCTATCTATCTATCTATCTATCTATCTATCTATCTATCTATCTATCTATCTATCTATCTATCTATCTATCCATCTATCTAATCTATTTATAAATACATGCAAGATAAGTGAGAATATTGTATTTCTGCTTTGCTTGTCTTTGAATACAACATTTATTTACTTCCACATACTTCCTTCTATCTTAATCATTAATTGCTGATGACAATTGAGGTACCACAAGAAGAGCTGACACAAGGATTGAACATGGAATAGATTTCCAAACTATACCATTCTATGATTCAGGATATGATATTGTACACATAGCAGCTCACATGTGGTCACTCTTAAGACGATTTGGCTTTTTTAATGGTCACTCATTTCAGGTTAATACAGTGATAAGAATTTTTTTCAGTTTATCTTTGAAATTGTAATCACTCTTAACGCATTTGGAAATACAAGCCCACATTTAAATTTGAGCATGGTGGTATAACATAGCTAGTGGTGCCTCTAAGACTACTAGGATAATGTAGCAATTATTAAAATTTCTTAAGGTTTCAAGATTGTCCAGCTGTGTTCTGGATTTTTATTTTTGCTCTCCCCTCAAAGCATCAAAACAACATCATTTGTAGTTTCTATGCTGCGGAGTAGTAATTTGCTAGAAAAGATAATAGCTCATATAATTTTAGCTAATTTTTCTGGTGAAAATGCTACAGCAGAAGAACCCTGGCAAAAATTTGCATAGGTTTTTCTCTCCTAGAACAGGAAAAAATGTTTCTTATGCATGAAATAATGACAAATACAAGTTCTCTTTTTCAGTCATCAGGCCAAAGAACAGAACTGTGCAGCACAGTGAGACATAAACACTGTGAATAAGCTCTTTTTTGGCTGTTTTTCAAGCTGACAATTGCCTAAAAACTGGAAACATGTTCTACATTTGACTCATTCATCACACAAGAGTGAATTCTTGTAAAATTGCGCCTAATAGACAAGAATACCACAGCTCACAGTCAGAAGCCTTTTACGAACAAGTAACAGGCTTTTAAAGTGATCTCACACCCTTGTTCATAACAATTCCTCACAGAATTCACTTTACACTTTTCTGTGTGAGGCCATATTGAGAAAATATAATATTTTTATAATTTGTAGCCAAATTATTTCAAAGTTCTTGTTTCTGGAATTCATCCTCTATATTAGATTAGATGAAGATGCATGCTTTCTGGTCTTGTAAGGATTTTATGGGAGGCTCAGGATATAACTGACCTCACACAGAGATGAAGTCAAATTGATTATTTCTTGCAAGAGTCACATAATTTTAAAAATTCTGAATACCTTTTATCAACCAAAAGGACTCAAAAACTCTGTAAGCATATAATGTCTTTGTAYATTAGAATACAGTGGGCAGACCCACCACACTTTTTCTCAAAAAGGCCATTTTAGCAATCCAAAGTCCTCCACTACATCTTAGTAATTTGCATGGAACACCTTTATTGCTATTACAATTCTGGAAATTCATAGTTCCCTTCTGGGGTTTTTTTTTTGTCGTTTTTTGTTTGTTTGTTTGTTTTTTGTTTCTTTTTGTTTTTGTTTTTTGGTTTGTTTTTTTTTTGGTTGGTTGGTTGGTTGATTGATTTTGGGATATTTTTGTTTGCTCAGGGGTTTTTTTTGTGTCTTTGTACAGAGAACAGTTTATCCATGACATTCAGACCTTGATTCACTAGAGATTTTGCCTGTGTTAGTTTCTGGTTTTATAAACACCAACAGAATAAGAAAACACATGTTTCAGTGCACAAATGATAAGCTTGAATTCTTGCCATTGTTTTACAAGTGTATAAGAAATTATGAAATTTAAAAAAATTTAGATGGTCACAGCCAAACAACTCTACCTCTGAGGTTCAGTGTGAACAAGTTCCTCATAGAAACAAATCTTCACTTTGTGAAGAAAGCAAGTTTTGTAAGGTAYTTACTGTCAAGATAGGTCAATCAAGGCTCAAATAGCTCTAATTAGCAATCCCACAGGCTATTAAAATTGTTTACCTTCTGTTGAGATAGGCACAAAAAGGTACATAATTTTTTCCCACTTGTGAAAACATCAAAGAAAAGTATTTCTGATCTGAACCATGAAACCAATTATGAATGAGGAAAAGCACAGCAGTGATATCAACAGAATTTAGGAAACCATTTGTATTGCTAATTGCAGCATTTAAGAAAGTTGAGGGAGTATATAACATTATTCCTATGAGGCTGAAACTAAAGAGTCCCAAGTAATTGTAGGGCTTTTTCATATAAAATTTCACAAAGACAGAGGAATCAAAAGACAAATGTCAGGATTTCTTACAAAGTCTATAGCTATTTCAATTCTTATCTCAATGACTGAGTAAAGAGGTAGAATGGTAATAATTTTTTGCTCTTATTCAAGTACATAAATTCATAGCCTGGTTTTCAAAAGGAAAAGAGTCTAGAATAGATCAACACCTAGATTTGTTCATTAAAAAAAAAACCATGCTAACATATAATAGAAAATTCAAATAGGAATGAAAGGGTTAGAGAAATCCATAGTTTTCTCATCTCAGTTTTTTGAAATTATATCATCTATAGAGGGGAAAGCAARCTTCATGAAAAGCAATGAACATGAATTTTGCAAGTTAAAAGCTGACATGACACATTGCACTAGAATTGAATTTAGGGGAAAAAAAAAGTGTTAACTTCTTTACTGAATGAAGAAGAAATTGTTGCCCTAAAACCTGCTTTAAGTAAAGACAATTTCCTGTTCCAACTGGCTTTTTTTTTAGCTAAATACCAACAAGAATTTCGTTTGGAGCAAGGTTTTTGCCCAAAAATATTTTTTACCTCATACTTTTACCTCATACTTTTGTTTAAGTTTATCTGACCTGCTAAATGTACTTAGATGCTCCTGGCAAGAAAGAACTATTAAAGCAATGATTTTAAGTATATCCATGAAACCACTTAAATTACATTTGAATAGTAATTTACATAAATAGTACTCCTCTAGATGCATTTAATGCACTTGAATATATCCAGAGAAGGATGATAAAACTGGTGAAAGKCTGGGAAACCATGTCCTGTGAGGAGCCTCTGAGAACTCTGGCTTTGTCTAGTTTGGAGAAAAGGACCCTGAATGGTGCAAGTGGAATTGGAAATGCTGATCTCCTTGGAATCCAGTGATGGGGAACCTAGGAATGGCTCAAAATTGCACCAGGGGAGGTTCAGACCAGATTGAAAGCATTTCTTTATCAAGAGGGTGGTCAAATTCTGCAACAGGCTTCCTAGAGGGGTGGTAGAAGTTACAAACTTTTCAGTGTTTAAGAGGTATTTGGGCAGTGCCCTTAATAGTATGCTCTAAATTTTGGTCACTTCTGAAGTGTTCAGGCAGTTGGACTAGATGGTCACTGTAAGTTCCTTTCAACTGAAATATTSTATTCTTTTATATTCCATAGCAATCCATTCATTTTTTTTTTTTTCAAATGAGTTTGCAATTGCCTACTCCATATTCATGATAATGGGTTAGACTCACCAGAAAGTTCACTATCATTTATAATTATTYTAATCCAACTAAGTGCAGTGAAAACTGCTAGCAATCCATTATAGCTGCAATAGAAAACTGTAATTTTAATAAAGTTCATTATTTGGCTTTCAATATTGAAATAATGGAAAAGCATATGTTTGGCTCTTCATTACACATCGCTCTTGAAGAATGAAAACTAGGAATTGCATCTCTAGGTCTCATACAAAAGTTATTTATTTGAGTATTTTATTTATTATTATTTGAGAAATAATTATGCCTAAAAAATTTCACCAATATTTAGGTCATCCCAATATGCATATAGAAAACATTATTGAAACCACTACACTTCATCCTTTGCGTAACAACATCCTTTGCGTCTTGGCTGGTTCGCGCTCACCAACAATTTTTAGGCTTCATCTAACATGATGTATGGCTGATTATTTCTTTTAAATTAAAATAATGCAATCCAAAGGATTCTAATCCCTTATACCCCTGACATAAATGAAATTACCCATACATTTGCCACTCWGTGGATTAACCTGCCTTTCTAAATGTATGCTCACCCGAAAAGAGCAATCATGTTAATGTTCTTCATCCAGCCTCTCTGAAGCTGCACAAGACAAGAGGGGGCTTGTAATGAGACCGTGAAATTAATAGATATGAGAAAGAGGAGATCAAGGAGGTGGTTAAAAAAAAAAAAAAAAAAAAAAAAAAAAAACAAAAAAAAAAAAAAAAAAAAAAAAAAAAAAAAAAAAAATCCTGAATCCAGTATTTCTAAATCAACTAGTCTGGCAGCTGATTACATGGAGGAAGCTGTAGGTCAGGAATTTCTGGTTGTCACAGCTCAGGCAATATGGTACACGAAAAAAAACAGCCTAGACAGAACAGTTTAGGCTTTTGAAGATGAATCCTAATCCATTAATTCTACRCAGAAGCTCATGGGAAGTTAATGAAACTCAAAGGCATCCACTGCTGGCATAAAAGTGCAGATTGTGCTGTTTAGATTGCTGACTGAAGTGGAATGCAGCACTGTTATTTTCATCTATATGTAGGTTTATGTTGGTGAAAACTACAAAGCTCAGACTAGATCTGACCCCAAATAATTTCGTTTTCAAAGTTATCATCAAAACCACTGTGCTTAGTTTACTGTCCTCTGAAGTCAGATTTTATGGGTATGAGCAATAAGAACAATAAATAAATCTGCCTTCTCTCAAGAAAAGATAGTTCTGGAAAGTATTTACACTGTCTTTTATTTAATACATGTTCTGGAAYTCCGTGTAAAATGCTGTGTGTTTTATACAACCAGATTGAATTGCACAGAATCTCTTTCTGCTTTGTATCAAAAGATGCTGTAAAAAGCAATTGCTGGATATGATCAACATTTCTGTAATACATGGAGTGAAGCTATCATTATTCTCCTGTGATTCTGAGTGAAATAAAGAAAACATGACTATTCAAATCTATGGGATTTTTTTTTTTTTTTTTTTTTGAGTTGGATGAAAGACCTGGTCACATTTGCAGAAATAAGGAAAAGGAAAGACAAAGGAAAAGCTCCAGAATTCTCATCCTATTTCTTTTCAAAACTAATTTATTTTCATTTACCCACCTACTCCTTACTTGAGCAGACTGTCATGCTGAAGTTATTTCTGGTACTGATGTACTTTGCAATAAGCTCTCTTAGTACAGTCAATAAATAATTCAAATCTTGTAATCCAATTAGAAAATATTCATAAATACATACAAATATACATTTATATGTTATATAATTTTAACATAATTAGAACTATTGCCTATTSTCTGTGCTCTAATACTGAATTTCAAATACAAGTCTTTGTTTCATACCATAGAATGAGCTGTTGAGATAAYCTTGATTTATGACTTTCAGAAAGAACCCTCAAAATAAAATTTAAAAATACAAATAAAAATCAATTCCATCTGAAATTGGCAGATTCAGGAGCTTCACCTGAACTATCTTATAATTAAGTTGAGAAACTGGTTAATCTAATGAGAAATTCTTAGCATTGTAGGAGTAAGGAAATGAGGTTTGCAGGGTGGAAAAGAGAAAACCTGYGGCAGCTCCAAAATTTCCATCAAAACTCAGTCTTGAGAGCAAATGGCAGGGAGAATCTGTGTAAGTGATCATAATAATAAAAACCACTTTCTATTGGTATTTATTTTGCCATTTTGATCTAGATTATTMGGTCTTTGTGTTTTTTTAAAGAGTTTAAATAACATGGGATGCTGGTTGTGTTAAATCACAAAAAAGGACAAACGATTGAAACACTGAAACACTTGGGAACTCCAGCGTTACCACTGAGAGTAGTTATTGCATAATAAATCTGAAAATGAGATAMTGCAGCTAGCATCACTATTTTTATTTTTACTGTCAGTTTATCAAGATTTATCTCAAATGGTAATTGCATGTACTGTATCATTCCACTACAGAGTTTACATGGTAACRCTGCAATACAAAAGTATCCRGTAAAATTCATTAATGTCATCTTTACAGTGAAAAAGCTRTTACTACTCAATGTTTCCAGCTATTTAATTTATTTCATTTGGATTTTTTTCTTAATTTGTTACTATGATATGCCTTTTTTTTCTACTACCATAAAAATTAGTATTCATTAACTCTTTAATTAATTCTTTTATTCCACAAAAGATACTGTTTTTATGGAATACTACCATGATTTACTTCTCCTGAGTTAAAAAAAAAAAAAAAAAAAAAAAAGTAGGCTTCCTTCCACCCATGAGATTCCTTCAATCTTCAGCTGAAGAATGCTAATACATTTATAATCCTTAATTATAGTTTTATGGTAGGTAAATCCATGGATTATAGCCACAGGTAAGAAAATCTCTTTCTCCTGTAAAACAGTTTGATCTGAACACTTAATGGAATGCATCAATCCCCAGAGCAGGAAAATTCTGGTGGTTAGGAAATTTTGTTATTAAGAAAATGCAAAAATTATGAAATTGTTTAAACAACTCATTTTGMTCAGCTAATGTTACTCCAAGGAGAAGGCAAACCAAGAAATACTCTACTTGTTCTTGATTTTAAAAGCACTTTTTGTAATCTCTGTTCTTTGGCCAGATTTAACAAAATATTGTGATGCACATTGAGAAGAAGAAGATAAAATTCAAAGAACWATTACTGAATATCCAGTTTAGTTGCCTAGAATTAGACTGCAGCCAAGGAGGAGGTGGATTTTGTACTGCTGCTCACCCTATCAATGACAGATTCACTCCCTGTGTCGAAGAAGGAAACAAAATCATCACTGCAACGTTCCCATGTCTTGTTTGAACTTTCAGGTTTTTTTCAACTAGGTGGCTGACCATACTCAATCATTACCAGACAAGCAGCTCCCAAATTTGCTATCCAGATTTCACATATATGTATATTTTGGAGGGTTGGGAAGAGAGGAGGGATTAAAATTAAGATTCTAATGTTGCTGTTTCAGTCTACTGTCTCATGGGGACATGGTTTTGTGGTAAACATGGCAGTGGGAGGCTAAAGGCTGGACTGAATAATCTTAGTGTACAAAGTAAAGTTTTTCCAACCTTGATAAATCTAGGATTTTATCTTTCTTCTCTCAAGTGTTTCTTATCATAGTATTCTTTATACATTGAACCACAAAGGGTAAAAATTCCTATGACAGAACATCCTTTTGGATTATGATTCATACAAACACAAAAGATCCCTTCAAWTTTTCTTCTATTAATCTGCCTATCCAAAATGAGTAAAATTTCTTAAACTCTCTTCCTAATATTGTGCATAATAAATATTTCTTCAAAATTTAATGAGTTTTTAAGGAAATAAATTATCTATTTRAACATCAACTATGCACTTAAAAGTAGTTACAGTAATCTCCTTAGTCAAATGTTTGTCAAAAATGGGAAATTGTTCCATTTTACAAGATTGGAAAATTGAACTGCAGAAGTCTGTCTACTGCAGAAGTGTGTCTACTGCAGTGTAGCTTTTTTTTTTTTCATTTAAATTAATCATTAATTACTGAGTAATCTCTGGAAACAAAACACTCTTAATCATTTTAATGACAATTACATAAAAAAAAGTATTTGCAGAAGAATATTTGTAAGTGTTCCATTTAAGTCTAAATAATCTTAAGAAGATTTTCAGCTTAAAAAAGGCATGAGTTATACTGTGACTAAKTGCAGAATCCAATAATCAAATTCTGGCAAAATATTACTAGCATTTTTCAATATACATTAAAATATGTTGATTCATATCTTATTTAGCTCTTTTTACATCTTTGAAGTTCTCAACTCAAGTCTCAACATCAAGATTTGTGGTTGATGACTTATTTTTCCTTAGTTGTTGCCATCTACTATCCAGTGTTATTTTCATACCATAGCAGTTTATTGTTAAGCATCAGTTTCTTTACAAACAATTTAATTTCAGACTGTTTCCCCCACCTTCCCCAAAATATCAGGTTTTACAAGTGAAGGAATTTACAAGTTTTGACTTTTGCACAGAACGACAAGTCTTCRGTGTCCTTTGAATGTAATTACTGGATGGTTTGGTAGCAAAAGATAATACCTCCCTTTTACTAACATGAATTGTAGATGATAAGAAAACTCCTCCTCTGAGAATTTCTTTCTAAATTACTTTCAGTTCATTCATTACATAGGATCTTTGTTCAGGAGATGTGTRTGACAGCTGATTAAAAAAAACCCCTCCCAATTCCTTCTTATTTAATTTCAGTAACATTAGAGTCAGAAAGGGGCAATAATTATTTCAGCAGAGCCCAAACAGATTTCAAATCTTAATTATAGACTATGGTACACACCCCTGTCTCTCAGACAAATAAGGAATATGACTATTTTGAAAAACCCATTGCTATTCTATTTTTTCCTATTTACTGACATAGTAGACACTGTAACCACCTTTCTGAATATTGAAGTTATAATTTATCCAATGTTTATAATGTAAAGCATGCATGCCATCTGGATGTTTTCATGTCATCCTTGAAGCTGAATCAATATCATTTGCTTAGAACAGTTGCCTCAGCATWCAGATCACTTGAAATGTGAATGGCAGAAGTGTAGGAAATGACAGCTTTGCATCATGTAGCTCAGCTGCTCCAGAATTCGAGCACATCCTGTCTGATATTTTTTGTTTTGCTCAGATTTATTTTTATTTTTAAGTAGAAGTAAATGTTTTTTGG